>NC_135783.1:200527279-200865612 GCF_051106095.1 Pogona vitticeps
TAGCATGGCTTAATGGCCTCTTGCTGTGGACTGGCTGTGTTCTATAATAAAATAATACATGTTCTCTGAATGATGGCTTGTACAAATTAGAGAAGAGGAGGACTTTCAAAGCAGTTAAGTCACATTAGTTTGTTGTGGAAAAACCAGAGGCAGTACAAGTTTGGTATTTAATTGCTATTATTTATGTCTGTATGGATACCCTCAGCACTCCCACAGATCCCTAATTTAGAGAGAGAGAGAGAGAGAGAGAGAGAATGCTCCAAAAAATCCTCATGTGCCTTACAGGAAGGGGGTGTGGATTTTGCTTTGTCTTAATGACTCCTTAATATCCTGCCCCCCTCCTCTGAGTTATCAAAAATATATAATTGGCCAGTAGAGGGCATAAGGAGGATTTTTTTTTTCAAGAGTTTTCTGAAAGAAACATGAGAAGTGGGTACAATCCTGCAAGATCCAGAGACGTACATGGCCTACAGTCCTGGGAGTTCAGTTCCATCCCTGGTCTGCAATAAAGGTCTGTCTTAGACCAGGAAGAGAGCTATGCTCACTAAAGTACACAGCACTGGACTCAATGGGCCAACAAACTCAGTGAACAGGGAGGAGAATAATTGGGAAAGAAGGGATTTAAGAAGCCACTCTCTCCTGGGTCTGCTTGGATTTTGAAGAAACCTTTTTGAGCCGAATCCGAAAAGCTTGGTCATTTTAAAATAAAGAGTCAGGGATCTGTATGATGAAACAGAAGAGCATGGGCAGTTTTGGATTTCAGTTTAAGGGAGCCTTGTATGCAATATCCATCTGATGACCTTGCATACTGTTGATCCCATACCACAAAGGATAGCTTTTGTATTTCTGTGTCAGGTTGGCTTAGCCAACACCTAACCCAACCCCGCCCCCAGGAGTCGTACAAAATTTCACATACAGGTACCTCCTAGAGAAAAATCAGAAGTCTGTGCTCATCACAACTGGAATTTATCCCAGTTATAGGTCAATGCATGGAGAAGAAGTGCAGGGAAAGCATCCAGAGGGAGACCACACCTGCAATACAAGGATATCTGCAAGCGGGATCTGAAGGCCTTAGCAATGGACCTCAACAGATGGGAAACCTTGACGTCTGAGCGTTCAGCCTAGAGGTAGGCATTGCAACATTGCCTCTCCCAAGTTAAAGAGACCCTTGTCCAGCAGGCCCAGGCAAAGAGAAAGTCCCGAAAGCAGCAAAATCAGGGAGCTGGATGGGGGTCAGATTGTATTTGTTTTCAGTGTGGAAGGGATTGTCACTCTCGAATTGGCCTTCTCAGCCACACTAGACGCTGTTCCAAGTCCCCTATGTAGAGCACGTTACCATAGTCTCTCGAGATTGAAGGATGCCTAATCTAATCTGATAGATTTGACAGTCACCCCAGCCCAGAAAGGTCTGTCTCAGCCACACCTTCTCCAGGCATCAAAGAACTCCAACAAATTGAACTCCCAGCCTCTGGCATGGAATCCAGATACCTAAACCAGCAATCCATAAACAACTTTTTTCTATGAAACTACTGGATGTTCTAACATAATTGACAATCCCATAGACTTTGCATCTACTCAAATTCCTGAGCTAGTAACAAACATTTTGGCATGCACTTATATTTTGACCAAGTCTTGTGACCTTAGGAGATTTCTACCTGAAGTTTTTTTCTAGTCTAGTACTAACATAGTCATCATAACACCTGAATTTCATGGATTTCCATTTTCCAAAAGATCGTCCTATAAAGTTATATAATACTCCTTCCATTTATTTACCTGTTATTTACAATAATCTCTTCTCTAAGTTTACAAATCATAACCAAAACATTCATTCAGTTGCCACGATTGTTACAATACATTGACTTTGCTTCTATTTTTTTTTCAACCTGCAAGTTTTAAAAGTACTTTCCCTTCAGGGCAAATTTTTCTGCACCCCTTTTAATTTTTCTAATTCCCCTGAGGTTTCAAACCTTGACATGTGCCCTTCCCAGAATTTGCAAATGTTCTCTCACTTTTTTTGGCATTCTGGGTTTTGTAATCCAAGAATGCAATGATTCCAAGGTTTGGCCCTCTCTGTGAGCTTCCCAGGAGTGCCTGGCTAGCAGTTGTGGAACTGAGAAGCAGGATATTAGCATATACTGACATCAGGCCCGATCCACCAGGGTTCTCCTTACCTTGAAAGCACTAGCTCTGACATTGCCTAGCTAGAGCTTCAGCTGGGCCTGTAAGTGCTGGCAGAACCTATGCAGGGGTTTCTTTTGCATGAGGAAAATCTTCCCAGAAATAGTTCATAGTCTAGCCCATAGTTCATGGCCGGACTTCTTTAAAACCTGATCACACTTTTGGGAAATGTGTTTTTTAGATTGTAGCTGACAGAATCCTCCCAGCCAGCATGGCTAGTCGCCATGCTGGGAGCTGAAGTAACTCCCCCCACTCCAAAAGAAGAAGAAGAAGAAGGAAAGAAGGAAGGAAGGAAGGAAACCCTTTTCCAAGCTCTGTAGAGACAAAAAGAGAGGTAGAGAGAGAGAGAGAGGACAGCCTTCTTGTTGTGCATATGCTGCATCATATAAAACACAGCTGTCATGGATGTGACAGGACCAGAACTTGTTAAGTTGTGAGTAATATTGCATAGTGTCAAGGTACTTCTGTTGGTGCTTGGCATATGATATGATGAACAAATGAAACTTGTCTGGGATTTGAGGTAATAAATTCCAAGCTATAGCTGTGCTGCTGCGTTGTAACTGGATTCTCTGCGCACATTCCATTGGCTTAACCTCACGGAAAGCTTTTTGAACACTTGTTGAAGAAGATTCTGAGGACAATTTGCTAACTAGAACATGTCACAGAAAGTACTCCCAGTGCCAGTGAGAGAAGCAATCCTCTTTGTGGGGTGGGGTTTTGTTTCACAGCCACTCTTTCTCTCTCTCTCGCCTTCTAGGCAAAGAACTGCCTTCAGGTTCCTGCTGAATGTTGTCTGTGATTGGAAGCTATGGACCCAAGAGGAGGAACAGCCATGACCCACATTCAGCAGCACACATGGGACCAGGGGAAATCTCTTTCTCTACCTCTCAGACTTAAGGGCAGTGCATATTGGTCCTCCTTTTTCTTTCAGGGCAGAAGAAGTGTTGTTCACCCCAAGTGCCAATGTTTCACCTTCAGCCTCCTTCTTTTGCCTAAACACTGAACTGAATTCTCCTGTAAATGGGAATTTAAGCCACTTGACCTCAGCCAAGTCAATTTGCTTATGGATCTTTCCAGTTCTCTCTTTCTGTTTTGTGTGTGTTGTCTTGTGCTCATACCTCACTGGTACACCAAAAAGCCAGGAGTGATAGGAACAGACTGAAGAGAGAGGCAGCGAGGGTATGTGTATGGGCTGGTGGTACCAATAGATATAAGGCAAGGAACAGAATGCCAGTATGATCACTCTTGAATCTTCTTGAGGCACAGGAGCTACACACACACATTTCCCTATAGGATGGAGGCAAACCTTCCCACAAATTCCAGCAGAAGTGTAGGGAAGGACCCGAGTGTTATGTGTGCTGTAGGCAATGTGAGCTCTACAAGAAATGGCTGCAACTCTTGGTTACATTTTCCTTTCCCCTCTGATATCGCAAGGGCTTGCCCACCCCTGCCCCTACGTCTTAGGTTTGAGATCCTAACCTGGCAACCCAGTTCATGGTGTTTGTTCAGATATCAAGGGCCTTTGTGCTTCGTATTTGCTTAAGTGTTCTTGCAGATGAATCTCTTCTGTCACATTTTCCCTATCCTTTAGTAAACCACCATTAACTTCTTGATGCATCTCCTTCACTTCACTGAATATAGTAATTTGTGTGTGTGCGAGAGAGAGAGAGTGGGGGGGGGTTCTGAGTGTTGGGAATGCTTCAGCATGATGGAGAACACACACACAAAATACAGTACAATTATCTTGAAATGCCTGTCATGGCATGTGGGCCAATATTTCTTTGGTCCTCAGTGCCTTTCACTAAGGTGTGATAGAATCCTAACCATTACATCATACTGGAGTAATCTCTGTCAACAAGAGAAAACAGAAAAGTCCAGATGTAGACAGACACAGTAAGGGCGTTGTGGAGGGAGGGAACAGCATGCGAGATCAACATATTAAAATTGTGTCTCATGTCACAGGTTAAAGCAAGAGGTAGGCCCTAGATCTGGAGATGCTGAACGTACAGTTTGACCACTGCAATCTCTTGCTCAAATGGTGCTTGACATGACTTTTCAAGGCTCCGAATGCAACTTTTCAGTATCTGACACATAAAGTAGGCCTATTGAATAAGTGGAGTTTTTGTGAATCCACGCCTATACAGTGGTGCCTCGCTTAACGATTGCCCTGCATTATGACGAATCCGCTTTATGACGATCTTTTTGCGATGGTCTAAATGGGGGAATTTCGCTTCGGAAAACTGTCCGTTTGCCCTGGCACCATACAACACTCTAAACAGCCCACTGGCTTTACAATGAAGCATAAACAGAGGGCTGGAGATTGGATGCGGGCGGGATCAAAGGAAAGGGGCTGTGGGCTGTGGCATGGATCAAATTGCAGTTGATTGAGGGGCCAGTGGTGGACATTGGCACGGAAACCATTTGCGGTCTCTATGTAATCACCTGATCCAAAGAGAAGTGTAACATAGGCTGTGAATTGAGCTATGGTTCACTTCTTTACTTTCAACTTTGCCTTTTGTTGTGATAAGGTGAAGTCCATGCATAGGTGATCTAGCGCTCAACAAATGTATCAATGCCGTGATAAGGTGATTTAGTAGTAAACTTGGAGGCTTACACTAATTTTTTGGGGCAATTAGGCAATAAGATCGCAGGAGTGGGTGTTTACCGCTGTCCAAATCGCACCCAGCTTAGCACATTACCAGAATACCACTCAAAGTCATGTCCCCCTCCCCCATCCTTTTCAAGAATGAAACTGTTCACACGGGAAAAACAGAATTTGAATTGCTTCACTTTTTTTAAAAAAAAAGTAGAGGCCCCCAGCAGCGGGGGGGGCTCTGCAGAAGGGGCAGGGCTGCTTTGCATTGGCCTTTGCATCGTGTGATCGGTTTTTAAAAGTAGGTTATTCCAGAGACGAGGAGCCACCGCCAAGAAAGCCCGGTTTCTAGTTCTTTCTTTCCAGGCCTCCCTCAGCGTCAGGCTCCTCAGCCTCACCTCCTGGCTTGCACGGGTGACACGGGTAGAACTAGTTGGGAGTAAGCATTCCGCCAAGTATCAAGGTCCTAAACCGTTTAGGGCTTTATATGTAAGCATTAACAATTTGAAGTTAATGCGGAAACGGATGGGCAGCCAGTGCAGCATGACCAGAGTAGGAGAGATATGTTGATATTTTCTCACTCCAGTAAGGAGTCTGGCCACCGCATTCTGCACCACTTGAAGTTTCCGCATCAGCTTCAAAGGAAGCCCCACGTAGAGCGCGTTACAGTAGTCTAATCTAGAAATTACGAGCGCAAGTACTAAGGTAGTGAGCGCCCCCGTGTCTAGGTAAGGTCATAGCCGGGCAATCCGCCAAAGGTGGAAAAAGGCGGTGCGGACTACCGATGCCACCTGCGTTTCCATATAACAGAGTTGGATGCAAGAGGCTGCAATGGGCTTTTGAAAATTCTTTAGTAAGATAATAACAGGGGAGTCCTATATAGATCTGCTCAGAAGTGAACTTCTCAGTCGGTGTTGCGGTTCAGTGGGACCCCCAGTCAGTTTAGTGCATAGAGGGTTGCAGCCTGAAATTGTGTAAATTCTTAAGGGAATTAGAATAGGTCCTTAAGCTTTCTCAGAATTCGGAGGGGGATCTTCAAAGCATTTAATGTTTTCCTTTTCCTATTATTTTCCTACCTGCAGTTCTTCTTTAAGATTCAATAGACCATAGTTTAATCATGATTAGGCACATCAGATAAGCAGTAACGCTTCTGAAACCTAGAATATTAATTTAAATGAAATGCCATGGAACCCATGATGGGAAGTGACACCAATTGTATCGCTCCCCTACCACCATTTAAATGCGCAATTCTTCCCTGTCACCTTGAATACTTTTCTCCACAGACATCAAAATCAGATTGGCTTCACCTCCGCTTCTTTCTCTGGTTGCCACTCATGCAGTCAGAAACCAGAATTCCTTAATGTGATAGGTGATATGTGATGCATAGGCATCGGCCGAGGTTTTATTTTATGTGCTCAAGCTATGGCACAGTTTGAGTGAAGGCAGAAATAAGAAGTCCACAGAGATTTCCAGACTGGGAATACAAATACATACACCAGGTTTCAGGGAGCATTTTTTTTTCTCCAGCTGTTGCTCTAACTTCTGGAGCCTAGACCGACTGTCTGCTCTGCTGTCTTCCAGGGACTGCACCACCTGTCCCTTCCCATTCCTCCAGCTATTGCATCAACAGCCCTTTTCTGCTTCATCCACCTGAGGAATCAACTATCCCTTCTTGTCTGCCTGCACTACTGCATCAACTGTCTTTTCCTTGTCTACCACTGTTACAGTAACGGTGATCTCATCTGCCCGTCATTACTATGGTTGTGTGTCATCTGCCAATGGCGTGACGGGAGGTGGGACATAAGAGGGTGGAGCTAGGGTATTTAAGGGGGAGTGAATGAAGATAGGGACAGATAGGGACTTGATAGGGTCTGGTTAGGGATTTAGGGAGTTAGGGCTTGAACATGTTGTGTAGTACTGTGCTATATATATATTGAGTGAAGGTCTGAGAGTGTGTGGGGGGGGTACTTTATTTTTACTGATTGCCTTTTATTTTAGTTGATAAAGTGATTTACCATTCCTTTTGATGTTATCAATAAACATAAGTTTTTATTTTAAAAATCATACTTTTGTCTGAAGAGTCTTATGAGGGAATGGTTGGTGGCAGCGTGAAATAAAGAGTGTGAGTGTGACGTGGCAGCTCCTTTGTGACGTGTGAGGAGGCTGTCACAACCACTTACTGCATAATCTGTTTTTTCCTATCTCCTCCAGTTACTGCATTGCTCACTCTTTTTGCCTATATCCTCTATGGCAGTGGTTCCCAACGTTGGGTCCCCAGATGTTCTCGGACTAAAATTCCCAGAAAACCTCACACCTAGCTGTGCTGGCCAGGATTTCTGGGAGTTGTAGTCCACGAACATCTGAGGACCCAACGCTGGGAACCGCTGAATTCTGGCACCACTTCTTTCTTACTGTTCCTCCAGCATCTCCTTTCCTTTTCTCCCTTCTCCACCTGCTGGGTTGCCAGCCCCATCTTGTCTTCTCGAGTTACAGCATTACCTGCACCTTCCTATTTCTTCCAGCAACTGCATCATCATCACCACCCACCACACTGCCTGTCCCTGCCATTCTTTACTAGCCACTGTATTGCCTTCCAGTCTCCACTATGTTGCCCATAGCCTCCATCTTCCAATAGCCTCATCTGTCTTCTCTTTTCCAGCCTCTTTCTAAGTTGTATTTCTCAGCAGTGGGCAAACCACTCTGCCACTGCGGCAAGAAAAAAAGGACAGCTAGATAGGTAGTTTTCTATTTTATTAATAGATCGGAAGGTGAGAGCATCAAAATGGTGATTTCAATCAGGAGCTACTGTAGGTTGTAGATCTTAATGCCTTCAGGAGGCTGCTGTCTAATTGCAAGTGTTGGTCAGATCTGGTTGAGTCAAATTTCAGAGCACTAAGCCATCAGGTCACCCCTGAAAGGACTGTCGTCCCTTTTGAAAAAAGAAAAGAAAACACAGTGGGGGCAGAGGCGGGGGAGACGAGAGGGTCTGTACTGCTGAACAAGCAGAAATGCCTGCATTAAGGGTTAGCACTGTCAAGACCTTGCAGAAGATGGCTGGCGTTGCTGCTGCCCTCTAATGTAATCTCATCAGACATACTAAATTCATTGCTGATGCCTTTTTGTGTGTGAAACCAAGTCCCAGGGAAAAAAAGCAATCCCTACAAATGGAGCAAAGTAAACAAATCGCAGAAGAAAGGAGAAAGGGTGGCTTCTTTCCCTTAGCTGGATTCATCTCAGGTTTTCTAGAGATTACCATGCAAACAGCAGCCGGGCAATTATATATCTCAAGAGCTCAACGGACCAGAAGAAGGGAAACAGTTCTCAGTCTGCTACAGAAGATCTACTTCATTATTGCCCATTGCTGTCTTTCCACCTCTCTTCCCACCACCACTTCTCTTATATCTATGTTTGTAACCCCAACGTTCTTCCTTTACCCTCACTTGCCCCAGTCTTTTCAACAAATTATTCCATGGCTTCTTCCAGAGAAGGCTGGGATTGTGCGCATGCTTACACACAATCACTCAGCTTTTTCACAAAGCTGGGGAAGAGATCCAGATGAGGATGTTCGCTACTTATAACATCTGTCTTCCATCCTTTCCCAATATTCCTCCTTCCTTTCTATTCAAAATGTACGAAGGAGGAAAAAACTGAAGAGGATGTTCTGGATAGGTGGAGCACCCCTGAAATTTTGGTGGAGACTCTCCCCATTCAGTCCATGAGCCACTTTGGGTCTTTTGTCTGATATCACCCCTGTTTAGAAGCAGGCAAAGACTAAAGTAGATGATGGTTAGATTTGTGTTACAGCTCATCATTATATTCTGTTCTGTGCAGAACTAAGAAGAGTCAAGAAATTTGGACTGTGACAGGCTACTGGCCGTGCAAGCTTGGGAGAGCTGCTGTCCAAAGAAACTGGATTTCTCAGGTCTCTGACATACATGCACCGCAGGTGGTACATCTTGCCTGATCCATGCATTTCGGTCACAGAATTTGGACAGAAAACCAGTCCTTCAGTGGGCAGAGAATGGCCCGTCCACACTGGGGAATCGGGTGTAGTCTGGTCCACACTTAAAAGGTTGTCATCATCTGACGCACAATCTAATTTCACTCTCACTTGAGCGATCCTTCCATTTACACTGGCGATTGTCCTATGAATCCTTTTCTCCTGTGCTACAGTAGATACAAAGAAAGGTTTACCTGGTTTACTCAGGGATACGTTTACCTGGTTTACTCTTAAGTAAGGAGGCAGATGCTGAGGACAGCGACACCATGAGGAGAAAGCGTTAGGGTGAAGGTTGGGGAGATGGAAGAGAGGCCACCCTCCCTTTTCCCACCTTTCTCCTCAACTGGGCCTCTGCTGGGGCTGCAGAGCCCATGGAGTTGACTAGACCTCTTTCCCGCCTTTTCTCTTGGCAGTTATTCAGGAGGCTGAAGTGGCATTCCTCCTTTTCACTGATGTTGTTAAATAAAGCAAGTGGCACGTTGAAAGGGCAATGCATCAACCTAGCATGGTACTAAAATTTTGCTGCATACGTTAGGAAAATATTTAAAAAGAAGAAGATAATGGAAAATAAAGGAAGTGTTTTCTCTGTCTTCCCTTTGAATGCCACAACCCATCTCATATGTTACAGAGTTATTGCTGCAGTTAACACCGCCCACAGCTCCATTTTGGGTGCATCCTCATTGGCCAAACAAATTATTCTGAATCATGCCACAAAGAATGTATGCCCTAGCGATGTGTTGTAAAGGTGCACAGCAGCTCTTAAAAGTGAAGGGTGGGTCAATACAAGTTGAAACATAGGTGGCTTCGTCCAAGCTATGCCATCAGCAATCCATATATCAATCTATCTGCTAGTGTGGAAGGCTATAAGTGCTGGACTGCTCATCCACCTTCAGAGGAATCTTGTCAATGATCCATGAGATAGGACACCATCCCTGGTTTGTGCCTATCTGATGTCCCTTTGTCACTCTTCCTTTTAGCCCTGCTGCATCAGAGCAACACTAATAAGCTTGGCTAAATTCAGTGTTGGTCTAACCCGCAACAAGCCCAGTTAAATGAAACACTTAACATAAGATAGCTGAGAGTTAAGGTAGTTCGTCTCAATTTGTCTATTCTAGGTGATGGATTTGGGCCATAATATATGGATAAAGCATGGCAATGTTGCCTTCACCTAAAAACTTCAAAGATCACCTAAAAGTAAAGCAGAAGAAAAAGGACAACAGAGCATGGTGAAAGGAACGTCAGCTGTAGTTAGGAGAGCCCTAAGCAGAGTATTTCTCTTTGAGATGCACCAATGTGTAAAACCTTCTCAAGGGGGTGGGGGGACAGCAGTCAGGTCCCCCGGCGAAATGGCCTTTGTCATCAAGGCCTTAAGCTGTACAATGGGAATAATAATAATATACTTGTATACCACCACTCGAATACGTATGATTGCAAACATGGGAGTCTGGAGGGAAACAGAAGTAAAATGATGTGCTTTTAAGTTTTAGCATCCTGTCTTTTATTTATTTGAGTCCCTAGGCAGGGTATTTCTCTCTCTCTCAACATTATCTGCACACACTTGAACAAGAACAGAAGTTTTATTGAAAGAATTTAAAGAGACGCTAAAACTGGTCTCTAGAAAACATACTAGTAGCCCCATGTGGACTTCATGTCTTCTTCAGAGTAGACTGAGCACACCAGGAACTCCTGTATTGTCAAACACAGGAAAAAATGGCAAGGCAAACACATAAAAAAAACAAAAGCAGAAGAAATCCAAAGAGTGCAGCTGAATATTCATGTAACTGGAAATGCCAGTAAGAGTTTCTCTGTGAAACTATGAACAGTAAAAGGGTATTTTGATGGCATGAAATATCCATCTCTCGCTCGCTCGCTCTCACTCTCTGAGTGGTGTACCATTTAAGAATTATAGATGACAGGCAAAAAAAGGTTCACTGCATGATGTGAAGCCACTTGCTGTAACAAAGCATTTTGTTGATTAACTAGGGGAAAAAATCAGGTAACAGCTGGATGGAGAGAGCAAGCAAATAAGGACCGTGACCATTTCTTTCTTTTCTTTTCTTTTCTTGGTTTCTTTTAATGAAAAAACTGAAGAAAGAGTCCACATCAGAATCTGTGCTGGAAGCTGTGTTGTGTGAGAGGGACCCCTGTATTGGTATCTTTTAAAACTGCAAGGGGAGTGTTGGTCACATTCCAGTTAATGGTGCACAAGGACCTTTATGTTCATAACCTTTTCCTTGCCTGTTCAAGAATGGCAGTACTTTAATTGTGGGAGGAAGGAATGCATACAAGGTAGATGAGCGCCGGTGCCTTAAGTTTGTCATGAGAATTTGTGCTACATGTCGCTTGCCTTATGGCCATAATGGGAGGGACAGTTAAATAGATGCTGCAGGTCACTCGCATTCCGCTGGAAAGGAGGGAGGGTTGTAAGATGAGCCCTGATGTCTCAGGATTTGTTTCCTTATTTACATAGTTCATACTGTTTAATCCATAGGTTCACAAAGGGGTCTATATGGACCCCCAGGGGCCGATTTCGACTTGCAGGGGGTCCACGTCAGAAAAAATTGGGGGTGCGTGAGATGTAAATGGCGGTCTATGTGAGCAGATCCCTTTAGGCTGTTTGTTTAGTCATGTCCGACTCTTCGTGACCCCATAGACTAGAGCACGCCAGGCCGTCCTGTCTTCCACTGCCTCCCGGAGTTTGCTCAAATTCATGTTGGTATCTTCGGTGACACTGTCCAACCATCTCATCCTCTGTCGTCCCCTTCTCCTCTTGCCGTCACACTTTCCCAACATCAAGGTCTTTTCCAGGGAGTCTTCTCTTCTCATGAGATGGCCAAAGTATTGGAGCCTCAGCTTCAGGATCTGTCCTTCCAGTGAGCACTCAGGGTTGATTTCCTTCAAAATGGATAGGTTTGTTCTCCTTGCAGTCCAGGGGACTCTCAAGAGCCTCCTCCAGCACCACAATTCAAAAGCATCAATTCTTCAGCGGTCTGCTTTCTTTATGGTCCAGCTCTCACTTCCGTACATCACGACAGGAAAAACCATAGCTTTGACTATTCGGACTTTTGTTGGCAAGGTGATGTCTCTGCTTTTTAAGATGCTGTCGAGGTTTGTCATTGCTTTCCTCCCAAGGAGCAGGTGTCTTTTAATTTCGTGGCTGCTGTCACCATCTGCAGTGATCATGGAGCCCAAGAAAGTAAAATCTGTCACTACCTCCATATCTTCCCCTTCTATTTGCCAGGAGGTGATGGGACCAGTAGCCATTATCTTAGTTTTTTTGATGTTGAGCTTCAGACCATTTTGGCACTCTCCTCTTTCACCCTCATTAACAGGTTCTTTAATTCCTCCTCTCTTTCTGCCATCAGAGTGGTTTCATCTGCATATCTGAGGTTGTTGATATTTCTTCCGGCAATCTTAATTCCAGTTTGGGATTCCTCCAGTCCAGCCTTTCACATGATGTATTCTGCATATAAGTTAAATAAGCAGGGGGACAATATACAGCCTTGCCGTACTCCTTTCCCAATTCTGAACCAATCAGTGTTTCCCATTAGACAGATCATAATACAGTGGGGTCTCTACTTAAGAACGTCTCTACTTAAGAACAATCCAACTTAAGAACAGCTCCATTTGCTAAACTTTGCTTCTACTTGAGAACAGAAATCCAAGATAAGAACAGGAAAAAAAAACTTTCCTGCTCTTTTTTTAACCTTAGGTCATCTTAGGTTAAAAAAAATTCTCCCCCTAGTGGTAGAGTACATATTAAACAGCTTTGCATTAGTTCCTATGGAAGTAATGCTTCAATGTACGAACGCACCTCTACATAACAAAAAAACAGCCAGAACGGATTAATTGGTTTTCAGTCCATTCCTATGGGAAATTTTGCTTCAACTTAAGAACGTTTCAACTTAAGAACACCATTCCAAAACGGATTAAGTTCTTAAGTAGAGGTTCCACTGTAGTTTCTATGGACGGAAAAGAGCAGATACGGATTAAATGGTTTTCAATGCATTCCTATGGGAAATGCAGATTCAACATAAGAACTTTTCAACTTGAGAACCACCTTCCAATACGGATTAAGTTCTTAAGTAGAGACCCCACTGTAAATATTTAGTCGATCCGTAATTACACCAAACACAGATTCTGTGTACATAATATTTCATAATATTATTTAATTAGGTACTATGTACTATCTGTATCGTGGTGTGCTACATTCATGCGTAAGTTTGTAAAATCATTGGTAACATTTTATGGTAAATGCCGGTGTGCTGTAAATGGGATCAATGACATTTTGTCATTTCTCATTACTGAGCTATATGGGCACACACATCACACACATATGTTCTTGTTTAGACTTGTATCAAAGCTTTGCATGGACTTGTTTGATTCATAATTGATGAATAGGAGCGTTAGAGACGTTTGTTGCTTTCTGAGTTTTGAGAAGAAAAGTGGCTTAAAAATACGTTCAAAAATATAGATAAAAAATAGGTAAAAGTCAAGTGAATCAAAATCATCTTCTTTAGGAATGCCTAAGAAAAGTAAGTACAAAACTGTATACAGTGGTGCCTCGCACAGCGACGTTAATCCATTCCGGATTAATCGTCGCTATGCGGAAACATCACTAAATGGAACGGAAAAATCCATAGGAACGCATTAAACTTTGTTTAATGCGTTCCTATGGGGGATAAACTCACCGTTCAGCAATGTTCCTCCATAGGGGCGGCCATTTTCGGTGCCTCTAAAGTGAGGCAGCACAGCGGGTCGGCCATTTTGGAACCACCGACCAGCTGACCGAAAATGGGGCCTTTGGCATTTTCCCCCAGCTGAGAGGCGGGAGCTTCAAAGCCCCGCCGCTCAGCTGGGGGAAAATGTCAGCAGTCGGGTTTTAGTGCTGTTTCCAATCTTCTTGCAAAAAAAAAAGTCAATTGCAAATCACTGAACGTGGAGATTTAAGATTATACCTAATTAATTTCAAACTAAATATTGAAAAACTGTTATCAGAACATCAGGTTCATCCCTCTCATTAACATCATTAGCTGTGTATTAATTTAGTAATTTTACTATGTTCTGATTTTTTTCATTCCAAATACAAATATTTAGTTCCATTTTGTGTTTTTTCAATAAAGGTATGACCAAAAACACGTTTGAAGTTAAGAGGTTTAGGAAAATGCAATATTAGGTAGGCAGGGGATCTACGGAAAAAAATAAGTTGGCAAGTGGTCTACGGGGCAAAAAAGTTTGGGAACCTATGCTTTCGTCTGTGCAGACCACCATGAAGTATGCATTCATTTAAAAGAGGAAAGAAGAAGCTTGGCACCATAACTGCATGAGGTCCACCTTATGTTCCCATCCTGTCCTACAGGATCTGAACCTTTTCCTTATTAGGGTGGGGATGACACCATATGCCACCTATCTTGGACTTCAATGTCGTTTATAAACACTGGATATGACGCACCGTTGCACTGCTGTCTGTGTAGGGGGCATATGTGTCGTATCAACACAGCAGCACATGTTTTTGAATGAGCTGATGTGCACCAAGGCAACTGCTGGCATGGTTAGCCTTTCCTTCCGAGCAGGGCTGCTAGGACTGTTGTAACGATCAACTACCCTACTAAATTCAGCACATCTCCACTGGCTAGGAGAAGAACCCTATTCAGGCACTCCTGTTCTGCTTTCTAACAATATACACAGTGTTCACCCCACACCTCCCACCCACTCTTTTCTCATCCCCCTTGCTCTTTTAAGGGCAGATGTCCAAAGCACAGAGCCTCTTTTCTTCCTAGCCACTCTCTAGGTGCTGTGGAACTCCTTGCTACTAGAAGAGGCTTATTCAGACATCTAACTTCAATATGATCAGAAGTAAAAACAGGAGGAGGACAAGTGGAGCTAGCATGATCACATGCATTCCCCCATTTTGGAAAGAGGACCTGGAGGAGTAAAAATTGCCAATCAGCACTTGTTAGCACTTGTCAAGGCAGCTTTTGCAGTTGCAGTTCTGTGCAAAATAAGCTTCCTGCCTCTGCTCCTCCTGATTTCTGCAAATCTAGATCAATATAGTGATTTCACCCAGGGAAAACTGGTCTCGGTGGGTGCAAATCACAGCTGATTAGCCCATATTTTTCTCACTGTCATCTCACCCTTAGTAAACCTTTGCCTTACTCAAATGATAAGAGACTGCCTCATGCAAATAAATCTAGTGCTCATTCTTAACCTACATGATTTCTTTAAAAATCTATGAAGATGACTTCTTTATCTGCCTCAAACCATTGTCTAAAATATGAGTACATACATCTCATATTTCTAGCCCATAATGACATAAATGGAAAAAGCTGTGTCAGCTGAACCTCTTTCAGCTTTGAGAACAGGAAGGAGGAACTTCTGCCTACTCTGTACAGTTTCTCAAAGAGGGAGAGAAAAAGAGAGAGAGAGAGATGGACGCCATAACAGAGCTTGGCAAAATTCCCTTTTGGACTATAAGATCCACAATTCCCATTTCTGATTGGGGATTATGGGCATTCTAGTCCTAAATCAAGTAACTTCCCAAGCTGTGCTTATTGACCACAGTATAAATTCAGGCTAACTGGAGAAGCAATCAGTATGGTATGGCCCTGGAGTTCTCTCATCATTATTTCTTCTTTCCAGGACGTTTGCAATTCAGCTATAAAAACCATTTCCAAGCTGCTGCTTGGCATGCAGGATCTGAAGCCCTGTATGCATTCTAGCATTTCTTACTTTAAATAAAATAAAATGCCATTAAGCTTTGTTTTTAACTGGCTCCCTGAAGAGAACCGAACGTTACACAGAGTAATGAGAACAATGAGCTTTTTCATCAGTTTTGAAATGAATTCTATTAATTTTGTTGTCACTCTACTTGCAAGGAAATAATTGTCACCTAATAGATACAGATCTTTGCTGGCCTTCCAGCATTGATGGCATTTGTTTTTATTAGTTCACATGAAAATGCTGACTGCACATCCCTTGGAAGTAGGCTACCACAGAGAGGTGACAACTATCTCTGAGAAGACTGGGGCTGCTTGTACTGATGTCAGTTAGAAACCCTCATGGAATTTTTAAACAAAATACACACACACCCTGTTTAAAAAAAAAGAGTCTGGGGAGGAGAGAAAAAGAAAGAGGAAAAAAATTATCAAGGGAAGGCTCACACACAGAATTGTCTGTAATCGTATGTCTGTAATCATATACTATCTGTGTGAGCAAGAGGCTCTTACCTAGTTACGCTGGTGGAACACACAAGCCATCATGTTTGGAGGTGAATTGCCTGAAGCTGGGAAATTGCTGGAGATGGTATCAATGGCCAACAATTGGTCATGTCTGCGGTGGTTTCTTCAGTTGGGGCAATTTGCCTCCAGAAGCTGCCCATGAGCATAACGATGCAAAAACATTTTAGCCAGGATTTGCATAAGCAGAAAATTGTGAATAATGAAGAGATGGATTTTTGTTTCAGTTTATCAAAATATACCAAAACTTGCATGATCTGAATATGGGAGAAAGTGAACCTGAAACATTTACTCGTCCCTTAAGGACACATTCTTTCCCCTTCCAGTTTGTATTTGATCAGTATTGCCACACTCAGAAGTGGGAGAAAGTAGAGCTGACAAATGTACCTGGCATTGATGTGAGGGAAAGGGTCTTCTCTACCTGAATTTTTATCCATGCTACCTTTTTGTATCTGGACTAATGGAAAAGAGGCACTAGTACGTTTCTACTCAGTAATGTCTCCTCCACCATCAAGCAGTCCATAGAACAGGTCCATTTTCCAGGCACCTATATAGTGGGCAGATGAGCACCACTTTACACTGGAAACCGGCAAACACTTTTATACTTATGTTTACATGTGGGCACCTTCCACCCAGAATGTATTACAAAGTTCATTAACCAGACCTAACCCTCCAGTGGAACCAGATCCAGTCAGACTCACAAGCAAGACACTCTCTACTTAAGGACTTCAATAAGCCACAGGGCCTGCCTAGTGAAGAAACGGATCAGCCACAATCTTCCTTCTAAAGGACAGACACACAACAGGTGACAACAGAACAGAACTGGTTGTACCTTATAGTTCCCAGCTAAAATCACTCAAGCTCGTCATTAAAGGTCCACAACCCATTCTGGTCAGTGAGACTTTCCTTGCCCCTCTCGCGGGTGACCTACTTGAATAGAGTCAGCTACCAAACCTGGAAAGAATACTCACCACCAGCAACAGACCTTAGAAGGAGTCTGAGAGTTGCAGACCCAGATGACAATTTTTGTCTCTGTAACTAGACAGTCATCGTTATAAAGAGGCATTATAGTATAATCCAAAACATCAGGGGTTTGTATGCCCACTATCTTCCAATGTGATGTATGCCATCTTGTGTAATGCCTCACAGCGTCTTATGTAAGACACAGGGGCCAGTCTCCACATAAAAGGGGGAAAAATGGACAGAGAACTGACTTTAGAAACAATAACACTTAGAAACCAGGAGGAAACAGTTCAGTCCCCCTGGATACTCTTGTCTTTGAAATCAGGATGGCCATCCTTGAGCAAAAGTACAGATTCTAAAAGAAAAGAGATGAACAAGAATATCTCAAGAGGTTCAACTCGGTTTCCCTTGGCATAAATAAAGATAAAGGCTTCTTATCTCGTTGCTACTGAACAGGACTATGAGACAGAACAAGTAAGTCACTTTTGCTTTCAACCAAAACAAGCACCCTCTAGTAAGCAGAAATCATTGTTTTATGGGTAATTGACTTACCAGGATTCCTAAGTGAATCTACCCATCGAAGACTTCTGACCAGCATACAGCTGGCGTTTCCCGGGCCTTTCCTTCTGTCCAACCTCCATGAGCAGAACAAGTGTGTATCTTAATGAAGGGTGTATGGACCTCCCTGGTGTACACTATACCAAAATGATGGGCACACAGATCTGGGCTGGCCCAGCTTGTATTTTTCAGGAGACATGGCATTATCTCTCTTTCCAGCTCACTTCTTTTAAAGGAGCGGGGGGATGGGGGAAAACACAAATGAAGATGATCTGGGAGAACTGTGTATCAATTTTAGGGATATAAGAGGAAAAATGCAGGAATATAGGACAGACTAGTAGCGTAGGACCGGCTTCCCTAGGCACCCTGTGACACTCTGGTCAGCAGGCACTGATGTATTATTTGCACAACCACAGCTCTGTCAAGTAACTGGTGGAAGGGCTACAAGGGGCTATAGACCATGCAGTGACCTTCCTCCATCTGGGCCCTCCTTAGCTGCTCCATGGTCAGAATGTCCATGGGAGATCTTCAGTTTTATTGAGGGGTTCAGTTGTCACTCACCTTCTCTCCTTTGGTATCAACAAATCAGTCTGCTGTTGCTATGTTACTTTTAATTTCTCCTTTCCTTAATTTAATCACTGACTATTTTTTTTTTCAAACTCTATGAATTCCAAATGGCAGACATACAAAGGATCCACTGTGGTGTTATTGCACCCTCAGGGTAAATAGCTCCTGTAGTCACACCAAAATAGCACAAATACCCCCAATTCAGACCGATTTTTGCACATTTGCCCGAACTGGTACCTCCACCTATTTAACAAAGTAGCATTTTATCAGCCTTTGAAAGGAACAAGCAAGTAAATTATCCTTTTCCTTTCCACCACCTCATATCTGGTGTTGTTGCACAGGTCTCTTGGGTGCTTAAGCAAAGTTTCGTCTCAAATAATGATAAACTTAGGATTTCTGAAATAACACTCTCCTAAATGAATTTCAATGTCTAAATCTTAATGTCCTCATATTTTTTTCCCTAACATAATTTGCTGGGCAGCTGAG
The DNA here is from genome assembly GCF_051106095.1 of Pogona vitticeps. Classification (NCBI taxonomy): domain Eukaryota; kingdom Metazoa; phylum Chordata; class Lepidosauria; order Squamata; family Agamidae; genus Pogona; species Pogona vitticeps. Next base: position 200,545,860 of record NC_135783.1, read on the forward strand.
TTTAAACTGCAAATGAATGAAGCGTCATGATCCGATCCACAGTGAAACAGAAAGAAAACTGTGAATGTTGTATTATCCCTTGATGATTAGTGGATAGAGTATCACATGCTTTTAGTTATAATTACAGAGATCCTTGATATAGCTAAATAGATTTGTGTCAGCTCCATGTTCATTTTTGCAAAGATGAATTAGACACATTAAACATATTAGGCAAATTACACATATTAAGATGAGTTACTTGATCTTGAGCTAAATGAAAGCAAATCAATTATTGCAAATTAAGCAATTATAAATTGGAGGCACAGGAAAACTTTGAATCTCTTTAATTCAGAAGCACCATATCCTATCCTGATAGAGTGGGCTTCTTGCAGCTACTTGAGTGGAGTACTCAGAATGTTGACCTAGGAAGTGGGAGATCTGGGTTTAGGCCGACACTGAACCATAAAACTCACTGGCCAGAACCCTATGGGTGTTTGTGTAACATTTGCATAACTTGCTGCAGTTCATGGCAGCTCCTTGGCTAGGCTTGGGCAACTAAGATTTACACAGCACATCATCAAGCCACCCAAACAACCAATAGGATTGGGCAGCTGGGTAACCGCTAAACGGATTTAAAAAGCCCATAGAAACGCATTTAAACGCCATTAATGCGTTCCTATGGGCTTCAAAACTAACCTTAAACGAAAATCCTCCATAGGGGCGGCCATTTTCGGTGCCTCTAAGCGAGGCAACACAGCAGGCGGCCATTTTGTTTTTCTGGTGGCCATTTTGAAACTGCCGATCAGCTAGCCGAAAATGGGGGCTTTGTGGTGATCGCTTCCCTGCGATCATCGCAAAGCGAATTTTTCCCATAGGGACCATCGCTAAGCGATTGCTTTTGCAATCGCTTAAACCCCATCGCTAAGCGATTTCGTCGCTCAACGCAGCGATCGCTAAGCGAGGCACCACTGTACATCACTGTCTTTGAGGATCGTAGGTGTCTACAGAGAACTTCCTCACATCCTTGCTTCCACAAACCTGATCAAGGTGACAGAAAATCAATGGTTGGTTTCTTCTTCTCACAAACATTACAGAACCTGAAGTCTACCAGTGAGAATTAATTACTGAAGGAATGCATAAAACATAGAGTTGGTCCTACTGCTACACAGGGCAAGAACCCATGGAGCAAGAATAACAGATGCTTGACTTTCCTCCACAGCCCACTGGACATTCTCCTTTGGAAGAGACACCTATGGATACTTCTCCTGCATCTCCTAAAGAGTCCTTCTGTTTGCAAGAGATATTGAGAATGCTCATCTCTCCAGCGAGTCCGGTTCACTTCTGGATGTGGGATGGGGAGACCTGTCCTTTACTTCAGTCAGTGAAAAGCCTTGGGATGATCCTTATCTATGCTTAGGTTTTTAAACCCACCTTAATTTTCTTTTCTCTGGAGTAATGCACCAGGCAGAGGTTAAGCAAAAAACAGAAGTCACTAAGTTTATTTAGAAATAAACTTGATAGAAAAGCCTTTCCTAAGCTAGATACAAGACTATCTCTCAAGGCCTGAGCACATGGCTCAGAGGGGTTGGAGTTGAGTTAGCCATCTTCAGGAAAGAGATGCGAACAGCTTGAAGGTTAAAAAAGGACAGGGGTAGCTGAGTAACTTCCCCTTTGTTTAACAGGCTTCCCTTCTTTTCCTCCTTCTTTTTTTTTTTTTTTTTTTTTTGGTTAGTAATAAGTTTAGGGTTTGCATACTTAATAATACAAATTCACACTATACTCCAAGAATTTGTTTGTTTTTGCTATTCAGCCTCACACCGGGATAATTTTCCATGGAAGCTAAACATCAATGGCCAGTGTTAGTGTCTGTTATGACGACGTTAGTAGGGATCCAGAATAGTAGCCAATGCTTTTGGACAGAGCTGAAGATGACAGCTCCGCGTAAAATGTGCCAGTGTGGTTCATGTTGATCTCCTAATCAATAACCTACCAGGGTTTTAGAAAAGTGTATATTTTTGGAGAGGTAGGGAACCTGTCGCCTTACAGATGTGGTTGGACTGCAACTCCCATCAGTTGAGAGTTGTTGGAAACTTTGCCCAGTTCTCCATTTCTTTCTGAGTTTTCTAAGTGGGACTTTTCATTCACACAAATTTCTGCATAGCCTGTATTTTGATATGGGAGGTCTGTGATTCGGTCTCCTGGATTTGGGTTAAAATGAGGCATTGTTTTATTTATGTTTAAATTTGCAGAGTCCACTCTCACTCCACAGAAAATTCATGCTAGGGTACCCTCAGATCATATATCCAATGCAGTAAAAACAGCATGAAGTGAAAATACCAATATCAGCCAGCAAATATATATGTCATTTTTATTTGCCAAGACATTTTAAATTAATATATATTAATTTAAAATGTCTTGGCAAATAAAAATGGTCTCAATGCCCAGACAATTGTGACACTAGTGTCAGCCACACCTCCTGTGAGATAGCTATGAGTATACCCCTGAGTATCTTGAATGTACACTCCATGTACCATCTCAAGTATTCTTTGAACAAAAAGGCAGGATATGAAGCTGGAAATGAATAACTTGTATTTGAATCATGCACAGTGGCAGGCACTTTTCTGAAGCCCGTGAGTGGATTCTTGAGCCTTCTCCAACTGCTGTCGCTTGCAGTTAGGGGTGGAGGAGAATTTTTTTTAATTAGAAATTTCCAGATTTTACAGATTTCTTCATAGACAAAACAGAAAGAATTTGAGCAAAACCAAAATAAATAATTCCATTCACCCAAGTCCAGGGCTTTGAGTGTTTAGCCTTTAAAGCTCTCATTTTGATCCTTAGGTAGTCAACAAAGCAAATAAATGTTGGATAATGTTAGCCACCTCTTCCCCCTCCCCCAAGAGGTTCCTATGCAATGGGAAGTGCAATATGGCCTTCTCTGTGCTGGAAACAGCTCTATATATTCAATTTGACCAGTGCAGTGTATAAAATTTGTCCTAAGAATTTACCACAATTTGTAAATCACATAGTCAGAATACAGAGAATCACAGGATTTAAAAATTAAAAGTGAGAGAAAGTGAAGTTTACAAATATTCTCACCCGTGGTTTAAATACATATAAATATGATTTAAGGATTTCTGGGTGTATGTGTCTTAGTTTTATTTGAAGTAGCCTGACCTGCATTTATTCAGGGAGCAGATAGAAGAAAGAAAGGTAAAGAAAACCAGATCAAACTTGGATGGCCTTTTGAGTGTGGAAAACAGAAAACCAATGATCAAGTATTCAAAGTATACAGAGCCTTAATTGCAGCTAAGAGAAAGACTTATTGCCATTTTTAAAAAAAGTCGGTTGTAGTTTTAAGACAGAAATGTCAAAATTTGGAAGTATAACTTTCCAAACTCCCAGAATTCCACCAGCAAGCATGGCATTGCCCAGCTGCCTGGGAAATTGAGACAGTTGCAACCCAAACAAGTAACTTTTCCCATCTATGTTTTTTGGACGACAGCAAGAAAACATCAGTTCATGACCCTGGAGCATCCAATCAACTAGAGACCCATCAGTACAAGAAAAACAGGAGCCCCCTTGCACACATTTACCAATTCTAGCAGGCTGGGCTAACACAATATAAGGCAGCTGGGTATTTTGTGAATGAAGGATAGGCAAGGAGCAGGGGTCTCGAACACAATTTACCTGGAAGCAGAGTCTGGGTGAGGCTAGGCTGCATCAAATTTTCTGCCAAGCGGAGCAAAAGCCAGAAGAAGCTGCCCAGGAGTTTCCTTTGCCCGACTGGGGCTCCGAGGAGGAGGAGGGGCACGAGAGCTGTCTTGGGAGAGAGCCGGTGAGCAAGGCGAGGCTCTTTTGACTCTTGACAGCAGTGGGCACTTCGGGGAGGCAGGCAAGGTGGGGGCCACAAACTATCATCCGGCGAGGCGCAAATGGCCCCTGGGCCACATGTTTGAGACCCCTGGTCTAGAGCATTTTGCTGCTGGATGCAGAAAAGCTGATGGTGACACCAACTCACCTGAGTCAAGGTATAAAGAATACCCAAAGTCTGACAAGTTATTCTGGCAAGTGGGACAGAAGATTCCCATGAACACTCTCCCCATCCCTGATAGTAAAGGAATAACAAAGTAAATTCAATTCTTCAAAAACCCTCTGATTTATGAATGTGGGATATTGTGCTTCTGTACCCATGGTTCAAAAAACCAGGAAATGGCCCAATATTACTGCACAATATCATGCCAGCGGGGAAAAAGGATGCCAAGCTGTACATAGCAAAGGGCGGCCTGAATGTTGACACCACCAGTGGCAGCAGTCTAGATGGTCTACAGGATACCCTCTTCTGCTTACTATCATTCACACTTGTTGAAAAACAGCCCTGACAATTACTTTGTGTTTTGGTGAGAAGTGATTAACTGAAGAAAAAAGGAGTCAGTTTCCGGGATTTTCCTTTGCATGGTGTCACTTTGTGAGTAGTAGTGGTGCTGGGGGACTACTGTTCACAACACCTTGACCATTAGCTTGTGGAGTGTCTCCGGGTTGCATGATTCCCTGTAGTATTTCACATATATATATTTCTCCATATATATATAAAAACTGAAAAAGGCTGACCAGAATGTTGTGATCTGGTACCACCAGTGTGCTGATGAAACCCAACCAACTCCATCTGCTTTTTAAGTTCCAGGAGGTCCTTCACTCAGTCTCTTTGCCCAAACGTCCCCAAATTTAGCACAAAGCAGACTTTCTGCTACAAACCTAGTGCTGATCCGAGATCCAGTTTCATAGTTATAATTTTTTTTGTTTGGGCACTTCCATTTTTTGATTTGCCTTACAGAAGAGAATATTGCTAATGCACAATATATTGGTGCCCTGCTGGGCACCAATAATATCTCTCCATTTGCTGCCCTCACATGGCACCTGAATCTGCTGCCTGAGGTTGCCTCCATATGGTCTAATGGCTGAGCCAACCTTGCAAGCAGATACCCAGCAGCGGCTGCATTCTGCCCAGTGGCTCCTCAGACATGTCATGTAACTACCTCTATCCAGCTTGGATAGGGGCTGACTTCCCCTCCTTTTTCAAGCTTGCTTGCAATGAGCACAAGCTGAATTATACACAGCATCATAAATCTATTGCCATTTATAATTAGGCCAATTCATACCATGCTCTCTGGTGCATGCCTCCTACTATATTTATAGCAAAAGGCTCAAATGCCGATGCATTGATAAAGATAACACAATCCAGATTATTGATATTCATGAAATAGAATCCAATTCCTGACGAAGGCATAGTCATAAGTCCAGGCAAAAAGAACAAAACAGTTTGGTGTTTCTTGTATTTGCACAGTTTCATGCAATTTTAGAGAGCCAGTTTTGGCCCAGCCTGCACCCATCTTTATCTATTAAGCTGTCGCGAACTGGAATAATGTATTTCATTGAATTTTATGTGAAGAACAAATCTTCGAAGCAATATACAAAATGAATATCTGGGAAAATATTTCATGTAAGCTTTGGCCAAAGGGCATCTGCTTGTTGAGGCTTCAGCATTATGTTTACTCTTCAAAAAGTTATTTTCAAAAATGTGTGTTTTTGTGTATTGTGTTCTTTAACAGTGGTGTTGATCATGGCAATGGAGAAGAAAATACAAGAGGTACGGAAGCAGTGTTCCTCAAAATGGCTTTGTTTCGGACAATCAAAATAAAATAGAGAGATCAATCCTCCTCGTGCTTTGATCTGAGTTTCCCAAATTAAGTGCTAGTGCTCTCTTTCTGATTCTTTTAATTTTAAAATTAGAAGACACAAGAGACAAACAGATAGCCAAGTGGAGGTGGAAAGAGACATGTGGAACTGACAGAGCTTTATGACACACTGTTAGAATGCCAGGTCTTATTACACAACAGTGGGAGGCCTTGTACACTGAGGTGACCACTCAAAGGGGAGCACCACACTTAAAACCCAATGGGGGAAAAGTGATTTGAAAAGACCCTCATGGGTAGCCTTCAAAGGCACAGACAGGTTCTGACTGGATTAACATTTATTGACTGCTTAAGCTCCCCCCCCCCATTTTTTTGGCTTAAGGACAAAGATACATGAGTTTAATTGCAGAGGCTGTTCTGCCAAGTGATCGCTAGAGTGGCAACCAAAGTTTTACTAATGGCTCCTTCATTAAAGAAAAGTCTCTATTACAAAACAAATTAGGCATGTGCTGAACACACACACACACACACACACACACACACACACACACACGCACAACCTGCAGGTCCAATGGTATTATAGCAAAGTTAACGCTCTTAGACGCACGAGGAGGGAAAAAAACTTATTAAGGTTTTGTGCTGAGGTAGCACTTTTGTATTGATTTTACAATACACAGGTATTATGATTTATGGAGTGCTAGTGTCACTCTAACAAGCTGAAGGACACACAATATCATCTCCAACATCATTAAAATTCAGAAGCCTCTAGAACTAACTCATCAACCACGGTGCATTGTCACAGCCCTATAAAGCTATATTTGAGTTTTGAGATGCCCTCAAGCTTTTGGGACCCTTGTCTCCTTCAGTAGTATAAACTAAAGAAAAAGTTAGATAATAAGACAACACAGATTTAAAAGTGCTTAACAAGAAAAGCTTAAATTATAATTATTTAACAAAATGTCAGTGGGTACTGACTGGCATAAAGAGACTTCATTCCAGAAACGTACAGTACTCCATTGCAAAAATCTGTATGTTAACAATACTCCAGTTGTGTTAATACATTCTACTTGCAAATCGCCTGTTATTTCCTTGATATCAGGAAATAATTGCATACAAAATAGGAAACAGCTTTTTAAATCATATTTAGGACCACAAATCTGAATTTTCTACTCAATCCTGCCGAAGTTAGAAGTGACTCCACAATTGAAATGAGCTAGTTGCATGACTAAATCTCAGGTTTCAGTTCCTACAATGGGAAATGCTGCTCACCCCATGCCTGCTTATTCAGAAGTGCCCCCCACCGTGCTCAGTGCTACTTACTCTCAGGTGAAAGTGCACTGGATTCAGCTTGGTTCATGAATTATTTGCAGTTAATCCTGCTCTGTATATTTATCATTATTTGAAATGTTCCATACTAAGGACACTGTAACATGCATATTTATATCAAAAAGAAACACAAAACAAATGCAAAAAAGATGTTGTGGCACCTTAAAGACTTAATGAATAAATGTTATATTTTGATGTAAGCTTTCGTAGAACAAGCCCACTTCTTCAGACATGAGTGAGAGCCATAACTATAAAATTCATATTTATGGAGATTTTAGTTTCATGAGGCCCTGTTGTTGTTGTTGTTATTGTTGAAGTTGATGTTGATGTTGTTATTGTGAGCTGGTATGTCATTTCCAACATATGGTGGCCCTAATAGGACTTCCAAGGCATGTGAGCCAATTAACAAGTTAGTACTGTCACTTATAGCAAGTTTCCACAGCCTAGCAACCACGCCTCTAGTCCCTCATGCCATCTACACTGGTTGTTTGGCTAAAAGGAGACTTTAAACCCAGGTAAATGGGGATGTGGTGGTGCTGTGGGCTAAACCACAGAAGCCTCTGTGCTGCAGGGTCAGAAGACCAAGAGTCGTAAGATCGAATCCACGTGACGGAGTGAGCTCCCGTTGCTTTGTCCCAGCTCCTAGCAGTTTGAAAGCATGTAAATGCGAGTAGATAAATAGGTACCATCTCAGTGGGAAGGTAAAACAGCGTTCCCTAGTCACGCTGGCCATGTGACAACAGAAACTATCTTCGGACGGGCGCTGGCTCTATGGCTTGAAAAGCGGGATGAGCGCCGCCCCTAAAGTCGGACATGACTGGACTGAAAATGTCAAGGGGAACCTTTACCTTTTTACCTAAATGTGTATTGGCTTGCCATCTACAACTAATATTTTAATATTCTCTCATAAACATCGCTTTTTCTTTCTGCAGAGCAGTGGTTCCCAACCATGGGTCCCCAGATGTTCTTGGACTGAAACTCCCAGAAGCCTTCACCACTAGCTTTGATGGCCAGGATTTCTGAGAGTTGTAGTCCAAGAACATCTGGGGACTCACTGCTGTAGAGAAAAAACAGGGGAGCCCCAGACTGCTCAACATACATTATGAGTCTTTTAAAAATAAGAGAGTGTGCGCACATGTGTGAGAGAGACAATGATTATTTCAATCTGATAGGAAGTCCAAAACATCTAAAGGATCAAAGGTTTCCTCTGCCTGTTTTCAAAATATAAACTAAACAGATAGATAGATAGATAGACAGACAGACGGACGGACGGACGGACGGACGGACGGACGGACGGACGGACGGACAGACAGACAGACAGACAGACAGACAGACAGATAGATAGATAGATAGATAGATAGATAGATAGATAGATAGATAGATAGATAGATAGATAGATAGATAGATAGATAGATAGATAGATAGATAGATAGATAGATAGATAGATAGATAGATAGAACTGCACAGCTGAAAGGGGCCTTATGAACAGGCATTATCAGGGGAGTCACAATGGTGAATTGAACTCCCAGCCTCCAGAGACCTAAACCACTGAGCTATCCAGTAGTGGTAGAGAACCATGTTAGTCTTCAGCACCTAGAAAGTGCTGCATTTAAAGCAGTCCTAGCAGAGAGAGGTCCATCTCTTTGCTTCACTACATTATGAGTTGCAATGCAAGTACCTGACTATCGCCATTATCTGAATTCTATCTCTTAGAGACCCCCCACCGCACCCCCCCCCGTACACTTTGCTTCCCTCTTTCTCTTTCTCAACCCTTCAGGTTCTATCTACTGTAAATAATCATTCATGACGCAAATCGTCTATACAAACAGTTCTGTGATACACTGGAGACCCCTATTGGTGAGAAACTGACAGTTACAGGAAGAGCGGTTTGGTCTCTGCTGTGTCTGGTATGAGAGGTGCACTTTTATAAACCTTCTTATACCTAAATGGAAAGCACTGTTGTTTGGCGCACCTTCCCTGCACATTGTGGCATTTGCAAAAATCATATATTTTTGCTAAAGACCATTTCCCCTTCTGCTGAAAACCAGTAAAGCATACAATAAAAAAATGCTTTGTTCAGGAATAATATTGTGTGCCGTCAAGTCAATGTTGACGTATGTTGACCCTTTTCAGGGTTTTCCAGGTAGACAATACTCAGATCTGGTGTACTATGCCTTCTTCTGGGGGCAGCCCTGGGACTGCCTAAGGCCACACAGGCTGGCTGGGATGCCTGCTGTTCCAGCAGGCCCTCACCTATCACTTTGCTTGCCTGCACAGTTGGTGGATCTTGAACAAAAAATGGAACCCCAAATTTCCCTGTCTGACATGTCTGTCTGCTGCCACTACTAACCAGCATAATTACTCAGATGCATATTCCACAGATATCCATAGGTTTGCTTCCAGATGGGTTAAGATTCTAGTCTTTTATTTTAAACCCCAAAAAAGGGAGTAACAATTTGGTCCTGGTGAAAATCTGAGTTTTTTAAAATATAGTTCTTAATTGATTGTCAATCTGGCTTCTAAATGATTTTTGCCAGGATCCTCTGAAGTATCCTCAGTTGTCATGTAAAGCTATGATTCAAGAACTATTTTTAAATAGTGTTTATTTTATATGCTGCAGCTACACCAAGTCATGATCAACAAAGTCATGCAGCAACCGAGTAAGAGAAGATTTCAAAGGGGACATTTCTTCAGGAACCAACAGAAATTTGTCATTGGTTTCTACCCAGGCGAGAACAGGAATATGGTCTACCATTTCCTGCTTGATGGAGGATCAAGAGGGTTTGCACACTTTGGGAGTGGGAAATGTGCATATTCATATATGTGCATTATTATATACTTCATAATCTCCGTCCGAATGTGGTGACACAGGGTCTCATTAAACTGCCTGGCAAGTTCCCAGTATCAGCTTGAGATGTTAGCCTAGCCTTTCCAGTGCAGCTCAGTCTAATGCCTTCACAGCAGCTCCCAACTTTGGCATGGCACGTTTGACACAGTTTGTATGGAGGGCAGGTTATCAGGGCAGCTCTTGGCTGCTTGCTATCCATAGAACATCTGAAAACATAACATGGTGATGCAATAGGGTTTTTGAGGTCCATATACAGTCCATATACTCTCGAATTGGCCTCCTCGGCCACACTAGACGCTGTTCCAAGTCCTCCATACAGAGCACATTACCGAAGGATGAAGGATGCCTAATGTAAATGTAAAATGTAAATACAGGATGTTCAAGGAGTGGTTTACCATTGCTAACCTGCCAGTGAGTTTGCATGACTGGCCAAAGACGAACCCACATCTCATGAGTCCTAGTCTGACACGCCATCCATTATACCATACTGTATTTCAATCACGTGCTTACAGTAATTGATGGGCAACCATCCAGATGTTGGGGTGTAGCACCTTTCAACAGTTTCAGAAGGAGACCCTCACCTTCAATAGGGTATAAGATCAGCTAGAGTTTAGCAGATGGATTACAGCCTCCATCTATACCTGTACCAGCAAGCTAAGACCAAAAAAAAAAGGCTTCATTGGAAGGTACATATTTGGACCTGTGAAGTCACACTTCTAGATTAGTCCCATTGACTTCCCACTGAAATTCCTTAAACTGGAGATTGCATTGAGGGAATCTCAGACTTAATCCATGCAAAATAGCATGGTTAATTTTAAGGGACTGTCAATATATCTGTTGCATGGAGAGTTTGTGAAGAGTTCTAAAGTGGTTCAAAGGTAGGCTATATTTTTAAATTTTATTTTACTTTATTATATATCATTTATGTTATATTGTATACCACTCTTGTATTTTACAAGGTAGCAGCCTTGTCTGTATAATTAAATAATTTTTTTTTGTTCAACAAACAGAGTACTTTTGAATGTCTTATTGCATGAATCCTCAGAACTAGGACAGGAGGTAAGTTGGGCTGAAATAAAATAACTTCAGTCAACTTGAAATCAACTGTGTCAGAATTTCTGCTGGAATTTGCACTGAGGTCTCCTCTTGATTGGATCAGAGTTTGAACTCAGATCTCCTAACATAATGTGGTTTCAATGGGCTTTTGCTGAGAAAAGTTGGACTTTTGCTGAAACTGTTTGCCACTAATTAATTCTCCCATTCGCCCTACGACTTTTATGGACTCTTGGGTTCCAGTTCTTCCCAAAAAAGCCATCATAACCAAGAAGGACAAATACAGCTATGCTGTCTGCCGCAGCACAAAGATCACCTCTACTGCGGTCCTTCGCCATACTTGTGAATGAGTCCTGCTGAACTCTGTGGTGCTTATTACATCTCAGTGAGTAAGCATCAGATCTGGCTGCTGAGCCTGGCTTTCTCCTGCATTGAGTAAAATGATCCAAAAGCTATCATGTTGTGGGCCAGACCTGAGAGATGCTGCCTTTGTTGCCTGTTATGCAAAGAAGGGAAATCTCCCCGAGGCCCGCTGTGGCAGATGAATACAAACACTCCTCAGGTCCTGCTGTGACTTGGCACGCCCCACTGGACAGCTGGAAACTTGAGGAGGGAAGGAGCTGCTGCCAGGAAAGAGTTATAAGGGCTTTGCAATACAAACTTTCCTGGAAACAGGCATTGATGGACATGATTCCTTTGCTAGAGGATATTGACGCGATACGCAGCTTATAAACAGTGAGAGGTGGGGATCCGATATATATGTTTGAGCATCATCTACACTGTGCCCTTTTTGTGTGTCTTGGCAATGAACAAAGTGGCGAGAAATATGAACACAGACTCTGGTTTCCTTGTGCATTGCCTAATATAATCCTGGAAGCCAGCAATTGCCTCAAATGCCTTTTTATTACGTGCATCAAACAAGATTTTGCATAGTAAGGGTCATGAATGTGTGCCTCACACCTTTGCAGCTGTGGTTTAGTGTAGATTGATTGCATACAGTAACTCTTTTCATATTTCTTCCCCACCCCCTTTGGAGCCATTTGCAATGAAGTGCTACCAACAGTTGTTTAAAAAAAAAAGATTGCTCATTTTGCATTGCTTGAATATATAAAAAACTACTTAGGCTACATTCCAGCATAAAGACAATTCGGAAATGTAAATGAAATGGATTTAAGCCAAGGGCCCGCCTGCTCTGTCACAATTAGTCTAAAGGAGAATCATTTTTTAATGTAAAGAAGAGACATTTTCTCCCTCTGCCGAAAAGTGCTGCCTTCTGAACACGTTATAATAAATGTGTGCTATAAAAACAGGTACACTTATCCCATAAAGTAGCTTATTAACCAGACTGCTAATGCTGCAGAATCCAGCAATGGATAAACAATGCCGTTTCTGTTAAGAGCATAATGATGCATAGTTGATTCGCTTTTATATTGTTGCGCCGCACTTGGGGGACTGCCTTCATTTACCAAAATAATGCCAAATTAGTAGTGTAAATATTGAAATCAGACTTTTCAGGCTAACTAGTGGCCTAATTTTCTTTTTCAATCTGCTCTTAATCTCAATTCATCAATAACGCTGCCTTATTACAGGGCGCTGACAGCAAGTGAGGGCATTTGATAAATTATACATCTCAAGCCAGATTTAAAATTTGAAGCTCAAGTGCTAATTATCTGTACAGGCCTAGTTAATAACGAGATTCCTTGTTAAGTATCTGATCACAGCATGGACATCATTTGTCAAGAACCTCAAATCTACCTTGGAGACTCGCTCTTCGAAGTCTCCCTTGCCTACCATATGTAAAAGGGGGAATCTTTGCTTCTATAATAACCTTTTATTAGGAAGCTGACATAATGATTAAGTTCACTGTAGGCACACACAATGAATTAGACAATTACCCTTGCTGCTTTAAACTACTCCGGCTCCTAGCAAGACAAAATAATTAATATTGAATTTTAATTTGATGCCTTCCACATTTAAACCCCAATTTGCAAAGTCCACCTGGAAAGCTACGGCTGTTTCTACGCCGTTCTGTGCTGATGAAATAAAGGCCCCTGCCGCCTGCATGTAAAAGCACAGAAGGCTTGATGCACCCCAATCACTTCTCAGCGGAGCAGAGAATTTTCCAGCATTAATGGGAAAGGTAATTACCTAGGTCTAACTTTATAGCCTTTTCTCTAATGAAACCATAATCTCCCAGGCCTACACGCTTTAAGCATTTACATGTTTTTAACGATTTCATTGCCATGATGGTTTGTTGCTTGGCCTCATTTCTAGAAAACGGAGCCTTTAAAAAGGCGCTAACTCTCAGCTTTCTGGCGGCTATTGTTGTTTTTAAAAGTCACACTTGTTTATTTATTTTTGGTCTTGGAAGAAAAGAAGGCCAAGGACAGCTGTTGAGCAGCAGCATCCTTTCAAAATGGCAAAAGTGTGAGGCAGGAGCTTGGCCATTGATAGTGGATCCTAGCGAAGGAGGGGAAAAACTGTGCCGCTGTCATTGCATCTTTCAGTAATGGCCACTAGACATCCAGCCTCTCTCCACCACACTGCCGCCCTCAGCAACACAACTTCCTTCTTCAGGCCTTTGCCCATACGTTGTTGAAGCACCCCTCAGAATGGGATACAGCTTCTCAAAGCTTCTACAAAGCCGCTATCTCCGCAGGAGAGCCAGTGTGTTATGGATAGAGTAGCAGACTGGGAGCCTGGGAGCCTGAATTGGGATCCTCACTGGACCATGGAAACTCACTGGGGTTATGACACCAATCATCCTTAAATATCTCAACCTGAAGGTCTTCAAGCATCAGTTCAGTTGGACTGAACACTCTGTCAACCCCATTGATTGAGGGTGGCTGAGTTTCTCGTCAGATAAATGTTCAGCACAGCTGTACATGGAAGCCCCATTCATTTCCATGGGGTTTGTTCATAAGGCACTTGTGTCCAAAAGCACCTTGTCCCCAAGGGATCACGTACGATGACCTGTTGAGGGAGGCTGACAGGGGCAAAATGTCTCTGTTGGTCCTCCTCGACATCTCGGCAGCTTTCGATACCGTCGACCACGGTATCCTCCTGGGGAGGCTCTCTGAGTTGGGAATTGGTGGCTTGGCGCTTGCCTGGCTCCGTTCCTTCTTGGAGGACCGACCCCAGAGAGTGCAGCTTGGGGAGAGTCTTTCGGCCCCGTGGAGTCTCAATTGTGGGGTTCCACAGGGGTCGATTATCTCCCCAATGCTGTTTAACATCTATATGAGGCCGCTGGGTGGGGTTATCAGGGGGTGTGGAGCATCGTGTCATCAATATGCTGATGACACCCAGCTCTACATCTCCTTTTCACCTACTGCAGGTGATCCCGTTCTGTTCCTCCAGCGCTGCCTGGGGGCTGTACTGCAGTGGATGCAGGAAAATGGGCTGAGGCTGAACCCGGACAAGACGGAAGTGCTAAGGGTGGGCGCCCTTGGGGTTGGTGGCCTGGGTGACTCTCTCACATTTGGGGGGGGGGGGTTTGACCCTGGCTGCTAAGAGTGGGGTTTGCAGCTTGGGGGTACATCTGGACCCAACGCTCACCATGGAAACCCAGGTGGTGTTGGTAGTCTGTACCGCCTTCTTCCATCTTTGGCGGATTGCCTGGCTGCGACCTTACCTAGACATGGGGCGCTCACTACCTTGGTACATGCGCTCATAATCTCAAGATTAGACCACTGTAATGCACTCTACGTGGGGCTGCCTTTGAGACTGATGCGGAAACTTCAGGTGGTGCAGAATGCAGCGGCCAGACCCCTTAGCGGAGTGAGAAAACACCAACACATTTCTCCTATTCTGGCCAGGCTGCACTGGCTGCCCATTCGTTTCCGCATTGACTTCAAAGTTCTAATGCTTACATATAAGGCCCTAAACGGTTTAGGACCTCGATTACCGGGCGGAACGCCTGCTCCCACCAAGATCTACTCGGATCACCCGTGCAAGTCAGGAGGTGAGGCTGAGGAGCCTGACGCCGAGGGAGGCCCGGAGGGAAAAGACGTGAAACCAGGCCTTCTCAGCAATGGCTCCTCACCTTTGGAATAGCCTTCCTCCAGAGATTCGCGAGGCCCCCACACTGGGTACATTTAAAAGCCAACTAAAAATATGGTTGTACATCCAGGCCTTCCCTCCTGTCAACACTTGACTCCTTCTCTTCTTTGCTATTTATTATTTACTATATTCTACACTGTATCTGTTATTGTTTGTATTGTAATGCTTTTGTGTCATTTTAATTTATTTATGTTGTGTTGTAAGCCGCCCAGAGTGGTAGAATATACCAGATGGGCAGGATATAAACCAAATCAAATCAAATCAAATCAAATCAAATCAAATCAAATCAAATCAATCAATCAATCAATCAATCAATCAATCAATCAATAAATAAATATTAGGCCAGCTGAAGCATATGATTCAGGACTCATATCGTCTGCAACGATTTTACTGACGTTGCTTTTGTAGTTTCATCCTGACACCACCAGATCTGAATGCAATCTTTCCCCATTCATAAAGGTTAAATCTACTTTACTTTTTTCTGTCTGTATGCTTGCACTCCAATCGAGATGAGTGAGATGCTGTAATCACTCTGCTGAATTTCTCAAACATAATCTAATTTTTGATAGTTAGGATGTTGGCATGGAATTGATCTCAGAGTCCCTGGCCACAAAATGTGCATCATCTTGAGTGGTTCAGCAACAAGTCTCGCAAACTTGTGTGTCAGTAAACAGCATCGCAATCTTAATTAGTTGTCCAAATTGGATTGGCTTCAGGTAGTGGCAGTGTTGCCAGATCCAGACGTTGAAAGAACTTCTGTATAAAAGGGAAAATCCTAAATAATATGGCTTCTCCCATAGCTACTGCAGTAGGATGGTAAACATCGCGTTATCAGGCGCACGAAAATCCTAGATTCCTGAGTTGTTGTTTCTTTTAAGTAAGCTTCTAATCATCATGGTTTCAAAGAAACACTTGACAATGTCTTAATTATCAGAAGCATGGAGTGCATTAAAAACTCAAATGGTGCATCGGATGTTTTTAAATTACTACCAAATTACCATGATGCTATACAATACTATATGATGCAAAGGCTGAAATCCAGTAATAATTTGCAACTAGTGAAGGCCCATTGAATTAGTGGGGATGTGGTGAGTGAACTTCTCCATAAGTTCCATTGATTCAGTGGGACGACTCTAGTTGTGACTTACTACTGGATTTGAGCCTACATGATACTACACTACACTACATCTTGTTTTTTTTTCTTTTTCTCAAGCACTTACAGAGTACATAAATCAGGCTGGTAAAAGAATTTTTATTTACCAAGCCAAAGCACTTGGAAGCTCATCTGGACAATAAGGCCATAAACAAATGCTTTATATTTAAAAAATTGGGGAAATGGAATGTACACTCCTATACCTATGACTGGTATGCAGTTGTTAGTGTTTTGTTATCCCCTCTCTTTCCAGCGCTCTTAATATAAACATTTGTAAAGCACAGTTTGGTGCCAGCATTGTACTTTTTGAGACTCTTTACGTTCTAGCAGATATGCCACAGCAATAGATGGTTTCTGACTATGCAATCACATGCTTCTAGAAATAGTTATAGAAATAGCTCTTATATAATTGTCAATTCTTAAATGGATATATATTTACTTCTGTTTATAGTTGCTCCTTATGAAGGAAAGTATTAACTATTGGATTTTGTCAAATAATAAACCCAGGTACTTTGACCCCAGCTATATATTCTGGTTTTGCTGCTGAGGAAAAAGAAGACAGCCAACCCTAATTGTTTGTTCGTTTGTTTGTCCATCCGTCTGTCCATTCCTTCCTTCCTTCCTTCCTTCCTTCCTTCCTTCCTTCCTTCCTTCCTTCCTTCCTTCCTTCCTTCCTTCCTTTTCCTGTTTGCTAAACTTATATCCTGCTTTTTCAACAAAACTGGCACTCAGGTTGTATACCAATAATAAAATACCAATACAATTTTTCAATTAGAACACCTTTTCAGGTTGCTTCATCCCATGGGTGGAATGCCCACTTTGCCAAATGGAGCTCTCAGTAGTAAGTTAATCAGAGTTTATAAAAATTACTGTTTGGAGATACAATTGATGATGCTGGCTGGATGTTTTTGTCCTCTCCCCCCCGCCCCAGCAGCCCCTATTCCAAGTTCTACTTTTAATTAAGTGATATATTTAACTGGATGTGCTTCAAATTTACTGCTTTATTGCTGTGGTTTGTGGTAGGCATTTTACACTGTCTACGTTATATTTTAAAATATTGCTACTTATCTTTCCAGTTTGTAGTTTTTAAAAGTTTTAATGTTCCGTGGTTTCCATTTTGTGGTTTATATTACTGTACACCACTTTAGGAGGATTTTGCCTCAAAAGGTGGCTTTAAAACGCTTAAAACAAGCAAATAAATAATGTACATTTCATTTGGGGAAGGTGCTTACTCTTTAAAACCCATTCAAATAAGTATTTCATTACAATAAAAGAAATCTCGTAAACTTCTGCTCAAAATGTGTTTCCATGTTTAGTTCCACAGAGAGGGTGTTTTCCCACTGCTACTTGAACATGAATCTAGCATAATACCTGAATTACATTTCTACTGATGAATGTTCCACAGCTGAGAAAGAAACAGGCTGACTTACTAACTGGAGCAGTAATTAATCTCTGAGAGGTTAGAAGATACAGCATTAAATTGGAAAGGTTACAGAGATGAAATCAAATGAACAAGTTCAGTGTCTTTAATATCTTAACATTTATTCTGCAAGCTGTCCAAGTATATCGAGAGCTTTAATTAATTCTGAAATACTCTGATCCGACAAAGGGGAAGAAAAGGACCCATGTATGGCAAGAGATTCCTAATGTGATTGACCTGGGGGCATGATAAGGGAGCCATCTTACATCCTGAAAGTACTGTACCTGCTACTCACAGAGCAGTCCCGATTGATATTTACTTAGAATTAAGTGCCATTATTTCTGTTGGACTTACTCACAGAGTAAGGGCTATGTGAACAGTGCATTTTAAGTTGCCTTTTCTTAAAAGATTATCATTTAAAAATGCAAACCCCCACATGCATGCTTTGCATGCATTTTATATCATTACACCCTATTTCACAAAATCATGTATTCCAATAAATATTTCTCTGTGGTTCAATTAACTATTTCCTCCCACGCACTGTAGAATACCAAAGTGGGATTTTAAACAATAATCAACACATTTACAATAAAGCAAAAGTAAAAGCAGTTCCCCACCTTTAAGACCTGTATACAGAGACACCACACACATTCACATACACATGTAAGATTAAGCAAGATTATAACAACAGGAAACGCAGTGGTTGCAACCCGCCATTGTAAAACGCCTATGTTGGAAAATTAACAGTGACGAGACCAGGTGGGCTTCTCTTGGAGGGCATTCCACAATAATTGTAAGAAAAGGTCCTGCCTGTGATACCTTGCTAAGCCTCCGACAACACGAAGAGGGAGACAGAGCGGAGAACCCCTGATCAAAGTATGCAAAATGGAGGATGTTGTTGCCTTTGAAGAACTGTAACCCATGCCTAAGAGCATCCCTAAGCAGATGTGACAGCTAGGTCCAGGTTATTTCCATCTTGAAGGGTTCCCAACAACAACAACAACAACAACAACAACAACAACAACAACAACAACAACAACAACAACAACAACAAAATTGTGTAGGAAACATTCATACTATTAAAGAATTTAAATCCTGCAAATTAGGGAGCTGTGATCCAGTATCACTGGTATGAAGATCTCCACTCATGCCGATATTAAGCATGGGGTCAGCAGCATCACCTCCACAAAACTCTAACAGGTTGGGATGAAAGAAAGCAAGGATGGTCTTCCCATAAGGATTAAACAAAGTGGGGTAGCTGTCTCAAACTGCATATTTCCTTTATCATGAAAGGATGGTAAATTGTTAGGTATTTATTCTGGTATTGTGTTATTTCTACTGCCAAAGATGGGGAAATTCTACTACAGAATTCTTCTCCTCACATGTCAGGATAACTTTGCTGATTTTCAGTGTTGTAAACCATTAGTACTTGGAAAAGACCTTGATGTTGGGAAAGTGTGAAGGCAGGAGGAGAAGGGGATGACAGGATGAGATGGATGGACAATGTCATCGAAGCTACCAACATGAATTTGACCAAACTCCAGGAGGCAGTGGAAGACAGGAGGGCCTGGCGTGCTCTGGTCCATGGGGTCACGAAGAGTCGGACACAACTTAATGACTAAACAACAGCAAACCATTACCTGGGTGATGAAGGGTGCATTTGCTGCTCTGACTCGGCCAGCAAAATGTCTTGCAGTGGTCCTGACAGGCTTGCTTAGTTATCACTACCCAAAGCCTATTTGTTTTGTCACAACAAAAGTTTAAACACCGTTTATATTCAAAGTTGTGCTACTGGTGAAATGGGGCAGGGATGGAATCTTGTCTTCGTGACATGGAAAAACTAACACTCATCTTCCTCTCAAGCAAATCCAAATTAGAGTGTTGAAATGTCAAAATATTTCATGTTTAATTACAACTTCAGCACAAAGGCCTTGTCATGAATAAGAGCAAATTCAGACAGAGAGGGAAAGATTTGTTGGTCTTTTTAAAAAAATGTTCTGCACAAGTTTCTTTCCTATTTCGCCAACATTTTCTGTGAAACATTATACAATCTCTTCACAGCGATCAGTGTTTGGTTCCAGATATTTATGTAGTGCGAGCAGAGCTGCCAATTCAGTTCATTGTCTTCCTGCCAAATGAAGTTTTGCAGCTGGGGTGATAGAAAGTAAGAGCTCTCTAACAAAAGAGGCACAATCTGTGAGAGATATGACTGTAGCCGGTGTGTGGGATTTTTGTGCCACCAGCATTTTCTGCTTATTTCTTAATCTAATGCTGAGTAGGTATTTATCGTGTACAACACTGGTCCAAGATGAAATATTGTTATCATTTCTCTCCCCAGAATCACTTCTAGTTGAAGCTTGCAGGAAATCATCTTAGTGACTGGAACAGCATACTCTCTGAGAGAAAGGTGGAAATGTTACCTTTGAAAAAAATTAGTTGCTGTTACTTTTGCAAGGCCAGAAAAAATGTTAGTGATTGCTGTCAGTGCAGTGTTTAAAAAGGAACCATTATTTACCTGTTTCTCAAAAGAAACAGAATAACTTGCCTATTTTTTTTAAAGGGGGGGGCTTCTGTTTAACAAAAGAGTCTTGGGGCATTTCAAAGGTGAACAACTTTTATGCAGCATAAGATTTCATGGATTGCAACCCACTTCATCAAATGTATTTATCATGTAGGCCATGCAGACTTCATGGCAAATAAAACTTGTTCTCGCCATGAATAAAAATCAATGATTTTACTTAAATCAAATGGATTTAAATCAGGATTTAAATCAAAATCTGATTTTTAAAAAAATTTAAATCCTGATTTAAAACATGATTTCAGTCAACGTTATTTAAATCAAGTCTACCCTGCTTGTTAGTCTTCAAGGAACCTCAAGATTCTTGAGGAAATACAGAGAGCTCTTACCTCACACACTAGAGTCACACTAGAGATGAGAGTCCACGGGATATGAATATGAAGTGTGGCTCTACTCTGCCCTGCCTTCCCACACAGCCAGCTGCTGAACAGCTGAGCAGGGAGACTCATCATCCCAACTCCTTGCCAGAGCAATTGGCTGGGCAGAGACACAGGGCAGAGCCTGTCGGGTTACTTCTGCAATTGATGCAATGTCACTGTCAACAGATGAGCATGTTGCATGGAGCCCAATAAGCGAACCAGACCAGTTCTGGAGGGAGGGAATGGACCTCCAATGCACCTGTGGTGCCGTGCTTTGTATTTATATCCCCAAGGATATGAATACCAAGCTCCCATTTCTATGTCACACACTAATTTATATGGAGAACGTCCAGCTTAATGTTCAGGATTAAAATATTAAGGCTCTTCTGCACGGATGACACACGACTTCCAGTGACCACCCTGATGTTTCTGGGCCAGCTGATTTTTTTATATATAGCCCTGAACAAAATTCAAGCCAGAATGACAAGAATATCAGTAAAAGTAAACCAACCAGGCAGTATGGCAATCTACAGCCAAGAAGAAAGCACATTTTCGGTGAACAGACAAATGTTTGGTGTCCAACCAGGCCTTGGTACCAGCTGGGAAACAGTAAATAAGATAGCTTTTCCAGGATTGAAAACTATTTCTCTCTCTCTCTCTCTCTCTCTCTCTCTCTCTCTCTCTCTCTCTCACACACACACACACACACACACACACACACACACACACACACACACACACACACACACACACACACACACACACACACACACACACACACACACACACACACACACACACACACACACCAATCCCTCCACCTTCACTGTGGTGTTTAGGGGGCTGGGTGCAAGTTTTTGCGCACTGTGTAACCTCATGTACAATACTTCCCAGGGAGGGAAGGGTTAAACTTGTTAGCTAATGGGGAGTGTCTAGTTCAGGCGCTTTATCTCCTTTTATCTTTTGAGAAAAACTTTCAAACTATGCAGTGAAAAAAGTTTAGGTACAGAGCAGAATTAGCTTCAGGTCTCTCCCCAGTTGACCAAACCTTATTGTTAGTTCTCCTCAACAAGCATTTACTGTCTCAATAACTCATTCAGAGAATTGGGTAAAAGAGAAAAGAATAAAAAGTTGCATTCTATTAATAGTTTTTCATAGATCACATTGCATGCTGTAGAAAAATAGTAACTAGTTACATGAACAGAGTTTAACTGGTTGACTAGTTTCATAATCTGCCTATGTATACCTCTGGCTGTTTGGAATGTCCTTGTTCACAGGGAATACTAAATGCCAGGAACATACTTTTGAATTCCAGCCCCTTCTTCCAGAAAATACCTGATTGGCCATCATAGGAGGTAGAATTCAGGACTGGGTGAGCTTAAGGTCTGACAGCCTCTTTGCCATTCATGACAAGGAATAAGGCAGGGGAATAGTCTTCTTAAAGGATTTGTCAGAAAGTAATATATATATATTTTTAAAAAAAATACTTTTAGTCCCCAGTGGCAGAAAGACCAGGAGGAGAAAGAGGAGGTAAAGGAAGAGTAACAGCTTTTTATCACTGGTGGTTCTGTTTCGTGTCCTCATGAAGTACTTCACTTCTATGGACAGATGGATATATAAATACATAAAATGGATACAGCGTCAGCAACTCAGTTGTGCATGGTCATCTGTATATTGCTTTCTTTTTCGCACACACTTTCTCTGGCTGAGCCACAGAAAATCCTGCTGCAGGCCTGTGCTTTAACGGCTGTGCCTGAAGACTGTGTAGAACCTTGTTTATGCACCTTGTTATGTCACCCTACTGCATGGGGGCTGCGTTCATTCACCAAAATTCAACCTACAAGGATGAAACGCGATGTCTTGCCTTGGACAACTTAATCAGTTCAAGGCTGAGTTGAGATCTGAGCTATGGTCATGTGTGAAGGAGCAAAGAGTAGACACATGCCGTCCTTGACTGTAAGAGATATAGGCAAAGAAGAAAAGACGAATGAAGGGGATCAACAGACAGAAACAATGGCAGTTACAGAAAAGGCGGGAGAGTTGAAATCGGAAAATGAAGCGGGAAAGACTGAGGTTTGCTTAGTAGAAGGAGCAAGAAGGAGCGGTTTGGGAGGAGGATATAAATGAGGAAGGGGTGCGATGGTTTAACAGCGTGGTGAAGGAATATGAGAAAAAGAAGCAAGAGGAATGTAAACAAGTGTTTGAGAGGATTCGCACATAGAGCCTGATACAGGACTTCCCAAACTTAAAAGTGGGTGGACTCTTGCCGGACCCAGAGTTCGAAAGAGAGAAGCTAAGCCGGTATGTAACAAGAGAATGGACTGTGATTGTGGCACCTCGTGAAGCAGAGCTGCAGCAGGAAAAGGGAGCCTCGGATCTTCGCTTTCCTGAGGGACCAGACGAGAGGGGGTGGGTATGCCATACATGTTGCGGGACCATCTGTGCAATCCGGAGCACCCCACTCCAGAAACCGGAGTCCCAGGAATGGTTTGGGGACTCCCGCCGTTGAGCCCATGGGATTTATAATAAGAGTTTTATGTCTGACAGTTGTGGTCTGTTGCCTGAGTTGAAACCGTTTGACCCTATAAGCAAGATGTGGTGGACGCCGGAGAAAATAAAGAGGAAAGTTTGAAAGTTATAAAGATGACTCCTTTATTATTTCCTGCCGAAAATGAGGGGCCATCCCCGGGAGGAGAAGAACCTGTTCACATCATGCTAGTTCACAGTCTCAATCTCTGGTTTAATCAAGGGAATAGCAACAATAAAATCATGCCACAGCCACATGCAGTTTCCCATGGATGGGGCAGAAGCTGGAAATAACATGTTACAAGTAATATTATCTGTGACACATTACTTTTGGAAGCAAGAAGAGACAGCAGGCAGACGCATCCTTTCCGAAAGCTCTTGAATGACAGGCAAAGTTGTCAATTTTTCCTCATAATCACTGACATTGCATTGTTACTTTTACTCATTACTGTTGGAGAAAAGTGCTTTGGAGGTTTTTTTGAGTCCATTTCTCCTCAAGTCTCAGGGTTTTTGTTCTGTTTTGTTTTAGATGGATTCCATTCCCTATCCAAGTTACTAAAAGATGAACAAGCACTGGATAACGTGAGAAATTACTTTGGTTGAAAGTGTAATAATGAATTACTGTTAAAAGTGCACTATTGATTTATTGTTGATAGTGATGTCCTACTCTTACAAAATATAAAGGTTTCTTTTAAAAAGTGACTTTTTCAGATCTGGGACAGGATCATTGTATCACTTGCAGTTGTTGGACCTCTCATTCAGCTATAGTAGGAGAGGAAACCAAGCCTTCAAAGTGTATTGTAAAAATAGTTTAATTTTGGGGGGGGGAGTGATAGCTTTGTAGCGCATACTAGGTTGCACATATGAATCCCCTGTAGTGTTAGGTTTATTGTTCCTAAGGTTACAGGAGAGGTTAAAAATTTTTGAAAAACATTTTTTTCTAAAATTCTAAATAGAATCTCCATACCAGCCACTGATTTCTTGTAGCCACAGATAATGTTTGGAGACAGGACGGCTTCCTAAACTTACAACAGAGGCAAATGAATCAGAGAAGTAAATTCGTATGGATCAAAGAGAATGGAACACAAAGGCCAGGAGAACAACATTCACCTCTGGTTAAGAAATGTCTCCCTGATGATCTGCAGATGGGCTGGCAGCAGGCTGTTTGGCTGCTGTAGAAAGGAAAACAGTTCTGTAAATGTGTAAGAGACTCTTAGTTGTTACTGTGAATTCTTTATATTGTGAATTTGCCATGGCTGGACCTATTGTGTTAACCTGTATGTGTAATCTACATGAGATTGTGTGAGTCACCGATATTTATTATAGGTCTTCACAGAGAAAAGGAAGTTATATGAGACAAGCACATCTGGGCAAAATTTAGTATCTTCTGTTGAAAATACTGCACCCTTGTATGTTGCCATTAAGAGAAATTTGGTTGGAAGGGACCTTTCTGGACTGGGTTGCTGTCAATCAACCAAGGATAAGCCAATAGTTCCCTCTCTGCCTGAGAATTTTGAAGAGAGCCATGTCTCTCCTCTCAAGTCTTTTCCCCGCTACTCTTTTTATTCAGATAGTTTGTTGGTCAGTTAGAGTCTGTGTTCAGTCAGCCATGTAGTCAGTCACCAAGTTATGTAGCTAGTACAGTGGTACCTCGACTTATCAACTTAATCTGTATTGAAACAGTCAGAATGTTCGTAAATCGAAGCACCATTTCCCATTGAAATGCATGAGAATGGGATTAATCCGTTCCAGAATTTCAAAAAGAAAATACCAAAAATAAAAATAAACAGAGCAAGTCCCACATTGGAACTGCAAAAACACTCACAAATCCAAAAACAAGACAACACAGCACAGAAACATAACCCCTCCAGTCCAAACCCACCCTCCAAAACCCACCCAGAACAGTTTTTTTAAAAAAGGAAAAAGCAGCACCTTATCAGTCCGAAGCCTCCCGGGCTTTCACTGCTGCTGTGACTGCCAGCGGTGGGAGGCGTGAGCCTGGCCAGGTTTCTTTGGCCGCTCACCTCCCAGCTCGCCTTCCACTTGCTCCGCGTCACCCTCCGTGGGCCAATGGTGGGAAATTCAAATGGCGGAGGGTGGCGAGGAGCGAGCAGGAGGTGAGCTGGGAGGCGAGCAGCCAAAGAAACCCGGCCAGCTTAAGCCTCTCGGCGCTCTGCTGCCTCTGCCATGGCTGGGGGCGAGTGGCCGAAGCGCCCGGCCAGATCAAGCCTCCCGGCGCTGGGCTACCGCTGCCTCCGTCGCCACCCACCGCCCTCGCCAGAGCACCCAGGAGGCTCAAGTCTCCTGGCTCTGAGCTACCCCCACTACATCCCTTTCCTTAACTGTTGGGGCGAAAGAGCTACAAAGAAGCGGCCTCTTCGCCACCAGCAATTAGTATACTAAATTCAAATTTCCTGCCCTTTCCCCCTGCCTTTTTGTGTTCGTAAGTCGAAGCTCCATTCGCAAGTCAAAGCAAAATTTTGTGAACGGAGTGGTTCGTAAGTTGAAATGTTCATAGGTAGGGACGTTTGTAAGTAGAGGTTCCACTGTAGTACGTCATGATTAGAATAGAGCCATTTAATCAGTGGGGATTTGGTGAGGTAACTCCTCTATACAGCCCACTGATTCAACAGGCCTACTCTAATTGTGATGTACTGCTGGGTTTCAGCCACCAGCTCATTTCTGCATATTAGGACGGGGATTCAACTCACAGAGTATGGAATAAGATGCTAATTTACAAATGATATGGAAAAATTTCTTCCTTTAGTCCTGGATGGCTTGCATTCAGTTTTCAGTAGGCTAGACGAGCTGCCAGATGAAAAAAAAAAAGGAAGATATTTATGGGATACATTTCAAAAGCAGGGTCCCAAAGAATACTACCTCTCTGTTTGTGTTCATCAGTTGCTGATGTCTGTCTGCGAACATGAACATTTTCGAGCACGTTGCTGACTGATTCGGCCCTGTTCGTTCTGTAGCTAGTGGTGTCCCGCCTTATGGTGTAGAGATTTTCCTTGTGTAAACAGCTCCAGACTGACAGCACAAAATACAGGAGTATTGATTGGCATGGTTAAAGCTCAGCTTCAAGTAAAGGTCAATTTCAATATGTCATGTAAAGAGTTTTATGGCCTCTTTGTTTCTAAAAGAGGCGACCAAGGAGAGCATTCGCTCAGAGCAAAGTATTCTCAGGGAAGTCGTAGAAAAGCAGATTCTGATACAGAGAGGTAAAACTCCACACAATAAACTCTCTTGGAGGAATACACTGGCTCGAAAATTGCGGTGAGTGCTGCCTCTTATTATGGGGTTTTGTGTCTTTTCAACCTAGCTTGGAACATAGATATTCACAATGAATCATAATTGCATTCTAATACAAGGGAGGGAAATGGATGTCAATGCTACAGGGAAGTTTTGAATGTGATATAGACATTATGTGAATACTAGTTGTCAATAGCTGGCTGAATAACTCAGTAGTTTTGGCTGCAGAGGCAGACGTTGGGAGTTCAATACCTCCCTGTGCCTCCTGGGAGAAGAGCCAGCCTGTGTGGCCTCGGGCAAGCTGCACCATCCCAGGGTGCCCCCTAGAGGAAGGGAATGGTAAATTACTTCCGTGCATTCTCCACCTAGAATATCATGGAAAGGGTTGTCAGAAGCCAGAATCAACTTGATGGAATGCAGTTAATTGTAAATCTGGCAGAAAAAAATGTCAAGCAGGTTCCTTTTTCCTTTTTTCAAATTCAGTGTATTTCTAACCAGATTTACTGCAAAGCACTGCTGAGTTCAGTGGAGCATGCTACAGGATATGTACCCCCCCTACACTTAGGGCTGCAAATTTGCTCTTCTTCTGTGCTAGAAATAAAAGAATGGAAGAAATGTTCAGTTTCTCACTTCACTACAACCACCAGTTTACTGAGTTATGGGGAGAACCTCAGAAGGCTACAAGCCTTAGAATTCCAAACCCTCAGAGGCCTGCTGGCTGGAGAACCTGGGAGTTTGGGTCCAAAACAGTAACTTTTCCAAACTCTGTTCTTCATTGGTGAATATGCCTAGTTTTGTATCAAACGATCCTGGTGGTTGCTTATCTTTGTTTAGAGAGCTCAGACACGGCCGTTGATGAGTTCTACTGAGATTGTTGATTTGTCTCATAATGGTCTCTATAAGAGACCAATATAGATCTTCCAAAATTATTCAGTTGATTAGAAGATGTTGTCATTCTTTCTCTGGGAGTGCAAGTCAGAGGTTCTCCCACCCTCTCTTCAGCACATCTCACTTTCATAAGCATGTTTCCTCCTATCACTCAACCTCAAAAAGTCTTCTAGAATACCTTCCTAGAAAACCGGTCATCAAAAGCAGTTCAAAGTACTGTACTGCACAAGAAAGCACAAGAGTACTGCATGTTGAATTCCGATTATCTTAGATCTGGAGGACAAAGTTGAAGTTCTGTTGCCTTTCTAGCTAGCCAAACAACAAATAATTCCTTCTTATTCAGAATAGCCTTCCTCAACTGGGCACCCTCCACGTGTATTGGGATATCAAGATTGGCCATCGTGGCTGGAGAAGGCATAAATGGAGGACATCTGGCTAAGGCTACCATAGAGTAGAGCAGTGGTTCTTAACCTTTGTTACTCGGATGCTTTTGAACTGCAACTCCCAGAAACCCCAGTCAGGACAGCTGGTGGTGAAGGCTTCTGGGAGTTGCAGTCTAAAACTCCTGAGTAACCCAAGGTTAAGAACCAGTGGAGTAGAGAATGTTACATCAGACACATCACTGTTCACCTAATCCACTTGCTCATACTTTAATGAATAGATCAGATTATAATTTATTTTAAATGCTAGGTTATCTTTATGTTTCTATCTGGAGGCAGTCTTCTCCAGCAAAAAACAAAAAAGACAAAAGTCATAACCTAATCTTCTTTGTGTATTCCAATTTCTGTTTTGCTCCCTTTAAATTGATTACATTATTTTGTGTTTGAATTCTACAGACATCTATTGAAACCCCACTCACAGCCATCCATAAAGATTTTTTACTCAAGGTCCACCTTGGAGTTCCTGAGGATGGGGATGGGAAAATTCTTGCAGGCAGTTATTGCAGAGGATTTTAGACAATGACAGCAACACTCTCCTTTATATTTCAAAGAAGTCTTGTGAGGAGAAATTCCAAATGGATTGTGCATGAAGACAGCAGCATCAAAATGGCTTCCATTGTTCTGTTATTTTATTTTCCCTAGATATCCCCACAAGCTGTCTTTTTTTTAAAAAGACCCGACGAACAAACCAACTAAGTGATTCGTGGTTCGTTGGGCCACTAGGAGGGAATTCGTAGTTTGTGGGTCGTCAACCTTGACAAACCAAGACAAAGCCCCATTTGGCGCTTCATCCCCATCTCTAGTCTATAGTATTCTTTAATAAGACTCTTTCCTCAGCCACATTGGTTCTTACACTATTTGCACATAAATATATATTTAGAGTTGTAATCTATTGTATGCCTGTAACACCTCAGATAAATGTAGATAAAATTCCAGTAATGGATGTCCTTACAAAAGAGCCTGGGAACCACTGTGGTTAGTTTATATATTATAAATAGAGAATAACTATATGCTTATGAGCTTGATTAGAAGAAATACACTAGTGAGCATTTTACCACCTGTAACAGGAACGTTACATTTTGTACCTTGACAGTATACTCTGTTTTCTCTTCTTCTCAGCATGAGAGAATCAAACAGGATCCCAGCTTGCAATCTGTCTTGCTAATACTAAAGACAACATTCCCAACCCTCAGGGTCTTGTACACATTTTAATTACCTTCATTGTGTGATAGTATTCTGTAAACATTTTTAATGCATCATCATTAATATGCTAAGGAAAGAAATCTATTTCTGTCAAGAAATAGGAAATAAATCTTTCCTCTGTCTTTGGTCCGCTAGTTTACATTACGAATAGGCCACCTTTCCTGAGAAGCGGTGGGAGACATATGCTCCCATTATCACCTCACACGTGATTCATTGCTATCTCTTGAATGAACATCCTGTTCTGCTTACCAGCTTGTTCTTTGACTCTTACAGGCTCCAATTAACACTGACATCTCAAGAAATCCATGCACCAATAATGGACTTATTTTCCTTGCATTCTTCATTTGACATGCCTCCCTGTAAGAAGGAAAGGTGCAGACCAAAAGAAGATAATGGGGCCGAGTTGTGGGATATCAGCCAACTAACATCGCCTGCAGAGAAAAGTGGGATTGGATCTCTCAAATCCAATTACTTCTTTCATTCTTATAGCTTGCAACAAAATCCAGGGTCAAACTAGACATCACAGACAGCTCAAGATATGTTTTCTTAAATGCTGGCAACATCTCATTGCTCTAGCAGTGGCTTCCCACACCACCTGCAAATTATCTAATTTCATTTTATAATTGGTCTTTAGAAATACCTGTAAGCATGGGCTTTGTTTGCATGATGGGCTCAGTCATAAAATTCTATCTGGGTCTAATGACAAGCTATGTGCAATGTATACTTCAGTACCCATTTACAAATGTTCTCAAGTATTTGCTCAGATTGTGTGATTTTTGGTGCTTGAAATACAAGGGGAAGGATCATTAATACAATGAATAAAAGTACCAACTGTCCCCTATTTTAGCTAAATTATGCATACCCTTCAAAATCCATATAAAAACAATCACTAAGGGAGCCAGCCCACTCCTGGATAGATGTCTTAATGCAGTAAAGGGGTTGCGTGTGTCAGGGAAGCTGAGAGAAATGCCGCCACGGGGATAGACATTGGTCTCCTAGCAGGGTCACATCAGCAGAAGAGAACTGGATAGCTTGAATGGTGATGGAGACCGAGAAACTTTTAAGGCCTTCTAGTATGTTGTAGTAGTTGTGAGAAGTGACACTTGCAGGGGGTCCTAGAAAATGGCAGCAATGCTCAAGCTAAATGCATAAACAGAAGCAATAGCTAACTATTTCTGAACACTTTGTTTCTTGAAAACCCTATAGTAAGAAAGTCCAAAATAAAACAAGAGATAGTGCTAGAAGATGAGACACCCAGCTCAGCCAACTATTGGAGAACAGTATGAGTAACTGTTTTTAATGAAACAACTGGACTAAAGCTGAAAAGATATTCAATTACTGATGTACACAGAGGTGACATTCTTAAGATACATAGTGTATATATTTGAACTTGGCGTAGTAGAAGTATGAATTAAGGTAAACACAGAATTGTTAAAAAAAATTATGGAAAAGAAAACAATGGCCCACTGATTTGAAATTTTTAATATGCATTCCAGTTCCAAAAAAAGACAGCAAATAGTACAATAGCTATAGAACCATTGGCTTCATTTCCCGTGCAAACAAAACACTGCCCATGATTTTACAATGAAGATTTCCATTGTAAATAGAGAAACAAGTGCCAGATGTACAAGCTGGATTTAGAAGAAAATCACATAAAAGTAAAAGGATACATTGGCTCCTGAAATATACCAAAGAATTTCAGAAGAAAATTAATTTGTGCTTTATAGATGATAGCAGACCCTTCAACTATACTGATTGTAAAGGACTATGTATAATTCTAAAAGAAATAGATGTGCAACAGTATTCAATTGTCCTGATGCATAGCTGATGCTCTACTGTTAGGACAAATGGCTGAAATCCTGGTGGTGTAACTACGCCTGCAGAAAAACATTTCCAGCAGGAGGAGTTTTCAGTAATGAAGGACTTCCCTGCAGCTTGTCCAAACTGCAAAAAATCTGATTCATTGTGTGGGAGCCACAGGACGGAAAGAAGCTGTATTTTATTACTGAAAATTTCCTTCTGTTGGTCACATCACCTAGTGGCCACAATTTTCAGTAATGAAAGATTTCCTCTTACTTTCCTGCTGCTTCCACAGTTTCCACCTGATGAAACAGATTATGCACAATTCAGAGAAGTCGCAAGAAGAACTGGAGGAAGAATTTCATTACCAAACAACTTCTAATGCTAGTGATGTCATCACCCTTTCACAGGCATACTTTCACCAGCAGATTCCAGCCATTCAGAGAAGCAGAGCACTTTCCTGCTGACAAAGGTATCAGTCAAGGGTGTACTTTATCTCACTCTCTGTTCTTTTATGCAGGGCATATCATACAGAAAGCTGGATTAGGTTCCAATGAAGCAGAAGTTAAAATTGGTGGAAGAAACATCAAGAATTTAAAATATGCAGATGATACTACATTACTGACAGAAAAAAACAGTGACTAGCAAGGGAAGATAAAGAAGAAATGAAAAGGCAGGATTGCAGGTTAATATTAAGAAAAAATTTTAAATGGCTTATATGTGCCCCCAAATCCTCCCTAGGTAGTTGGGCATCAAAAGGTTCCACAGAGCCAGACATAAAAGCAGGATCTAAAGTTATGAACCAACCAAAATCTATCCTCTAACAGTAGGGTTGCAGTTTCAAAAGACGGGAAGCAGTTACTTCACCTTGTGTGTCACAACATATCCCCAAAGTCTTAGTTCTGTCGACATCTTTGTCCACGGTCATGAGATGGATGTGCCAGTTTCTTGATAGCTAGGACCTCCACCTCCCAACGGTGGCATATGGTCCAATTCCCGCTGTCTTCTCCACCAGTGCAACTGCTTGGGGATCAGATTTTCAGGGTCAGGTTCCAAGGCCAAATAAAGCAGGAAGTTGTAGGACTACCTTGGGGAGGGGGGGGGTTCAGGTTGAGGGCATTCTAGCACCAAAAACAAGACCTTTCTATCTTCTTTTTCCTCCACTCTCTGCCATCAGTTGCCATTAGTCTTTGTCTCTTGCTGATGGTTAAGTTCTGATGCAGCTGTCCTTCCCTCCTCTCTTTGTACCTTCCTCACCCCCTCCTATTTCTCGGCCCTTCCACATTCCCATGCTCCATCCAGCCTAGCCCTACCCTGAGACTGTCTTGAAACTTCCAGAAGGTTCTGGAGCCCTGGGGTTTCCTGGGTCAGAATCATTCTCTGTACGAGGGTCATTGATCTCAATCAGCAACCCAGGCATCTGCTTGCCTGAAGTCCTCCTGGCATTTTCCATGGATAGTGAAGGGGAGGGAATTAACCTGAGGTGCTCCCGTGTGGAAGACATGAGGCTAGGCACAACCTTGGTCCTCATTGAAACCTCTTCACATGACTGCAGAGGAACTCCAAATCATTAATATTGCCAATAAAGATATCAATTTTTTTAAAGATTTCCTGTACCTGGGTTAAGTCATGAAAGTGAATGAGGACTGCAGTCAAGAAATCAGTCAAATGCAGTCAAGAAATCAGAAGAATACTGCTTCCTGAAGAGCAACTATGAAGGATTTAGAAAAGCTCCTCAATTGCGACGATATATGACTGGAGACAAAGGCCAAAATCATCCTTACTATAGTATTTCCAATTATTGCATGCAGGTGTAAAGGCTGGACAATGAAGAAAGCAAATGGATTCATTTGAAGTGTGGTTGGAGGAGAGTTTTATGGGCACTACACATTGCCAGAAGGATACATTAATAGACTCTAGATCAAATCAAACCTGGACTACTCATTACAGTACAAATAAAAACAACTATCATACTTTTGGGAAAGACTTGGCACATGTGGCAAACAATAGAGTCATTAGCTGCCACTTGCTCAGTTAAATGCAGCACTCGCAAAGAATTCTTTAAAACTGATTTATTATCTTCAGGTCATTTTTGTAGAGGATTTTAAAATTTCTGACTTCCATTTTTAAAAACCAACTTTTTAAGCAACAATTAATATTTCACATTAATTAAATGTGTGATAGACTTGAAACAGTTGGGGCCACAACTACATTTTTGTCAAACTCTGGAGCAACTACTATAGATTATGTTACACTCTCCCACAATTTTCTGGGATCGCTAATAGACATGGGGACGAATAAAAAAAGGAATGGCAAAATAAGTCAGAAATCGCTGATTCGTGTAATAATCGTAACTTTGTATTCATCAATTCCAGAGGCCCTGATCCTATCAGCAGACTGTACTAAGACTATATTAGAAGTATATGGAAATCTGATACATTCCTTGCAGAATTTTCTAATACTGTATATAAAAATCCAATTAGACATCACATCCCTGTTTACAATTCTGAATCCTGGATTCAAGGATTATCATGGCAGAAAAAAATTTAGAAGTGAAATACAGATCTTATAGACAACAGAATGTGGCAAGGAGTCCTGTTGTGATGAAAAGAAAATACAAAGCTTTAATTAAGAGGAAAAAGATTCAGTTACAAAGAGACCTATGGCAGCATTTAATAACTGCAGCAAAACTGAAACCATTATTCTCCTTTTGGATAATACTGTAATTGTGGAAGGTTTGCACAATCATACAGCCAATCTGTTCTCCCGCATTCCTACAAAAACATGGGAATCATATTTCAGAGCATTTATGCAGTCGATCAAGACAGTCCCCAGGTTTTGCAGAATAGTTTAGATTATATAGGAGAGTGGCCACACATACCCCCCTTCAGAAATGACCAAGCTGATCCAACAGTTAAAATAAGTTGAAGCTGTAGGCGCTGGGAATATCCCATCTGATCTGTTAAATTTAGACTGGTGGACCTCTGACATCATTGTTCACGTAGATTGACTGTACAGCATATATCCAAGAAAACAGGGGTTTAGCCATCATTATCCTGGGTTATAAGAAAGGAAGAAGATCTGATATAGTCAATTACTGCCCAATACGTTTTCGGAGTGTTAATAGCAAACCATATGCACATAATCTGCTTGAACAACTACTGGATTGGTTACACAGAGAAAATGTTCTTAAGGAAGAACAGATGTTACTTAGAACAGAAAGGTTAACTGTGAATCAGGGATTTATCCTTTGGTAAATAAATATGCCTCACCCAAAGGTGGTGGTGCCCTTTTCTCATTTTTTATTGATTTCACTAAGTCAGAGTTTGATCTTATTCCTAGAGAAGAGTTATGGAACAAATTTGAGAACACCAATATTGATAGATGCCTATTATTGCTTATTCAATGCTTATATGAAAATACAAGACTACGGGTGAACTGCAACTACACTGAAGTCCTGTCTAGACCCATTCCCATCATTAATGGAGCTAAATGGAGTGTATTTTTGCCCCTACACTGTTTAACTTCTACATCAACTCAATAGTAAAAAGTTTATTAAATCCTGATTTTTTTTTTTTGTCCTCTTAAATTGGCTACTTGTCTGCTTTTAGTCCTCCTGTATGGTGATGATGCTGTGTTACTGTCTCTAACTTGCACTGATTTGTGTCAGCCTTGGAGGGCTCTTCATTCAGATTGCAGCAAGGAACCTTTAAGTAGCAATTATTTTAAGACTAAAAAGTTGGCCTTCGCCAAAAGGAGAATTAAGCATAAATGGACAATTAATGGGAACACTATAGGACAGGTATCAAGCAATAAATAGGAATAGTCTTCCATGCATCTGGTTCCCCGATTTCTCAAGTAAAGAATATTACAGCAAAAGTTGAGAGGCGTGTTGCAGCATTGATAAGATTTTTCTCTATAAAAGGTAGGCAACATATCATTCTGTTACCCAAGTGTTGATATTGAATATCATTGCACAAATGATGTATGGATCCCAATAGTTTGCTCATGAAAACTTTAGACCTTTAGAAATTATTGAGACTGGATTTATGAGAATTACATTTTTGCTTCCACCCATGCCTGTAATGTGGCTTTGTGCACAGAGGCAGGTCTAATTCCAACTGAAGCTCATGCTAGGATATACATGATAAACTACTAGCTAAAACTTTCCTTTCTGCCAGTAGAACTCGCACTAATGACATAAAATACAATTGCAAGAATAGGTAATACCTGTACAAACCACTAAAAAAATCATCATACAATAAGTGACCTTTGATGGCTCAAATACCACTTAGTCAGATGTGTAGAACTTAGAGTCCAAAAGTTCATGGCAAAATGTATTTTGCCAGAAACATTACACTTAGATGTAAAGTCCGAATATTCTTGGCAAAACTGGAACCTTTGTAAATAATTTATTTGCTCTTCAGAAATTCCCAGGTAGATCAGAACAATTTTATATTTCAATATTTCTTTCTAATCCCACCCTCCATATTACTGGTAAAGTGTGCAAATTTTGTGCAGCTGCCAAAGCTTGCCATAGTTCTCTGGTTACACAGTGATTGTTTTCTTCTGTTGGATACTGGTGTTATAAATTATATATAAGTGGTGCCTTGCTTGACGAGGATAATCCATTCCAGCGAAATCGCTGTAGAGCGAAATCCTCATCAAGCAAAATTAAAAAGCTCATTGAAATGCATTGAAAACCGCTCAATGCATTCTAATGGGCTAAATACCTCAGCATCCAACAAAGATCATCCCTAGGACGGCCATTTTCCGATGCCTGTGCAGTGAAAAATCCGTCCTAAAGCACAGTGGGGAGCCATTTTACACAGCGGGTGGCCATTTTGAAACCCGACAATCAGCTGTTTTGATCGTCGTAATGTGAAGAATCAGTTCCCAAAGCAGGGAACCGATCGTTGGGAAGCAAATTTTGTCCATTAAAACATTGTTTTGCGATCACAAAAGCAATCGCAAAAACCTCATCATCAAGCAGATTTGTTATTTAATGAGGTAATCATTAAGTGAGGCACCACTGTACTGTGTGGATGTAGTATCTGGTATAATGTAAGTTGCATGTTCTGTTTTATTCTGTACTGTACTGTTTGTCTGACTTTAATGAAATAAATTTGATCCCTCAATTTAGCTACAGTGGGCAAACTTTCTAAGAAGAGGCAAGGCCTCAGAGGAATATTTCACACACTGCCCCTAACTTTTTTTCTTTCTGTCTGAAAACAAAATCTCTAGTTCTTATCTCTGTGGAGACATAAAGAAAACCACCCAAGCAAGCATTTGACTTTGGGTGTTTCCATCTCCCAGATAAGGTGTGGACTCAGAATGTAACAAGAGGTCTTATGAATCCTTTCTCCCAACCCATATTTTCTTACAAATTTTTTCACATTTTTTTAGCAAGGAAAAAATGCTAAGGAATGAGGGAAGCCATTAAAACCGAACTAGATTGTATTGGCAATTTCAATTCTCTCTGCCTGGCAATAGGTGTTCCTAACCTTACCTGTAGATCCCTGGTACTGCCTGCTGGTAGGCTTGCCCTATGATTATACTGACCAGGTTTTATCCAGCTCTTAGACATCCTATCCAGTGCCCATTGAGCCCACCCACCAGCTGGCCTGGATTCTAAGTTTCCATTTAAGAACTATGTAAGTTTCTCGCCCTTACAGAGCCAGAGATACTGTATAAGTCAAATCATGCAGTCACTGCTCTGGCCAAGTGTTTCATAAGAAGAAACTTCCTTTGTGATTAGCCAATGAATGAAGCCATCTGCAGTTTGATGGGGTTTCACAAGTGCTACTTAGTGAATACAATGCCTTGACTGACAAGTCAGTGGATCAATAACAAACAGCTTTTGTATACACTATTGCTTATGCTGACCAATGAAGGGAAAGGGGTGGGAATTCTTCATTTCCCCTCATTGCCAATTTTAACAGCTATTTAACTCCAGCTGGCCATGGCTGTACAGCTCCTGGCTTGGAGGGTGGACACCGGGCATATGGCTGCATTTATTTTCCTGGCAGGCATGCACCCGTTGCTTTTGCTGCTGGCTTGAGAATCAATTTGTGGGCAAAAAAAAAAAAATTCATTTTTATTTTTCTAGCTCAAGAATAGTTTGGTGGTCACTTGGCACCTGTTTTCCAATGCTGAAAACAAAACAGGAAGGATTTTATATTTAATTTAATTTATTTTTTTTTAAAAATTGAGAAATTAACCATATGTGAAGTGCAGTGTTATGCAAGTTTACAGAGAACTACATTCAGCTGTGTTTAATGGACCTTATATATGCATAACTTTGTGGCCATTTTTAATTTGGATACTTGTAAATCCTTTCTCATCAGTCTGAATCAAGGGTATGAACACACACACACACACAGAGTTGTTATACAATCACAAAATGCAATAAACATACAGTGGACCCTCGACTTACAGACGGCTCGACTTACAGACTTTTCGAGTTACAGACTTCTCTGGGTGCAAAATTTAGATTCGACTTGCAGCCAGAGAATCAACTTACAGACCAGAAAAAAACCAAAATCGAATAAAAATAGAATAAAAACT
The DNA here is from genome assembly GCF_051106095.1 of Pogona vitticeps. NCBI lineage: Eukaryota > Metazoa > Chordata > Lepidosauria > Squamata > Agamidae > Pogona > Pogona vitticeps. The sequence goes on from NC_135783.1 coordinate 200,583,001, forward strand.
ACTGGTTATGGGATTAATCGGTTTTCAGTGCATTGTAGGTCAATGGAGATTCGACTTACAGACTTTTCGACTTGCAGCCACCATTCCAATACGGATTAATTCCTTAAGTAGAGGGTCCACTGTAATAAAACACAATAAATAATAATAACAACAATAACTATGACAACAACAACAACAACAACAACAACAACAACTATAATAATAATAATAATAATAATAATAATAATAATAATAATAATAATAATAATAATAATAATAATAATAATAATAATAATAATAATAATAATAATAATAATAATAATAATAATAATAATAATAATAATAATAATAATGCATTAAAGGGCAGACAAATTTTAATAAAATATTGACAAAATAATTATAATAAAATTATAACAAGAAAGCTCAAAGTGTTTGGGAAAACAGAAAAAAATGACATGGTTGTCTAGGTTTTCACAACATCCTTATGGCTAGGTCATTCCACAAGCAAGGGGCCATGGCACAGAAGGCATTTTCCTTAGTTGCCACATAATGAAGAGACTAACCAGTTTGGTTACTGATTTCTTGTTTTAGGTGTTTTACTGTTTAATGATTATTGAAGTAATTTTATCACTTGATTTGTTTTTTGCTGAAGGAGACACAAGGTTAGATTACAAGCTAACTTTGCGTCAACAGTGCAATTTACACTGATGCTAATGCAATTTTAGTCTTCGTCAAGAGAAGTAACAGGACCACTCTATTTTGCTTTGGTCAGACCTCATCTGGAATTGTCTGTCCTAGACTTACTCAGCTGTGGTAAGTGGTGGAGCTGCTGCCATGGAGCTGCTAGTAGGTCTCGAAGGAGCCTCCATGGTTAGACTGGTGGTGTTTTTTCCCCCAGTACACTGTTCTGTCCTAGCCAATCAGGGCACTTAGGGTCAAGGAGGTATCTCACAGGCTGACTGAAGGTAAAGGATTTTTATTCCAGTTAATTTGGATTGAAATGCAGTGCTCACTGCCCGGGTCTGACCCTTAGCCACCCACCATCCCTCATTATGTCTGATCACTTAGGCCTTGACTGTGTCCTCTTGCCTCAGAACTGCTGGAAAGTGGTTCTGAGGCAGGAGGATAAATTAGGGTTGAAAAGAGGGAGGGTAATGCAGGGCTGGGACTCGACTCAGGTGGCTTCCATGGATGGGGAGTGGAGGCTCCAAGACCACATGCTTCTAGGAAGAAGGATCCCATTTGACTGCGCTCATTATTGGTACTTGCACATAGCTTAAATATATTATTGCTACTCCACATCGACTTGTCTTCCTTCTGTCTGTCATCATGAACCCACCATGCCTTGTACACTGTTTCTCTGCATTTAGATGAAAGCAGAAAGATGAAGTGATTGTGACTGTTTATCTGCTGTTGGCATTGATAATAAAAACAGATCTCAAGTCTCAGCAAAAATTTGTGTGTGGTATATCAGCTATAGATTCTGGACAAGTTGACCCATGGAGAAGATTAGTAGTTCAGCCAGTGGAAATCCATTTGTAAAACCAAATTCTGTGGGCTGGCAACATATGAAACAAATGGGCCCTGTGAACTATAAAATAAATTAACAGAATGAGCAGTCAGTTGTTTACAAACCAATGGCCACTGGGCTGATACATTAAGACTCTAATGATGAATCATGTGGGATGCAATCCTTCCAGGAAGTTACTTTGAAACCAAAAGATTTGTCCATACCTGGACATATGCAAAAAGATAGTATGCTGCTAATGAACTGGAATGTAATTAAAGATGCCAAGGATATGAAAACATACTGCAGCTGGAGGGGTGGGTCATTTGCTCTGAGGCGATTGGCAGGAAAAAATAGCCTATTAGCATAACTGGTCATTTGGCATATCGCATGTGCTCTGTGTTGAAATAATCAGCAACCAATTGTTTATCTTTCCACATCACTCAAAATGATGAATCAGTGATATTAGCCACATGGGTTAAGGCCACTGCCAATCAATGTTAACATCTCAGTTTTAGCTGGTTCTGTTAACAAAATGGCTCCAAAATGCAGTAAAAAATACTAATGATGTCTCATAGTGTTTTTAAAAAGCAAAATAATCCTGAAGGGTTCCATACATTTTTTAAACGTTTTTCTTTTCTGCCAGTCTCACATATAATTACATTTATTAAAAAGTCTGACTTTATCCCCAAACATTAATCTCCACATTCACAGACTGTTAAATAATGTTATTTGCCTCTTGATGATATAAAGAAGCTGCTGCTCTTCCCCAGTATAACTCCCCCATCATCTGCTACTTTCTTGGAACAGTAGAGGAACAAATAAAGAGGATGTGTAATGTACTAGTGAGAATCAGGGTATATTATGATGGTGCTTCCAGTTGGCCCATGTCTCTGAAATTAATTGTGCACATTGTGTTTCCCATAATATTTCCAGGTCCAGAACTTGCTGCCTAGGAGGTGATTCAGGCAGGGATGAAGAACATGTGTTCTTCCAGATGTTGTTGGACTACAACTCCCAGCTTTAACCTTGCTATCTAGGACTGATGGGAGCCCAACAACACCTGAAAGGCCACCAGTTGCCCATATCAGGGCTACAGCTTCAACCCTAGCTATTCAGCTAGCATGTTTTCATGTCACCTCTTCCCAACGATGTAACAATGCATTGTGGGTTTTCTGTTTTGTGTTTTTTTTCTGTGGATCCTTATTCAGTCATGAAAAAGAAAGTTTATCCACAAGGCTCCATCAAAAACTGCGCTTTGTTGCTTCCCCCAATCTCTGCTTTGTGCATCAGAGTCTTTCCCTCCTCCTGCACTCTCCTGTACATGCACAGCCCTGAAGTACTTCTGCTAATTTATGTAGTCAATACATTTGATATTTTATGCTACTATCATAGCATAGCAATCTCTCTTTCTTGCTCCCTCACAGGGATTTGTGGTAATTATATAGTAAAGTGAGCTTATGGCTATGAATTAGAAGCAATCACTCAGGATGCTCATACCAAGGAACAGCTTGTGCTTAGCATCCAAGAAATCTATTCAGCATAAATTGGATAAAACCTAGACATGAGTGTAGAACCCCAAGAGCTAGCTTCCATGTGCGTGAGTATGCCAAAGACCAAGATGGGGGCACACTCACGGTTGCCTATCCACTGTTGGTGAAGGAGAACACTAAACCATTTCCTTGAAGAATGGAGAAATGGCATAAGGAGGAAGTGACCAAGGGGCAGCAGTCTACAAGCCCTTACATAAGACCAAGCGAAGTGTATATGCCCAATCTCACCTGTTTGTCTGTCCATCTGTCCACTCCCACCCACAATAGATACCATGAATGTAACATTGCTGCATTTCTTCTCATTGCTCTCAAATGCTTTCAATCTTGTTTGCACCCAACATTTGGTAGAAGGTGGGGTCTCTCAAAGAAAAGCCTCAGACGTTGACTTCGGTCAATAGCCAAAGTGGTACAGAAGGTAGTGGGTTCAAAGGTGTAGCTGGATATCGAGTCATTATTAGTTTAAAGGGTGAGCAGTAGTCTTTGAATTAAGCCCCAAAGCACATCAGGAACAAATGGAGTAGTTTCAGAATCAGTGAATATGCTTTTACCATATGCCTCTGGCCAGTAGGGTATGGTTTGTTTTTGTTTTGTTTAATGGATTTTTATTATATAGCACAACAACAAACAACCATCACAAAATGCAACAACAGGAAGGGGGAAAGGGGTGAAACAACACAACACAACACAACACATAAGCACAGGGATGTATTTGCTTTCATTCAGTATCTAATATGCACTTGAATTCGTGACTGTGCTACAATATTAAAATCTATAATATATTCTCCACTCATATCTGTTTCTGGGCCCAATCATAAAACATTTTCCAGCTTTCTTTAACATATATTCTTGGGTTCTCACATAATGTCTCTGACAGTCTATGCACTTCTGCAGTGTCTAGTAATTTTTTAAGTACCTCCTCTTTCTTTGGATTTTCCTTAGTTCTCCACCTTTGGGTCCAGATCAGCCTTGCAGCTGTAAATATATGCAGCAACATATATTTTATTTTCTAATCAACAATTTTTGGCCTTATATTCAATAAAAAAAATTTCTTGTTTAAAAACTATTTCTTGTTGTATAATTTCTTGTGAGATATCTTTTATCTTCTCCAAAAGCTTTTTGCTTTGTCGCATGTCCACCACATATGAAAAAAAGTTCCTGATTGCTGAGAACACTTCCAACATGAATTGCTAGCCCCGGGTACCATTTTTGCCAGTTCTACAGGTGTATAATACCATCTATGGAACATCTTTAAAGCATTTTCTCTCAAATTTACTGGTGTAAGCCATCCATAGTTCTCATTCCACATTCAAGTCCAATCGTCTATGCCTATATTGTAACCAAAATTTTGTGCCCATTTAATCATCACTGTTTTTACCCTTTCATCCTCTACATTATATTCTAACAAAAATATATATATTTTTGTACAATTTTATCACTAGTATAAATCCATAATTCATCCACCTGTACCTTCCCCTCATAAAAGCCCACTGTTTTTAAAACCTTGATTCTAATTTTAACGTTGTCAGCCAGTCTGTTTGTAAACCCATTTCCTTCAGCTCTTGTATATTTTTAATTGATTTTCTTTGGTTAATAGATCTTTATACATATACCTCCATTCTTCCACCATTAAAGTAGGTTGAGTAAGTGCTTCCAACAGTGCTACCCAGATCAGAATTTTTTTTTATACATTTGCTCCTGGAACCTTTGCCAAACCTGGTATGGTGGTTTCCTTACAATATGATCAAGAAAAGTTGTTTGATCTTTGCTCTTGCCATACCATGTATATGCATGCCATCCTAATCTTAAGTCATGTCTTTCCAATTTTAAAAGTCTTTGACTTTCCAACACTGTCCATTCCTTTATCCACTTCAATGCAGAAGCCTTATAGTATAGTAAACAGTTTGGTAAGTCCATTCCTCCTCTTTCTTTTAAGTCCTGCAGAACTTTAAATTTTACTCTTGGCTTTTTAGCTTGCCATATAAACTTAGAAAGTAGCGCATCTACTTCCTTAAAATATTTATAATTCAACAATATTGGTATATTTTGGAATAGGAACAACAGCTTTGGCAAGATATTCATCTTTATAGTAGCAATTCTACCCAGCAATGAGAGTTGTAATTTGCCGCAAATTTTCCCTTTATTTCTTTATTGGAAGATACCCCTGTATGGCAAATTAGTGCAGGGAGGAGGGAAACCACAGAGGGAGACCACAGTTGCGATACAAGGATATCTGCAAGTGGGATCTGAAGGCCTTAGGAATGAACCTCAACAGATGGGAAACCTTGACATCTGAGTGTTCAGCCTGGAGCCAGTCGGTGTATCATGGCCTCTCCCAATTTGATGAGACCCTTGTCCAGCAGGCTGAGGCAAAGAGGCAGTCCAGAAAGCAACAAAATCAGGGAACTGGACAGGAGACAGACTGTATTTGTCTTCATTGTGGAAGGGATTGTCACTCTCAAGTTGGCCTTCTCAGCCACACTAGATGCTGTTCCAAGACCTCCATACAGAGCACGTTACCACAGTCTCTTGAGACTGAAGGATGCCTAAACTAATTGGAAGATAACTATCTTTCATCAAGATGCTTGTGGGTGGTTTTTTTTTTTTTTTTTGGTAATATGTATTCCCAAATATTTCATCTTTGACGTATGTTCAAATCTTGTTTCCATTTCTAATTTCTTCGCTTGTCATATTTTTTTGTCAAGAATTTGGTTTTTATCATAATTTAAGTCCTGAAACTGCTCCAAAGTTCTCAATTGTAGCTATTAATTCTCTAATCGATTCCTCCAGGTTTTCCAATAATAGTACCAAATCATCAGCGTAAACTTGTAATTTCTTTCTTCTCCTTTTTATTCTCAACCCTCTAATTTTGATATCTTCCCTTATTTGTCTGTTTAATATTTCTAAAGTCAAAATAAAGAGTAGAGGTGATAAGGGACATCCTTGTCTTGTACCTTGTTGAATTTGAATCTCTTCCGAAATTTGACCATTAATCTTTATTCTTGCTTTTTGTTGTAAATTAATTGATTCCACTGCTTGAAAGAAACTTCCTTGAAGTCCCATCGCTTTTAACTGGATCAACATGAAGTTCCAGTTCACATCATCAAAGGCCTTCTCTGCATCCAAAAAGATCAATATCATTTGTTTTCCTGGGTGTGCTTCATATTATTCCAATATATCTATTACTGTTATATTTGCCCATAATTTGCATTTGCAGTAGTGTATGTTTTTTTTTAACTCATTGGTTTCTAAACTGTTGCCAAAGACAGCAGCCCCACATACAATGCAATGTAGTAGTCCAGCCTGGAGGTTACCCAAATATGCGTACCTGAAGGTAGAGTTACATGTCAAAACACTCACAGTTGTGTTTAGCACACTTGAAACTGATGAGAAAATATACATTTATACAACATACAGCTAAGCAAACTTGTTTTGGTTGAAAAGCAAGTTATTTTAAATAGCCATGAGGTGGTGGTTTATTTTAATTTGAATGTGCCCATGAAGCCCTCTCAACTGACGTACAAATGGATGCACACACTGACCCAAAAACCACATGACCAGCATGTGACTTTAAACAACTTTCAAAAACTCTAATCCAGCTTCTAATTTATTTCAATAGTGTAACCACGCTCTGAGATACAGAGAAGTCACAATGTGGAAGTGGCATACTGCAAATATTATTGTAGTATGCTCCTTTCTGTCTTTCTTTTCTTGCTTTCTGTTTTTTCCTTTTTTTCATATTAGAAAAACTAATAATTTATCACTAAAAACAATATAATGCAACAATCTATAATGTCCAGTGAATATTTTTCTTTATTGCTGTAACACATTACTGTAACAAATTTACTTGTTTACTTTCGAAGATATTTTCAATTGGCTTTTAGGGATTTGGGGCAAATTTTATTAATTTTAGGATTATCTAAACATTTAAGGTAACTGAAAACAACGTGTTGCACATTAAAATATGCAACACACTGTAACCGAAAAATGGTGGATGGGTGGAGGAATTGTATTCTAACTAACTAGTTCTTTCCAAAAGATGGAAGATGCCGGCCACAGAGAGTAGCGAAACGTTATGAAGAACAACCTTCAGAACACGGCCAAAGAGCCCGAAAAACCCACAACAACCATCTTTCCAAACAAATTTAAGTAACAAATTGCCTTTTAAAGGGAATTTTCAAAGTCCTGAGATAAGTAGAACATGGATAATGTCTTGATTTTCAAAAAACAAACAAAATCATTGTTCATAATTTTGTTGACATTAAGTCCATGCAGAAGCAGAACCCGGAAACATGCTGATCTTCAGATTAGAGCTAACAGACTCATTGTGAATCCCAGATTCCAGATAACAGATAACAGTTCTAAATACTAGATTCCAAACTATTATATTGTTGATGCAGATTCATTAGTCTTTCAGTGAAATAGATTGCCTTGGCTCTGAGCAATGATAAAATAGAACTTGAAATTCCATTACCAAAGCAGGTCTTGAGAATTTTCCTTCTTATTCTAATCTTATTCTTTTTCACTTTATTTCTTTTAAATATTTGTTTGCTTTTATATTTAAAATAAAGATCTCTTAATACATTTTAGGTAACTTTCACATTCTGTTATTGAGTGCAGACTTTACTGCTGGGAGGGATAAATATTTTGATGCTCGCTTTCATACCACTTATGTCAGAGCGCAATATCTATGCCCCTTTCAAACAAAAGGACTCATAACCTTAATGGAACAGGTTAATTGGGCCACACCAGCTAACTACAGCCTGGTTGTCAGCATAACCCTTTAACAAGACCCTCGACATCCAGATGAAAGGGGTCCTTTTCGAATGACTATACACTTATGAAAAGGAGTCATACAGTCAGATGGAGATGCCAAAATATAGCAGACATGCCTCACTGCCACTCTGTTGCTATGTTCAATTAATATATATTCTTATGTGAAGAAAGTGTTAAGGCTTATAAAATAAGAGCAATGCCCGTCAGCTTTGGCTTGCCTCTAGCCTCCAGCAGTGTCACTCTGTACAATGCGCACATGCCCTCTCACAGTGTGTGCTCAAAGGTCACAAAGGTGCTCTTCATGGTTTTAACCAGGAGGAGACCAAGGTCACATAATCCCAAAATTAGGAAGAAAAAGAGGTGGTGGTGGTGGTACTGCTGCCTCCATTATGAGCCTTGCCTCACCTCCCTCCCTCCCTGGCCTCATTCTGCACCTTTCCTTGTGGCAAACAGCCACATTGACACCTACCTATCCCCTTTCCCGTATGCAAAGTCACATTAGCTACATAGGACCAGGTGGCTGGTACCAGTTTATACAGAGCTGGTTAAGCCTCAAACACCTGGCATACCTATCCAGTTCAGTGCAAAACAGAGGAAGTCACTTCTGAGGGCAAAAGGCATGAAATTGCCACCACAAAGTAAATCCTGAAGGGAAAGGAGAGAGCCATGACAGCAGGATTCCAGTCCGTCGCCAAGGGGGGCACCTCCTTCCACCTAATGGATGGGCCGGCTCTGATTTTAACACAGAACAGCCTTGAGGGAAAGCACCTGGCAGGGATGGGGAACCTCTGGGCCTGTAGGCCTGGCAGGTGAATGGCCTCCCCCTCTGGTTTGCTGCATAACATCCTTTCCTAACCCAGCACTATAGGAAGCTCCCCCTCTATCACTGAGCAGGAGGAAGGCATCTCTTCGACCTGCTGCAGGTCCGAGATGAGCTTTTTTTCTTTGTTGGTGTCGGGAAAGTGAGGCCCCCTCAGGGCTGCGCAGGAGACTCTTCCCCAACCATCTGACTGCTACGTATCAGCCGGGACAGTGGACCTGGAAAAGATATGTATAAACAGTGTGAATGCTGTGTAGGTGTGGATAACATGTGACAGCGTGAGTGTGAAGCCCACACATGGTCGTGTGTGGAGAGATACTACCTGCTTTGCATAGTGTGCTTTCCCCTGCTCGCAGGCAGCCCCCAAGGTCCCAATCCGACCCCAATCCTCCCCTCAGGGTACCCATTCACTTCCACCGTTCCTGCTTTAGATTTCATCCACCAGACACATGGGGCATCCTGCCATATATATTTTTCTGAGCCTTACACCAAGATCTTTTAACAACGATATTAAATATTAATTCTGCATAGGTTTAATCCCTAAATGGAGTAGCAGCTTTAAGGTTAATAGTCCTTTTAATTAAGGGATAAGTCAGTTATTGAACAGAGCAGCTAATCACAAAAGGATTACCACTGAAAATGAGCATAGTCTGTGCAGTTAGTCTGATAATTAAGACTTAAGTACTGGATGGAGATCAAAGTGCTGGTAATCTGCAATAAAGTTCCTCGAGTTGTAAGGGTTTTCAAAATGTTAGCTCATGCTTTATTGCACCTTCCATTTATTGCATGCCCAGGATAGTAGCAAACACGCTTTCCCAGTGGATGTCGGCATGGAGAACTGCAACAGCTGTTACCACATAAGCCTGGTATTCCTCACAATATGATTACTCTGTCAACGACTACCATAAAAGGTGGCATCTGTATTCATCAAACAGAGTTTTCAATAAATGTAAAGCCATGCAACAATTAGAGATCTCTGAGGAAGAACAAAATCCAACAGGAGGGGAGGGGGAAATATGCCAACTACAGTATTTTAATGACTAAGATTGCTCATCGATGAAATGCCTTCATAACTTTTAATTAATTTTTTAAAAATTTAGACAGAATATTTAGGAGTGGAAACGACACTTCATTTTCGTATCTAGGTTCTGTCACTCTTTCTGTGTGTGCATCTGTGCACCACCGCCCAGCGACCCCGCCTCACCCCAGGGAACACTTTGTGTCTGTAATTGCATTTTGTCACCTACAGAGGGTGTTCGGAATCCTTGTTAAAAGTAAGGGAAATTGTTAGGAGACATCTCACTGTAGCCATTACGATTGTGCTGATTACTGGGGTACAGCAATCCAGAAGCTGTCAAGAAAGGTTAGCGAGAGAAAGTATCAGGAAATCAACCATTCAGCAATTCATCATGGCTTAAACACCCGCTCTGAAATGAAACCTTTAAAGAAGGCCTTGTTTTATGAAGCCAGCCAGACGCCGGTCTTTCCTTTATTATTATTGTTCTTTACAACGGTGAATCAAGATAACAAGGAGAGTGGTTCTTTTACCAAAAACATAAGCAGCATAATAATGACGGCAGTTGTTAATGCAGTTGCTCCAGATTTTGCTAGCAAACTTGTAATAAGAATGTGTCTGTCTGTTTAGAAAGAAAAGACTCCCTCTATAGATTATGGCTCCCCAGATCCTATTTCTAAACTTGAGACCCAGCATGATTTCTCTGGGCCAAGGATACCGTCCTGGACGTGGTCCTAATGGTGTTTTCTTTTTCTATGGTTTAAGATTATTCTAACACTGGTTCTGACTATCTCCAGCAGAATTTACAAAACTTGGACACCCTGTATAATTACAGAGAAACAACTTTGCATGTATATTTATTTATTTATTTATTTATTTTATTTATATCCCGCCTATCTAGCCAACTCAGGACCACTCTAGGCGGCTAACATCAGGTAATAAAAGTATACATACATACAACAGCGTAAATAATAAAAACTTTACAAAAATAGAAACCAAGAGCAGCGGGAAAGAAAAGAAACATCAGGAATTGTCTGGTTTCCATCGCTAGTTTCGCCGTGCAGAAAGCAATGTGTCTGCTGAGGAGACATCCCTGTTTACATGATTCTCCTGGATTCTCATGCACACGGAGAGCCAAAATAGGGACCTCTTCTCTGCAGACATGTGACTTACTGTGTATACTCCCAAGTAAACATGCAGAAGACTATAGAATAACTGTTTCCGTTACTCTTTAATACAAATGTGAATAACCACTGTGAATATTAAGCAGGACAGAAATCCATCTATTTACACCTTCTTTCCTGGGAATAGCATGGACTTACTTTTGAGTAGGCAGGAGGTGCACTGTAAACCTCACAGAATAACAATCATTTACCTTTGCCTGAAATAAAGAGCTCAGCAAATAAGAAAGTGCAAACTTCTGGAAGTTCCCACTGGACCATTTCTCTGCAGCCCACATTCCTGCAATAGTCTCCTAGATGCTGTTTAGAACTAGAGAGAACAGTTGGACTACAGGCTCTAACTCCCATTATTTGTCAGATAGTAGAAAAGCCAGCAGAGCTGAATAGACAATATGTCCACACTCTTCAGGAGCTTGGAAAGGAAGCTTAGATAGAGATCATGTGTGCTTGGGAGAGAAGGAGGTGGAAGAGTCTCTGTGGAAATGGACTGGCTCAGGGAATTAGTTTTGAGATAAGGAGTGTTTTCGTCTGTAAGCCACTAGATCAAATTCAACTGTGTTTTCTAGAAAACAAATACCTATACCAATGGGCAGCTCCTGGGAGAAAAGCGATGCCAACCACTTTGAGCAAATTTAAACCAACCCCTGCCGGCTGAACAAAAAAGATGATTCCTCGCTCAAAAGAGACAATGCCACAGCAGACTTCCTGACCAGGTTTTAATTCAAATTCATCTGTGCCTAATCTGTTGCAAATTGTAGAATAAATGGCAAATGTCCTCAACTCTAAGAAATGTGTCTTCTGCCTGGTGAAGAAACCCATGAAACGGATTTATCCCACTGACCCAAGACAGCTTGTTGCCTGAAGCGAATCGGCAAATGCACCCCTTCCCAACATCAAGCAGCAAAACCCCCAAGGCTGCTCATGTTATTTTTTGTTTAAAATGAAAACTTTCAGAAGTCCTTTTTATGTGTGGGGGAATAAAGGCACACTAGCAATACAGTGGACCCTTGACTTACAGACGGCTTGACTTACAGACTTTTTGAGTTACAGACTTCTCTGGCCGCAAAATTTAGGTTTGACTTGCAAACTGAGATTTGACTTACAGACCAGAAAAAAACCAAAATGGAACAAAAACGGCCTGTTACGGGATTAATCAGTTTTCAATGCACTGTAGGTCAATGGAGACTTGACTTACAGACTTTTTGACTTGAGAACCGCCTTCCACTACGGATTAAGTTCTCAAGTCAAGCCCCCACTGTACATTAAACAACTAACAATTTAGCAGATTTTCATAATGTGACACTCAAATCAGCTGCCAGAAGCAGCTGCTTTATTCTCCCTCAAGGTAGAGTCAGTTTGCCTGATTGAGATCTCTCTATAGGCATCCTTCAGTCTCGAGAGACTATGGTAACATGCTCTGTATGGAGGACTTGGAACAGCATCTAGAGTTTTGACACTGTACGCGAAGCTGGAGTGTCCTCTCCAAGGCACGAAGCCTGGGTAAAATAATACGGAGGATAGGCTGTTACCCAATCAGCAAATCCCCCCTCTCCACATTACTGAAACAGTCCAATGGAAAGGCAAGAGCCAATACAACTGGTTTCAGCGACGTCACAGGAGTTGACAGAATGACACGAACTGCCTCCAGGGCTCCGGATTTTGCCCCAAGGTTGACTCCTGAAGCCTTTTCCATCAGTGGATATAGCCACAAGGCAGTGGAGGTTTGAAGTCAGAATTTTCCTTCTCCTAGATGGACTGCCTTCCATAGCTGACGAGTCCCACCTACCTAGCCTGCTCCCTCACGGCATGGAGGACAATGGTGGCACCTCAGTGGGGGTTTGAAGTCAGAGTTTTCCTTCTCCTACGTAGATGGACTGCCTTCCAGGGCTGACATGTCAACCTATTTCCTTTTAACCATTTCTCCTTTTTTTAAAAAAAGTGAAACATGCGACATCACAGTTCTGTCCAGACATTATAGAAGTTGGAAGAAGTGTTCCAGTCCTGTCCCCCCTCACCACTCCTGCAGCTGTCCCCACACAGAGGCTTCCCACATTTTTCAACGTTCCAAATCTCATGAATGCACATTTAGGAAGAAAAAGCCTCTCTCCTTCCGACAATTGCCTTCCACAGGTAGACAAGGTGAGTGGTGGCAGGACTTCCCCTCCCTTTTCTTAGCCTGTTTAGGCTCCTCCTATAAGGGCAGAATCAGCCAGGAACAATCACATCATGGCTGGCTGCCTTCACAAAAGTCCAAGTGAAGTGAGCAGAGTGACAGTGACCTACATAATCCAATGCTAAGTTGTCACACAAAAACATATTGTGTGAATGAAAACAATGGTGCCAGAGATGGTATAATCATCTTGCTAATAGTGATACAGTAATATTTCTTTTTAAAAAAACACGCACAACAAAACAGCTGTTTAATTAACTCACTAATACGTGTTGTAATTCTCTTGAGACTCAGTTGGAAATTAGGCGACTGTTGTGAATCATATAACGGAGCTCTGAAAAATGTATGGAGATTCTGAGCTAGCACATAGGATGCAGATGTTTGAATTGGACCATTTTAATTAGAAACAAGATTCTGAAGCTTACCTTTGGTGTTCTCCAATGATATCAGATGGTATCTGAAGGTGTCCTCCATGCACAAAGGCAGCCTATCTATGAACAGAAAAGTTCATAGTGCTATACGATAGTGGTATTCAAATCCACCAGGACAGCATCAGGTCAGGGGAAATGGTTCTGCATGTTGGGGGGTTCAAAAATGGTGTTCTCCCACTTAAAGTGATGTTTTAAAATGTATCCTGTGTGATATAAGTGCCAAATATATTGGCATTACAAATCGGTTTTTCAGGGAGCAAACGGAGAAAACAAATGTGTCTCTTGATCATGATGCTGCCCTGTTGCAACAGGATGACTAAATAGAATAATCCCTTCCCACAGCTCTTTAAAAAACCTGGCAAAAGATGGCAACTCTCACAATGCATTTAAATGGAGGAGTGAAAAGCCAGTATCTCAAGCCCTAAAACAATTCTTTCAAATGACAGGCGGTCCTCTTCTATTGATCAAAGTACTATAGGAATACAAACTTATAAAATACATGAAATCAATCACATATATGTTTGTAATCCTGATATACTTCCATTATAATTCTCAAACCTATTTGCACCATGGCAATATTACTGATTTCAGTGTAGGGTTGCTTTGGAGTAATTGCTTTGAGAATGGTGGCCCTCATTGCTTATTCGCCATGTTGAAAGGTACCTAGCGCCATTGATTTGATGGAATTGTGATGCACTGCTTTCCGAGGGTATAAAAACAATCTTATTTGGTGATAGTAATATAAATCACATTTATGATTAGATTTCAGGCATATAGGAAAATCCAGTCAGCCACCTCCTATGTAGAACTTTAAAAATGGTTTCCAAAATTATATCTACATATATTTTAATCCACAGGAGGATAGATTAACAAAATGCTACCTCTATGACATTCAGGATGAGAATCTATCTTGTTGAAAAGCTAAAAATTCTCAATCCATCAATTAAATGTGGATTCAGGGCACCATCTCATATTTCCTTGTCAAATAAATTATGTCTTACATCAAAGACCACACAGATTTCTGCTTAACAAAACAGGGAAGTGTCTGAATGCATCATAACTGTGAAATATGAAAGAGGACAAAATTAGACAGCCAATAAAACTGAAGATTTGTTAGTCAGCTAAAAGCTACTGTAGAAATGATGCAAGTAGCAATCAAGACTTATGATTAAAGGGATCTTCTGTAATCTGCCATAGTTTTGGCATGCGCTGAGCTACAATTTAAAAAAGGGCTCTCTGTGTGTGACAAAACCCAAGTTAAATAAATGCAAAGGTTACTCAAAGTAATAGGAATATGTCAGCACTAGAAACTTAAACCCCAAGACGTAGCTTATTTCATGTTAAAAAGTTACCGTAATATCATCACACATCTCCACGACCCAAGATTTTCTTGCCTGCCCAGCTTTTTCCTTGCTATGGCCAGTATCCTGATTTTTTTTCTACTCAGAAGAGGGCAAATTCTGGAAGTGATCACAGCTAATAGACAAGGCACCAGCCACATGCCAGGCACGTGGAACCAGGTGCCCACAGTTGACATGTGACTGGCACTTCATTAATTAGGGGTGGCCACTGTTTCAATTTTGCTTCTGTGAGTGGCAAAAAGCAAAGGGATGCAGGCCTGTGTGTTGCTAAGCAACAAACTCGCCTATCTTCTGAGATCTGCCTGAACTCCCGCTTGTCCATCTGTACCCACTGTTTCTCCAGGGGGTTTGGCTTTCCAAGTGACCACCTCTTCTTCCCTGAGTTTTTCTTTTTTTCTTTTTCATCATCCTGGTTGTTCTACCACCAAATTTTCTCCTCAATCCCTGCCCTTCAGACATGTCACCGCCTCCTTCCATCCACTGTCCATATTCTAGGATCCCCTAGGTTCTGAATCATCTTCTGTTTCCTCCACTCCCAGCTACTCAGGTATCAGACTTCTTATGGCCCAAAATGGCTGCCTGAAATCACTTATGCTTTCCGTCCTCGCGATATCATTTCATTTCCTAGGCCCTTTGTGGATTGTGCCTCCTCCTGCTGCAACTCTGAAGGAATGGTGCCACAGTACCACCTCTCCCTCTTTATCAGCTACTTCGAGGGAGTAAAAAAGATGGAAGATGTAGTGGGAGTACCTGGGGTATATACAAGTGAAAGCTGATGTCTGGATGTCCCCTTTCCAAATTCTTTGAATGTTGATGAGGTGGCTGCAAATTAGAAGGCTTACCAGATCAAAGGATCACCTGGAGAATAATTTCAGAGAAGTAACACCTTGTACAGTTCCCTTCTCTCGGATCTAGAAGTTATGGCTTAAATCATATTCCTGTGAAATAGAGATGCAAATTATATTAAACTATCCCTGAATGTCCAAATGCACTGTTCAGGGGAAGACTATAGTCTTCCCAACATTGCAGACACAGGTGACATGAGGCTTTGAGCTGTTGCAACAGCTACTGTAACAACCACAAGCTCCTTATAAGCAACCCCAGCCAATAGTCTGGCAGCAGCATTCTGGAAGAACTAACATTTCTAAAGAATTTAAAAAGCCAACAGTCAGAATTCTGTTGCTTATCCAGTTGCGTAGGGGCCATGACATAAGTGGTGGGAGACAATTTGCTGGCTGGCTGGTACATGACTGCACAGGCAATCACATGACCAGTTATGCTCCCAATTGCACACAATTGTGCTTATGCACATGCTTGTCCACAATGGGGATTTGGCAGTATTATATTCTATTAGAATTGTGTGTGTGTGTGTGTGTGTGTGTGTGTGTGTGTGTGTGTGTGTGTGTGTGTGTGTGTGTGTGTGTGTGTGTGTGTGTGTGTGTGTGTGTGTGTTAAACAATGATCTCTTTACCACCTCATTAAGGTATGAAGGCATCAGGCTTTGTTGTTTAAAAACATACTAAATACACTAGAACCCCTGTATTTGCAGGATCAGTAGCCATGGTTTCACTTATCCACAGTCTGAAACATTATTTAAATATTAAAAAGAAAAAGAATCCAGAAAAACTATTTTCACATGTATTACCATAACTGGCCACTAGACGGAGCCAGAGATTGTGTTTTGAATATTTGTTAGTGAAGATTACAGCTGGACCTCTTGTGGCCAGCTTTGGTAATGCAACTAAAAATATTTTTTCTGATTTTTTTTCCTTTTTACATGTTGTATATATACTGTTCACTATTATCCACAGTTTTCAGTATCTACAGGGGGCTTGGAAACAAGCCCCTATGGATATGGGGGTCCCTACTGTACTGTACTGTACTGTACCTCTGAAGAACCATCATGTATGGTGGAAAGATAAAAATCTAATAAATAAATAATAGGTGAATGATCTGGCCTATAAAAGTATGGGCTCAAATGCATCCCAGCCCAGTCAAAGAGCTTGAGGTATCAAATGGATTCTGACAGCTTTTGATATGCAATTTGTTGGTGGTCACTCATGTGTGAATAACCTAGAATCAACATTTACATTTCATGGTGTGACTTTTTCTAGTGGATATTCCAGAAAAACTGCCAACCATGTATCAGCTACTTCAGAACCAAAGAAAACAACACTTTAAGTAAATTCATGAGTGGTTTAATGATGCTTACAACACAGGTCTTCCCTTTATTGCCCACTGTCACATTTTGTGTGTGATGGTGGGGAAGTACAGTGGTGCTTCGCTTAACGGCGATTATCCGTTCCGGGAAAATCGCCGTTAAGCGAAAACATCGTAAAGCAAAAAAAAAAAAACATTGAAACGCATTGAAACCCCACATATATACACACATATATGTGTGTATATATATGTACAATGTGGTAACATAAGATGAGATGAATCATCTTAACTGGTTAAGAATAAACCACAATAAAAGATAAACTACTTCGAGCATAGAGAACCAATATTATACAGCAGTCTTCTTTAAGAGTGAGAATTGGGAGATTCAGGATCTTGACTCTTCTAATTCATGAAACTCATTAGGATTAAAAAGTTATTGAAAGACACCCCAAAATGTTGAGCTGAGGAATTTGAGATCAGAAAGGCTGAGCTGCTAACCCCAAATGAGAATGTGATTAATAGTTCAAACCCCCAAGAAAGTCCACAGTCTCTCCTAGGCACTCCAACCCAGTCGGGAGGCCCTGGGGTGGATTCAGGCTGAGATTGTTGCATGGTAAATCTGTCCCCTAAAAATTTCTCTGCCAGCTGTTCCATGTAGGCTGAGAGCAAAACAAAGGACTTTCATAATCACTGGCTAAGATCTGCAGTCTAGGATTTTCTTGCCTGCAGACCTTTGTGCAATTACTAGGGCACAAGTGAAATTGTCTGATCCACTGCAACCTCCCAAATGGATGTTGTTGTGTAGCGCTCACTCCAGCTGACTGCAGGAACTGGGTTTTTTTAAAATGGAGATTCAGAAACACACAAATACTGACAAGGATCGAGGCAGAAAGTCACCAAAAGGGCACAGGTGGCTTGGGGACCTATCTATGTGCCCTTATTCAGGCACAGTCCCTGTTGTGGACCCGCTGCATATTCCTGATTGACAGGCTACCAAAGAAATGCCCTTGGAGTCAGGACAAGCTCTAACATTAAGCATTAAGGGTGAGACATCAATCTCAGCTGGCAAGAATGAGGGACTCGGTACTGAAGGCTAGAGCCCAGCCTGCCACATCGCCTGATCCTTTTTGCATTTGTACACTCACAGTTATTAGCATCAAATGCTGTCTTTTGATAATGTAAGCCACCTTGGGTGCCTTTTAAGGAGAAAGGTGGGGTACAAATATTTTAAATAAAATAACAACTAAATAAAGCCCTCCTGCTGCTTTCAGCTGAGGTGGAAGATTAAGTCTGATTGTTGGTGTTATGGTTAGATTCAGTTATCACTCCAGTCAACGTCTGCACATGGAGCTGGGAAGGAGGACATCTGCTGCTCACCTCAGGCAGCAAAATATTTTGGAGCCACTCCATTTTAGGTTACTAGAGCAGAAACCCATGACATAATCAGAAAATTGTCTGTGTGTTCTTCCTCAAGAGAGGAATATAGTAACAACTGCAGAATATTTCAGGTCAATATTTTTAGAAGCTGTAAACGAGCCATTAATAACCTAGCCTTTTATTATGTGGTCTGATCCTGTTCTAAAATTCAAATACTGTATATGTTTGCAGGTGTCTCAGATCAGTTGGCCAAAGACAAGTGAAAAAGGAAAGGCCAATGTGCTAAAAATACAGATGGAGATATGGATTGGGGAGGTTGCAAGATAATAGTGAATCTGTTTCCCACAGGAAACAAAATAAAATAAAATAAATCAGTCTCCCTCAAAAAAAATTTTAAAAGTCTCTATAGCTACTGTTAAAGAATGGTTCTTAAAGTCACTTGGATTCCACAAATGAACAAACTGATAGATATGTCCTGTCAAAGAAATGGACAAACACAATTGATTGACTTAATATTGTTTTGACTACATTTGTAGTGAGATGAGCATTGTGGTTCAGAAAGACTGTGTCCGTAACTATTTTTCAATTTTTAAGAAGGATTTGGCCTGAAAGAGGCCAAGAACTGGTCGTAATTAGGGTGCTCGCCTGAGGTGAAAAGCTATTGCCTCATGAAGGTATTTACCAGACACCATTTTTCCAGCTGAGTTGGACTAGTGGAACAATAAACTGACAATTAAAAGACTCCGCTTTAAAATATACTTCCAGTCCCCCTCGGTCCCCCCCCCCATGGCAAAGGTTAAGTGGATGATGTGGGGATAATTCACTCAGCTGCCGAGGGAAGGAGATGACTGCATTGGTGACTCTTGGTTGCCATTTTCCTCAGTCTGCACTAGCCGATAGACTTCAGATTAGAGTGGAACAATATGGAGACAGTGTAAACAGTCAAATAACTTTCTGCTGGTGGGATGTATAGCAGAGACTGGGGAGGGAGAAAGTCTGAAAGACATTCCTAAGGGGACATTGTGTTGGCCAGATCAGAGATTAGTGTAATGATGCAATCTCAGGTGACACAACCTTCTATTTTGGCTGGAATTTTGAAAAACGAACTGGAAGGAGAATGGAATAAAGAATAGTATACCACAATGCCAGACTTTTTCCTCTCCCCCCCTTTTTTCTTTTAGACACAGTTCTTGCTGTTCTCCATTCACCTGAATTAGAGCCACCCGTGACACCTCAAGTTGTGTGGCAACACCTATATAATGTTTCCAATTAACTTTGTACATTTTTAATCAGTGACAAATGTTGGACGCGTTTTTTTCCCCAAGGCAAATTCAATTTATCTTTTACTGCTGTGCTCATAAAAAAAATAAAAAAATATAAAAGCCTAGCAACATTCCGGAACTTTGTGACTGTTTTACTTGCTACTGACATAATCCAGCTGCTGGACCTACAACAAAGGCTTGATTTTATGGGCAGCCTGAATTAGGATGTACGTTAATCAATTAAACTCTGGGAAGGGAAGGAAAAGCTCATCCCACCCATCTACTCCACCTCTGACGCCACGTGCCTCTGTGCCAAACAGCCCCGCGCAACAGTGCATCAGGATGCTCATTGCTAAAATGTTTGGTAATGTCAAGAAAGCTGCTGTTGATGCTGGTGTCCTGTTGGATACCATCAGGTAAGTGAAAAGGTCAAGCACATTTCATTAATAAGTCTATACAGCTATTTGTTTTTCTTTTTAATGAAATTCAAATGCATCCCATTAAAGCAGCCAGTGATTAGATCATAAATCTGGATGTCCTTGAAGATGATGAAAGAAATACTCATCTGTAAAGCAATCATCACACTGCCAGTTCCATCATCTGCACATTTACTCAGGTGCTAGGAAAATAGCTTAATTGCAAGACACTTTCTTGATTTCTCTGGGAATATACACAGAATAACTTTTCCATACTTCACAAAGAAAGATAAAAGTGTAGAGTCAGCGTCTCAGAAAAACACATGTCCCTTTATATTTTGCAAGAAAATGCTGGATCTAGACTTAGCTGCACTTAGACTGCAATCTTCTAACCACTTCTCGGGAGTTAGTCTCATTAAATTTAATTGGATTTATTTCTGAATACACATGGATAGGATTATACTGTTCATTGTCCCTACAATTAATGGCCTCAAGTAGGCAAGGATGCATCAGTCAATTTTGCTATCTCGCATATCAGAACTTTCAAAATCTCACATTATTTATTTCTAACACAGGGAAGAAATTCTGTTCCATCTGCACTGGCTGAATTCAATCGGTACAGGTAACCGAGTACAGTATTCAGGGAACCATATATGAAACATGAGGACCCAGCTGAAAAGCAGAGGTGGAAAATCTGCTTGATTTTTTTTTCTATCAAAAAAGGGCAAGTTCACTGAGCTTATTAAACAATGTTCAAATTTTGGAAAGTTAAAAAAAATGAATTTACCAGAATTTACCAGTCCTTAGATATAAGCCATGACTTATCTGTTCCATTGATTTTAGTGTAACTAACTAACACAGGGTCCAGTCCAAATTCTGAGATACACCACCCTCTGTGAGTTTGGAATGGGCCTCTTGCGTTAGCACAACCCCTTAGTTTCAGTGCCACCTGCCCTCAGTCATCTTGGCCAGTTAGAATTGCATCCAGAGTCAAGATCCTACCCCATAGATCTATAGTTAATTGGAAGACATTAATCCATAACCTTAGTAAGCACAAACATAATTAAATCCAAGCTGTTTATTGCAAAAATTACTACATGGACTGAAAAGAGCTATTCAAAGAATGAAAACAGTGTCTGTTATTTACTCAAAAGAAATCATTATTTGGTGTAACTGTTTAATTAATTGGTGTTCCTGCTTGAAAGCAAGAGAGTTAATCAACTGTCAGCAGACTAAAGATGTGTGCAATGTATTAGCCCATAAAAACACAGAACTGTTTGTGAAAATACCTTCTTGCAACTGTAAGCACACTCAATGTTATATGTTTGTGTTTCAGTGTGTTAAGGTTGTGGACTGAGTAACTTTTAATTGATTGGCCAAGCTACAGATTAGTGGTTTTTAGAGTTTGCCACAAATCAGAAAAATGGCAATTCTTTTGGATTCATAATTTGTCAAGGTCAATGAATCACAAATAATAATTTTTTTTCATTCTTGCCTTTAAACCCCTATAAAATGGCCCTCCAAGAATCTGGAGGATCCAAAATCACAAGAAACCTTCCCCCAACTCTCCTCTATAAGCCCTGCAATTTTGGTGAAATTTGGCTTTTGGACGTCCACAAAGATGTACGTCCACAAAGATGGCCTCCACAGGAAAATTCCCCCCAGGCACCTAGAGGCACCAAATTCACAGGCTATCATGTCGAACTTAATAATGTTTGTGCAGTCTTTGTATATTCACAGATGAGGTGTGACACAGTTTCATCTTTTTCTTGGCAGAGTCGACATTTGCTGTTAGCACTAATTCCTTGGAATTACTACGATGGCATGGAGACCACATAGTGGCACTTCTCATCCTCCTTTGTATGGCAAATGCCAGCTTCAATTTTGCAATGTGAAACATTTTCTAATCAGGAACTATTTGAATACCTGATTTTCAACTTGTCCTTCTGTGGCTATGATCCTGAATAGGGGAAGGTTTTTTGTCCCTTTTCTCCCTCTGAAGCAGCATTTCTTTACCCAGCTATTGAATTAAGAGAATATTTGATGTACTTTTAATTGTGACAGATGGCCTTCATGAATGTTCATCTCCCTAGCTCCAGGGTGAGTGGTGGTTTCAGAGTCATATCTTGTTTTTGAAATAAATTGTGTGTTTATCCATATGCAAATGGAGTAGGAGGCATGTGGCATCCAGATAGGTGATGTGAACTATTTTTAAAAACCACATCCACCTCCTGAAGACACAGCATATTCCAGGGTGCTTCTCACCAGCACTCTTAGACTTATCATATGTATGTTCTAACACATAGAAATCTAATAAACAAACAAACAAACCTTGTATAAACCAGATGTTCTTGGGCTACAAATTCCAGAAACTTCAACCAACACAGCTGTGTGAAGGCATCTGGGAATTGCAGTCCAAGAACACCTAGGTTACCCAAGATTGGGAGCAACTGGTCTAACACATCTAAAATTCAACACCTGAAAAATGCTTATAGCAAACTCATTCTGTTGAGTCTAAAGACTTAAATTTATTGGCTGAAGTCCTTTTGCTTGGCATAACTAGAATATTGCATTTGAATCAAAGGAACGTGCAGAGGGGTTGACTCACCAAATCCCCATTGATTCAGTGGGCCTACTTTAGTGCAACTTACTGTGCTAAGCAACAAAATTTCAGCCACAATGTGTGGGAATGGAGCATAAATCAGTGGATGAGCACATGGACTAAGTTAGGGGTGGAAAAGAAATCAACATTAATTTTTTAAAAACAAATTTGTTGAATTAATGTCTGCATGCGTGCCCATGTCTTTTAGTTTCCTGTTCCTGGGAAGCCACTGGAAGCAACAAATGCTGTCCCCCCCACCTGCTTTCTTCTCTTTGAATTGCACAAATAATTACACAAGCAATTTTCAGCATGGCTCAGAATAGATGTGTTTGGAAAATACACTCATACCTTTACCTTTACCTTTCCAATTTCAGGGTGTACTTGACTTGTATACAACAAAATGAAGTCACTTCCCCTCCAAAAGAAATTGCTTAATTAGCAGCAAGCTGCCATGGCTAATGACATCACATACACCTTCTGTAGGCAGAGCTATGCAACACAGTACTGGCCAATGAAACTGACAAATGAGATTTTCACATCTGTGTTTTACAAACAAAACATCCCAGGCTCAGCCTTTCACACCTTCAGTTAAAAAGCCTTGGATAAGAAAAATACTCAGCCTAAGCCCCTGGAAAACTGGTCTCAGTGGAGGGAACAGAAAAGGGTTGCGAGCAGAAGAAAAGGGCATGGCGAATATAAAGTCTCCATACAATTTCAGTTCTCGCTCCAGTCATTTGGGCTCCCTCTGTGCCGACAGTTGTGGGAATGTAGCTCAAAATTAACTTTTCCCATTGGTCAGTGGGCCTTCATAGAAAGCATGCTCCTCCGTATCTCTATTATATGATTTAACTGGGAGCACAGTGGATTGATAATAATGAGATGACCTTTGACGTAGAAGTGTGTAGAATTGCATGGTGAGTTTGGGATTCGGCATAAATTAAGCAGTTTTCATTCCTGTGCTTTTGTATGATTGCTATAAACACTCCACTTTATTTCATTTTATTATGAGTATATATAATACCATTTTAGTTATTTGCAAAATGGGGGGGAGGGATTTAAAACCATGGTGTTTTCTTAAACTACATCTGCAGGTTGTTTTGCAAATCAGAAGAGCATCCTTACCAAAACATCATCAAGATCTTTTTATTTATTTTTTCAATGAACAAGATCATTTTGTATATTTCTGTGCCCATCATTAGGATCCTCTGCAGGTCAAACAGAAACAGTCAGATTTTCCACACAGTAGCAGACACACAAATCAAAGGTATATTCTTTAACACTATCAGTTACTCTCAGTCGATAATTGAAGCTGATAAACAATGCTTTTATTTGTGTTGTTGAAGATTGGGTAGGCTTTTACCTATAAACACAAATATTAACCATAAAGTGGTTGAGGAGCCACTTAAGAAGCTCATGTGGAGAAGATGAAAAGAAACAATACTCAGCTCTCTCCAGGGAAAGATCAAATGGCTGGTTGCTTAAGTAAATGTGACCTAAATGGGTAGCTCTTAGCCTGAGGGAAAGTCGGAGAATGGGACACTTAAGCTATATTTAACACTTCACAGTTGCACTCTGAAACATTTCAAACACATTTTTCCTACCATAATGAGGTGAAGAAAACACAAATTAACAGCCACTGTGTCCAAATCCTGAAATTAAAAAAAAAGGCTGTGTCATAATTGCAAGTGTTTCAGAATTACATTGAAGAAACAGGAAGGGGCTACGAAGTCATTCTGCACAAAAAGCTCTACCATTCCTTTTTCCACAGTTATAAAGTTTGAAATATAAAGTCCAATTACGCCTCAGTGCACATTTGATTTGGGCCAGATTAGCCATTTGAGACCATCGGGTTGAACTAAATACTTGCAGTTTTTGCCATTGCCATTTGGTTTCATATGCCCGTTGATTAGATAGATTGGGTCAAAGGTACACAGATACCTTAAATACATTCAAAACAAAACACTATTTGCATGAGAAAAAAAATACCTTTTCCTCATTGGATGGTATCGTTAAGAATGATATAGCCTCAGAATCGATGGGCTGTCTAAATGTTTTTGTACTATATTTTTATTTCTGAGATAGAAAGGTGAATGGTTACAGCATTATAGCTGGAATTTTTTTTAAAAAAAGTTTTTTTAAAAAAGACAAAATCATGATGGGACCTTAAAAACTAACTTTCATATTTTTTAAAGTGAGCTTTTGTGGACAAGTCCATCAGACATAAGAGGAATTGTTAGAAAGTTCATTCAAATACTTTCTTGCTTGGATTAATATTTAAGAGTAGGATAATTAATGATTCAATGTAGCAAGTACAAGAACTCTCCCTGACTTATCCTTTTTCTGCTTGACAAATAGTTGTACCTGCCTAGTTTGTACTGATTCCAGCCTCACCTTTAGGCTCCAGTCCATACTTACCTAAGAGTAAGCCCAATGGAAGGTGGGTGTATGGAAGATCACTGTTAACCACAAAAGTGGTTTAAATACAGGTCTCCAGTAATGTGATTTATGAATTAGGCCAAAATCTTAACAACTTAATACTGACTGATACAGGAAGTGTTTAATTGAACTGCTTTTCCTATACAGCGTAAGGCTGATTATAGAAAACCCTTGTATAAGCTATGCATTTACACCCTTTGTGTAGGCCAGTGGTTCTTAACGTGGGCGATAATGCCCCCCAGGGGGCGATTTCATTTTTCAGGGGGGCGGTAGAATGAAAAGGGACGGCATGGGGGCGCTGGAGCAGAAGGGGGCGGTAGGGGGGCGCTGGAGCAAGCCAAACCTGTGAAGATGGCTGCAGCCTTTTTACAGTGTGCATGAATATATATTTTCCTCCAATCTTAATTTAGTTTCAGAGTTTTTGTCTTGAAATTTTTAGTTCCTGCATTGTGGTTTGTTTTTATGCCCTTTTTATATTTCTTTTTGCGTCTTAAAATTCGCTTGCAACTAAATCATTAAATGTTACTTTTTTGGGGCATTTCATTTTCTTGGAATTGAATTTTGTTTTCAGGGGTCATTGGATTTAAGTGTCATAAATAAATAAATAAATAAATAAATAAATAAATAAATAAATAAATAAATAAATAAATAAATAAATAAATAAATAAATAAATAAATAAATAAATAAGGTATCATCACCTTGGAGAGGGGGGCGATGATAACTTCCTCAATGGCTCAAGGGGGTGTTTCTTTCAAAAGGGTTAAGAACCACTGGTGTAGGCAATAATTTATCTCTCAAATGATTTCAAAGCAGTGGTAACGAGGCTGGTCTATTTCAACACTCAAAAGAAAAACAGAAAGTAGTGGAATGCCTGGGGCACTTTTAAAACTCACAAGAACTATGTGCATTTATGGATTATGAGTAGAGGTGTGCAAGTTTGTGGTTTTGGACGACAACTCCCAGACATTGGCAGCCGGCCATGTTGCCTGAGGTGTTCTGGTTGCTGTGGTCCAAAAGCACAAATCTATACACCACTAATTACAAGCTACTTCTTTAGGCAGTAGAGAGGCGCTTCTGGTCAGCCGAATGACAGATGAAGGAACAGGGATGCGGCCTGTGCTGGATGGGGTTACGCTCCCATTGAAAAATAGGCTTGCAGCTTGAGGACGCTCTGAGCCTGGAGTGCATTTGCACAATTAAAACTAGTTTGCCAGCTGCATCCATTTCTTGAGAGATCTGATCTGGCCACGGTGACACACACCTTCGTTACTTCCCAGCTGGATTACTGTAACTCGCTCTATGTGAAGCTGCCAATGGAAAGTGTCAGGAAACTTCAGTGGGTCCAAAATACAGCAGCCAGATTGCTGACTGAGGACGGTTGCAGACCTGGGTAAAATGCAGCCCTCCAGATGTTGCTAAACTGCAACTCTCAGCAATCCTAACCCACACAGCCAATAGTGAGGAATGCTGGGAGTTGCAGTTCAGCAACATCTGGAGGGCCGCATTTTGTCCAGGTCTGGCAAAATCACACAATCATCCTGTTACAGCAGCTCCACTGGCTGCCGATCAATTACTGGGCATAATTTAAAGTATTGGTTTTAACCTATAAAGCCCCAAATGGCCTGGGTCCAAACTATCTCAGAGACTGTCTCTCCCATTAGGAACTGGTTTGGGTGTTAAGATCGTCAGAGGAGGCCTTTCTCTTGGTCCTGCCACCTTCTCAAGTGTGTTTGGTGGGTACATGAGGGAAGGCCTTCTCTGTGGCTGCTCCCAGACTCTGGAACTCCCTCCCACAGGAGGCCAGACTGGGCTCATCTTTGTTGTCCTTCTGCAAGCAGGCAAAGACCTTTCTCTTCAGGCAAGCCTTCTCTGAGTAACCAGCTACCTGTGTATGATTTTTAGATGCATTGTTATGCATTACTGCTTTGACTAGATTTTTACTACTACTTGTGTTTTCCATTTTTGTGTTTTCTATTTCTCAGAGTGGCATTGTTTTTTCTTTTAAAAAAATATTTGTATATTAATATTTATATACATTGTTCTTAGCTTTATTATTAACTTTTAATGATGTAAGCTGCCTCTTTATACTAATTGTTCTTAGGTTTAAACATTGTCTTTTATTGATTTTAACCGCCACTGTATATTTATTGTTTTCAACTTTAAATATTATCTTCCAGTGTTGTAAGCTGCCTTGGGTCCTATTCAAGGAGAAAGGCGGGGTAAAAATATTTTAAATTAATAAATAAATACAATACTGAGGCCATAATTTTATATGCATAGAGTGTGTGTGTGTGTGTGCGCGCGTGCGTGCGTGCGTGCGTGCGTGCGTGTGCGTGTGTACCATGTTTCCCTGAAAATAAGACAGGGTCTTATATTAATTTTTGCTCCAAAAATGCATTAGGTCTTATTTTCAGGGGATGTTTTATTTTATAGTTATGTCATATTCTGGTTGCAGCACAATGCTGCACAATGATAGAGGGGGGTTGCACTTAACTGTGGCTTATTTTGGGGCTAGGGCAGGGGTGGGTAATTAATTTCTACAGGGGGCCACATGAAAAATTTGAACTGTGTTCGGGGGCCGAAGCAACTTTACTTAAAAATAGGCCCCCATTAGGTGGGTAGCAAGGAGAACAAACCTGTCCATTCTAAAGGAAATCAAGACTGAGTGCTCACTGGAAGGACAGATCCTGAAGCTGAGGCTCCAATACTTTGGCCATCTCATGAGAAGAGAAGACTCCCTGGAAAAGACCCTGATGTTGGGAAAGTGTGAAGGCAAGAGGAGAAGGGGACGACAGAGGATGAGATGGCTGGACAGTGTCATCGAAGCAACCAACATGAATTTGACCCAACTCGGGGAGGCTGTGGAAGATAGGAGGGCCTGGTGTGCTCTGGTCCATGGGGTCACGAAGAGTCGGACACGACTAAACAACTAAACAACAACAAATAGGCCCCCAATTTGTGGGTAGTAATAGGTCCCCATTTGGTGAGGCCCTGCGATGAACGAACTACAAGGCTGACATAGTTTTAGGGAGTTAACTATGTGAACATTGTAATTTGTTCACCGCAGGGGGGGAGGAGAAAAAAAAACTGACACTGAGCTAACTCACCTGTCCTCCATTCCCCACGACCTTCCTCTCCGACTGTCTTCTATTCCGCGCAGGCAACATGATGCATCATGACGTTGCCTGCGCAAGGATCGCTTCCGGCCTCTTGAGCCGCAGGCTCCACAGCCTGCAACTCAAGAGTAACAGTCAAAACTCATGAGATCCCAGCGTCGGATCTCATGAGTTTTGCTTACTGCCATGCTGGGTGATCAGAGCCGGAGCTCTGGCTCCCTCGGCAGTGACGGGCAGGTGGGACAGGAGCAGCTTGCGGGCCATATGTGGCCCACGGGTTGCACTTTGCCCAGGTCTGGGCTAGGGCTTATATTACGAGAATCCTGAAAAATCATACTAGGGCTCATTTTCAGGTTAGGTCTTATTTTCGGGAAAACAAGGTATGCACGTGCATGCTCACACTCATGCGCGCGTGCGCACACACACACACACACACACACACACACACACACACACACACACACACACACACACCTTCAAAGTGTTGATTACCTAAATACACTGGAAAGGTGGAGCAATTAGGGAATGAAAAAAGTCTGTCAGCAAACCCATAATAGTTACATTTTGCTTCTTGAAATGCTAAAGTATTGAGTTCTGACCTCTGGAAAAATGTTAGTTGTGCAAAAATGTGTTGTCTTTGGCAAAACTCTGACCTCAGCACAGCAGACCTTCCTGAGATGGGAACTCATTGCTTCAGCACTTCAAAGACTGAAGCCAACAGGTATTTTGCACCACCTCATTACTCTATTGCCAGAATGTTTAGTTATTCAACACACTGAAAGTTCATTACTGACATTGATAATGTAATTATTCTATTTCACATGGTCCTCATTTCTACTTCTCTGTACAGACTCCATGTATCTGAGGAAACAGATTGTCAGCAATGAAACCTCACACTGATATAAATCTGAAACTCTGAAAGGTAACACAAACCCTTTTTTCAACAATTTGGCTGATCACTAATAATCTGCTTGAAAGAATCCCAACTGAATGCCAACAATTTAGAAGAAAAAACATGTCCTTATGAACTTTCGCGAATATATGAACTTTGTATCAAAATTCGGGGAAACAGGTATAAGTAATGTCTGGGAATCAGAGAGAGGACAGCTGCTCCAGACTTATTAACATGAGGTCTTTTATTCTTGATTTCTTTTCCAAGCAAAGCTGTCAGAACAGAAATCATACGTCGTTCAGTCCTCGGAGCTCCCTCTACTGGCAGTGAGAATGAACACTAAAATTAAAGCCTCCGCATATAGCCAGCCTTTTGACTAAATTTGACAAAGTTCTTTTTCCCCACAGCCCACATTAGAACAAAGAGCAACAACTACAACTGAAGTGGACAGTTTTACAGAACCAAAAAAAATCATTTAACAAAGCACTTTTATATGATGCAAAATGTCAGTCAATTTAGAGGTGAGAGGGATTGGAGTAAAGGAGTTACATCATGAAGTAACATCTAACACATTTAGAAAGACAAACACTAAGCCAGACATCTACACAGAACCCATGAACATTGGAATTGTGCAACATGAGAGAGAGAGGCCAGATCACATCAAAACCAGGTCGCTGTAGCTTTCAGACAGTGAGAGACAAGAGCCCTATGAAGGAGGAAGGAAAGGGCCTGTTTTGTATATTAAATCAAAATTATCAGCTAAGGTTTTGACTGCAGTAGTTTACAGTACTTTGCCAAAGAGCCATTAAAAGTCCAGAGCTCCTTGAAAGAATGCCAGCAACAAAACCTTGTCAAGTATGAAGGCGGGGGCGGCAGCAACAACAGCAAGAGTAACAACAACAGCAGAAGACTGCCATTCCCTTAGCAAAACAGAGATGCTGAGAAAGGGGAATGTACCTGGAGAATGCACCCATTCCTCACCTTTCTACTAGACATGGATGGACCAGTCTATTTCCAGGCTGTGCCCATTCTCATGTTCCCCCAAAATATGCATTTTAATATATATATTCACTTTGTTTTACACACGACCCCACCTTTCTCCCTAATGCAAGGATCTGAGGCAACTTACAAAGAAAATGTTCAAATGCAAAATTATAATGTTAAAATTCAACGAAACATGTAAGCATATCAATAAAAGACCACTAACTAGAACAATTTCAAAGCAGGCAGGCAGGCAGAGGCCCAAAGCCTGCCTGGTGAGCAGGACTTTGCTGGCCAGTGGAAGGAAATCAAGGAGGTGGGCAAAAGGAAGCTTCTTGGTGGAACAAGAACGATGGAAGCAGCAATCATGACCACTTTTTCTTGTGTGCTCACAAGGTGTGACCGTGAGAGGAGCAGGACTGTGAGAAGGGTCTGCCCCGCCAAAGACCCTAACAACTGTCGAAAGTTCCCACATTTTGTGAAGTCTTATATTTTGCAATCAAGTTCCCTTATATGTTATATGTTTTGTACACACTGGCCCCAAAGATGCATTTCTGTACACATTTTTTTAAGCCCAGAACGGCATTTCCAAATGTGGAGACGTTAAGCATGCAGTGGGAATGAGAACAGTCTTCTGATCCACCTTTCTGTCCAGGTAGTTCCAATTAAATCACTTCACTTACAAAGGCAGGTGAAACAAAATGATCAAGCATCCTTAAGTCCTCCTGTCCACTTTACAACATGCCTAGGATTCATCAGTCTTCAGCACAAGGATTTGAACCTCTTGGGGACTTACCCTGTAAAACACAAATATCAGGATGTGTTACCATACAAGGATAAACCAGTTAATTCTTGATTCTGGAGGAGGATAAAACTAAGACATGCTGGCCTTTATATATGTGGAACTCTGTGCCAAGAGGATAGGCTGGATCTCACCTTGCTCTCCTTGTGCTAGAGGGCAAAGATTTTTTTGGCTGCCACATTTTTTCTTATCAATGTACTTTTAAATCATTTTTCAATTCAATAGTGTTAATTGAACAATAGTACTGTATTAAGATTGTTAGTTTGTTGAGTTGTGTTTTCCCATTTTATCTTTTGTAGTTTGGAGCTAAATCCAATCTTACTTCCAACTTAGAGTGGACCTAAATGAAATCTATGGGACTTGTTATTCACCACCAATTACATCCCATTGATTTGAATGGGTCTACTGTGGTTGGGACTAACATCTCTTTTTAATCTTGTACATACCTTGAATCCCAGTTTTGAGAAAAGGGTAGGGTATAAACTAAATAAACTGATCAATAAAATAAATATGGCCAGAGAAAGTCCACAACATATGTAAAGAAAAAAGTAGAGTTTTGACAACTTGTTCAACAATACTAATATACAGTATATACAAGGGTAGAACGTCCACTGCAGAGCTTACCATGTACAGTAGTTGCAAAGAAGTAATATGGAAAAGACAGAAAGTGTTATGGTTGTTTCCTAGATGTCTGTTGTTATATGCCATCAAGTCACCTCCAACTTATAGCAGCCCTATGAATGAGCAATCTCCAAATTTCCTGTCGTTAACAGTCCTGCTCAGCTCTTGGGAACTCAAGTTTCCTTTAGGAAGTCAATCCATCTCACACTTGGTATTATTTTCCTGCTGCCTTCAACTTTTCCCAGCATTATTGTCTCATGAGAACCCTGCCTTTCCCAGCATTATTGTCTCATGAGAACCGTGCCTTCCCATGAGGTGCCCAAAGTAGTTCAGGCTCAGTTGCATAATTTTTGCCTCTGGGGTAGTTCGGACTTGATTTGCTCTTGGACCCACTTGTTTGTCTTTCTGGCAATCCAAGGTATTTGCAAAGCTCTCCTCCAGCACCACATTTTAAAAAATTATTTTTTCCCCATATCAGGCAAAAACAAAAGAAAAACTAAAATGAAAAAAAATGTTGCG
Source organism: Pogona vitticeps (assembly GCF_051106095.1). Classification (NCBI taxonomy): domain Eukaryota; kingdom Metazoa; phylum Chordata; class Lepidosauria; order Squamata; family Agamidae; genus Pogona; species Pogona vitticeps. The sequence goes on from NC_135783.1 coordinate 200,614,976, forward strand.
GCACCTTAAAGACTTATAGTTTTATGTGAGCTTTTGTGAATCAAATCCACTTCAGACATAAAAGTGCGAATACATGGCAGTTTTTAATACATTTATACATGGCATCAAAATAGAGAGACAGTAGTTGGTAGAGCCCCAAATTGTGTGAGTCAGTGTGGCATTAATCTGATGATGCCTTTGGTTTGATAGTCAGATCTTTTCCATTGAAGCTTTGTATTGTAATTTTTAATATATATATTATTTTTTATTAAAAATAAAATATTTTCCTTTTTTGTTTTTGTTTTTTACATATTAATAAACATTAAGCATTTATTTTTATTCTGTTTTCCCCTGATATGCTTGCACAGACTAATACATCTACCTCTTCTAAAACTACTTCCCCCCCCCCATCAGCTTTCTTTCCTGGAGACCGTCTCAGATGGGGATATACAAAATAATCATTGTTCACCTGCAGAGGATTTTTTTGAAAACTCATCACAGTCGGTGGACTATTTCACTCCACACATCCCTTACCAAAAAGAAAATACTCTTAATACCATTTTTTTTCTTGTGTGAATATTCTTTCATGACAAGTACAGGCCAGCAGATGGTGTTCATTTTGGATTACTCTTTACAGAAAAACTTTTTTTTTCTTGAAGAAAATGACTTATTATGTAATGAATACATTTCAAATGAAGCAAGTAACATCGACTAATAAATGGGCTATGAAACAGGAATGAAATTGCACGAGTAAAAAAATATCAAAATATGAAAAAATTTGTCTGGCAGAATGTTGGACGTTGTACAGATACATCTACCGGCACATCAAAAATAGTTATTTTAATATATGGTTGTAATTGTTTTGTCAGAGCAAATTCTTTCAACAGAAGATGAGACCCAGCTATCATAGCTTCACTTATTTGCTACTTATGCAAGAAACAGCATTTGATGGTGTTTCTGAAGAGCTCTGTCATCCGTAAATCATGGAAGGTTCCTTTTCACATTTGCTAAAATGTCAACCTTCTATCCTCTCATCTGCCCACAATTTCACATGCCTAAAGTAATGACAGTAGGCTTTTGACCAAATGGGCCTTTAGTCCCCCCGGTTCCACTTTCTATTATACCGTTACAGGATCGTAGTACCTTGTAAACAACAGCTGCAGTCTGTGTCGAAACCTAGAAACTCAAAAGTCCCAAGTCAGACAAAAAAAGGGGGGTAGAGGTTAAAACAGGTGGAGTTAGGAAAAAACCAAAAATTCCTCACAAATCCCTGTTTCCAGACAATATGAGGGAGATGTCATGGTTGAGAAGTCTTAATGAGAATCTTGACAGCATCCTGATCGGTGAAGCTATTGGAGAAGAAGTATGTTCCTCACAATTGCTATAAAGACTTGCCCAAAATAGCATTGCCTACATCTATTTCTTTTCCTGTAACACATATGATCGTGTGCCTTATATCCTGTATTGTGCTTTTTCCAGATTCTTCGGTTGTGGATGCCACAGCTCTGTTGATTGCTGGCCATTGTTCCTTATCAGAATATTTATTTCTGTATAGCATTTGCACATTTACACACACTGTAAAGCTGCAAAAGGCTTTACCTTGGAGGAAGAGGGAGATCACATGATTCAAGTGTTGACTCGTGCTGCTGCTATGTACCCTAATGGGACAATGACAAGAGAGACAGGAAGATAAGGTGTTTTTTATCAGCAGCCTTTAGCATCCAAACTTTCTATTTTCCATAAAATGTAAGTGGGTTTAAGTCTTTTACTTACCTGTATTTGAGAAACAGAAGCTGAAATCCTGTCAAAGCTGGCATGATGTAAAAGCTTATGCCCATGGGAATAACAAATAATGTTTGTTATTCCCAGGCAGGCAGCATTGGGCAGCTTGAGCATGCAATTCACAGCACGGCTGTTGGGCACCACACCTGCAGAAGTCCTTCGTGAATGTCACTTCTGCCTCAGCACTCTTTTAGTTACTGCTTAAGTAACTTCAACTTTCATGCTTGGAGCTGCAAAACAGTGAAACATTGGTTTTAAAATCTGGGGCTACAGCAGTAACTAATTCATTTTTTGCCTTTCTACTGGGACCTAATGGACTCTAGGCCATACCACTCGCAGAAGGCCCTGTTCCAGGATCTAGCGCTACTAGAAACCCAACAGAATTGCAGTAGAGTTACCAGCAGATGTTTCTGAAGGAATAGCCGGAGCCCTATGGGTGTAACTGGAGCCCCAAGGCCAGAAGGCCCCCTCACCACCACCGAATCCCCTTCTCCTGCAGAGCAACACTTCCACTCAATGCTGGTCCAAGACAGTTGCGTGCTTGAGGCATAGTTACAAATTATGTCCCACAGGTATTTGGGCACTGGAGGTCACACGAGCGTGTCTTCTCACCCTAGCAGTAAAGATATCATCATAATAAATGAAACACTCAACAATTTGCTGGCTTTTTGTGGCCCCCCATACCTGCTGCCTGAGGTGACCACCTCACTCTTGTCTCATGTTAGACAAGACCGGCCTTGCTCTTGTCCCATTCCAACCCCTTCCCCATAGCAGTTCTGGGGGGCAGGGTTGCCCTCTAAATGCTAACGAAAAAAGAGGCGTGAGAAGAGCAAAAGTAACCCCGAATACTTTTTAAAAGATGCAGTTTAGGGAATTGCCTTCTCTCTATGCAGACGCTTTAGCCAAAGATTGCAATTCTTTCTGAGAAGTGCTGAAATTAACCTCGGCGCATCTTAGACTGACAAGGGGTTCTGTAAAGTGACAAGCAAGTTTCAAACATGCACTGACCTTCGTTCTTAACAGCTTGCATAAATACGTTGGGGGAAGAAACATTTGAAAACCAGATTGTTTTTGTTTTACATCCAAGGTGCAAAAGGTGGAATAGGTGGAGGGGGGTGAAAAAGAGGGACACGTTTCATTAATATTCTTATTTGTTGCGTGGATCGCTTTCCAGCCAGACAGAGACCCCATCGTGTGGAATGCTGATAGACTGAAGTGCAGCCTCAACAAAATGCCATTGTTGAGAGACACCTCAAGAGAGGTGAAGTAATACACTGTATCTGAGCAATGAGTATTAAAATACTACAAATGCTATATAACTAAAATGTTGTTTTTTTAAAAAAAATCCTCACAGTGGGCATAGGAGCACAAGAAGCTGCCTTGTGATAGCTCAGTGGTTTAGGTACAGTATCTGGCTGTGGAGCCAGAAGTTGGGAGTTCGGTACCCCCCCCCGGGCCTCCCTTGACAGGGGTTGGACTCTATGATCCAGAAAGTCCCTTTCAGCTCTGCAGTTCAAAGGTTATTATTATAGGGCTGCATTGGGCCATGGTCCTCCCAGCCTCTGTCTGTCAGCCCCAACTGGCAGCACCTTTCCAAGGCTTCGTAGACAAATCTTGCCCAGCCCCACCTAGTAATGCAAAGTATTGAACCCCGGATCTTCTGCATGTGCTCCACCACTGAGTTATGGTCCATTCACCATAGCATTCTTCTTCATACTTCTTTAGACTAAATAATAAAATAAATGGCATGCTTAACATATGCCTACATTTGCAGTAATATACTGAACAACTAGCAACTAGCACTTAATTGGGTTTACTTCAGAGTAAATATCCTTTTTTATATACGTAGACCACTACATAGATAATTGTACTGGGGATAGCAGTGGTTTATCTTTTTCTCTCCTTTTTTTTGCTTCTTAATTCTTAATTTCATTCTTTTAAATGGTATTTATCAACAAATGATTCCACCACCACCACCAGACTGTACATGTACCTTCATTTATTAGTATTTTTTTTTCAAAACTGCCATTTCAACGTCACTAAGGCCTAAAGGGAAAAAATACTGGGTTCAACACTAATAGTAGAATCCTGCCTATATTTCATATACATACTGTACCTCATAATACTTTGTGATACTTCATCTTCATATTGGCAAATAAATATGCACGGGAATGTATGGCTACCACTTAAACGCAAAGGAGCAGAAGTTGTTCATGTGACTACAAAATAAGGCAAATGCTATTTCGGGTATAAGTATAGTTTCCCGATCCCACGATTTGCTAGTCCCCCTCTATTCAGCACTGGTTAGGTCTCAGCTTATTGTGTCCAGTTCTGGACACCCCATCTCAAGAAGGATGCTAACAAACTGGAACAAGTTCAGAGGAGGGCGACAAGGGTGATCAGGGAGCAACCGAGCCCTATGAGGAAAGGCTGAAAGAACTGGGCATGTTTAGCCTTGAAAAAAGAAGAGAGGTGATATGATAGCACTTTTCAAATACTTGAAAGGCTGTCATACAGAGGAGGGGCAGGATCTGTTCTTGATTATCCCAGAGTGCAGGACACACAAATGATGGGTTCAAGTTACAGGAAGCCAAATTTTTATTGAATATTAGGAAAAACCTCCTAACTGCTAGAGCAGTAAGACAGTGGAACCAATTATCTGGAGGGGTGGTAAGTACTCCAACACTGGAGGCATTCAAGAGAAATTTAGACAACCACCTGATAGACATCCTATGATTTACATTCCTGCGTCAAGCAGGAGGTTGGACTTGATGGCCTTAGAGGCCCCTTCCAACTTCACTATTCTATGATTCATCAGATTTTGTGAGAAAGCAGTGGATTACACTGGTAGAATATAAAGTTTATATAACAGTACATGACTCTCTCTATATATATATTTTTTGCCTACACTTTGAGTAACTCCATGAATAGTTAGGAGTCATTGTTTTGTGAATTTTTTTTAACCAATGAAAATCAAAGTGCCCTTTTCATCAAAAGTAACTCTATAGGGCCAGAGCTGGATCTATATTTTTAAACATGCACTGCTGGTTTCTTGTATCTGGTGTGTGTGTGTGTGTGTGTGTGTGTGTGTGTGTGTGTGTGTGTGTGTGTGTGTGTGTGAGAGAGAGAGAGAGAGAGAGAGAGAGAGAGACTGTTCCGTAGCTTTATTTTCTCCCCCAAACATCAGTCCACTGTTAAGTGAAACCTGACAAATGATATTTCCTGATTTCCCCACCTTTAAGAATGCAAGAGAGAAGCCTTTTGAAAAGGTATCTCTTGACAAATGAATAATATATATGGTTGTCATACTGATAATTCAATATGCACAACAGACCATGTCCAGAAACAGTTTGGCTTTCATTTAATGGCACGCTAGTATGAAGCTTTGTTTCGCGTTTAAACCAAAAGCTCTCAGATATGAATTCTCTTTCTCTCCCCCCCCCAAAAAAAAAACTATTTAAAATTCTCATGAGTGAGATACATGGGTTTGCTCAAGTTCAAAGCGATTGCTCTTAGGAAAAAAGAAAAGGTTCTTTAGAGGTTATCTCTTGGAGTCTGGAGAAAATCATATTGATAGCTCCTGAAGGATCAGCAGAGGATAGAATTTCAATCATGGTCAAGAACCTCCAGAAGAATGTCTGAATATTTTGACTATGCTCAATACTTTTAATTTTCTTCTGCAACAGTTGGTGTATTTTGCAAAGGATAGGAAAATGTTCTGTGGAAGATCTGACAAAATCTACGCGTGCGTTTCAGCGTATAAACCTCCTGTGTTTGCAAAAATATTTTGCAAATCCAATACGAGGGTCAGTTCAGGCTAGTCCAACAAATTTTGATGTCTGAGGCAAAGGACAAGATGGTGCCCCCTACCACTCCATGCACAGATGCTTGCTAACTACTTTCCTTTAACACTGGTAGCAGGATAGGTTCCTTCACACCACATTGGAGGAAGCAAGCCCATTTAGGTGGTGCATCACAGGTTATATGGAACTAAACAAGAGAGCTGAATTGGTAGAGGGCTCAAAGGGAACAGATGGGGGCACTACCTTTGTTTGCTCAGTATGGATCTGAGGCAGTTACCTCAAAGTCAGACTATACATTGCAGATAGCACACCCTCAGAAGCTCAAATCACAGGAAACTTCGAGAGATGTGAATATGACACACGTTCTTGTCTGAACAGCAACACTTGTCAATGAGACCTGTGTTCACCTCTCAATGACCAATAAAAAATCAAAGCAAGATAATTTGCAAAACAATGGGAGGTGTGAAAAGCTTGTAATGCGCCAAACAGATGTCTTTCAGTACTTGAGAATGATGTGCTATCTGATGCTCACTCTGCCTTATGGAAGAGCTAGCCCTCAGTCAACTAAACCCCAGTGCTATCATACTTAAAACCAAAAGGCAGACACTGGGGTTTCAAACTCTCATATCAGAGGGAGATTCTCACGCAAGCAAAGCAAAGCGTGCTCTTATATACCGCCCCATAGTGCTTCAAGCACTCTCTGGCCGGTTTACAATTTAATTATGCAGGCTACACATCGCCCCCCCCCAAGCGAGCTGGCTACTCATTTTACCGACCTCAGAAGGATAGAAGGCTGAGTCAACCTTGAGCCGGCTACCTGGGATTTGAACCCCAGGTCGTGAGCACAGTTTTAGCTGCAGTACAGCGGTTTAACCACTGCACCACGAGGCTCCTTCTGCTGATAGTAGCCCTCTGGCACTATCTGAATCCCAAGGAAAATAAAGGAGTCCTCCAGCATAGCACTCCAGGAGGTACAGTGGACTGCCACCAGAAGGGCAAACTGAGAGTCTCCTGATGCCACCAACATGCACACATAGAGCACTGGGCACATATTCAGAAGACTATTGGCATCACACCCCACGAGATATATGTGACAATTCCTCCAACATATTGTAACGAAAATAAAGGAAATTGTATTAACTGTTTTTTTTAATAGTACAGGAATACTGGATGGATCTAGAATCTTTAAAGACATATTTCCCCCAACCGAACATTAATCCCTGTATGCATAACTTATTACTTTGAATGAGTACGGATTTCCAGCATCCAATGAACGGCATCCAAGAATATTGAAAGAACTGTCCAAAGAATTTGAAGAACCCGTCTATTATTTTCTTGAAATCACAAAAGATGGGTGAAGTGCTGGATGATTGGAGGAGGGCTAACCTTGTCCCTGTCTTCAACAAGAGCAAAAAGGAGGAATCTAGAAGCATAGACCACTCATCCTGGCATGAATCCCAGGGAAAACTCTGGGGCAGATTATAAAGCAGTCACTCTACAACCACTGTAAAAACAATGCAGTAATAACCAGAAGCCAACACTGATTGCTCAAGAACAAATCCTGCCAGACTAATCTGAACTTATTTTTTGATTAGGTAATACCCCTGGCAGATGGTGGGAATGCTATGGATGTAATATATCTTGACTTCAGCAAAGCTTTTGACAAAGTGTGCCATGATATCCTAATTAGCAATCTAACTGGGCATAGGCTGGATAGGACAACTATCAGGAAGATACATAGTTGGTTACAGAATCATACTCAGAGGGTGCTCATCATTGGCTCCTTCTCAGACTGAGAGGAGGTAACACAGCTACCACAAGTTTAAGAGCTGGGTCCAGTGATCTTCATTTTTATTGGTCACTTGGACGAGGGGGTGCAGGAAATATTTATCAAATTTGCAGATGACAAAAAATGAGTAGAATAACTAATACCTTGGAAGAGAGAAATAAATTTCAAAAAGATCTTGATAGGCTTGAGCACTGAGCTGAAAATAACAGAATAAAATTTAACAGAGGTAACTGCAAAATTCTACACATAAGAAAAAGAAACCAAATGCACAGTTACAAGATGGGGGAGGATACTTGGCTCAGTATTACTACATTTGAGAAGTATCCTGGAATTTTTGTAGATCACACCCTGAATATAAGCCAACAGTGTAATATGGCTGCAAAAAAGCAAATACTATTTTAGGCTGAATTAACAGAAGTATGGTCCCCAAATCCCATGTAGTACAGTTTCCCTCTATTTGGCACTTGTTAGGCCACCTCTTGAGTCCTGTATCCAGTTCTGGATACTACACTCTAGGATGAATGCTGACAAGCCAGAACAAATTCAAGATCTGTTCTCAGTCATCCCATAGTACAGGATACAGTATATCACAGAAGTGAGTACACCCCCTCACATTTCATAAATATTTTAGTATATCTTTTCATGTGAGAACACTGAAGAAATGACACTTGGCTACAATGTAAAGCAATGAGTATACAGTTTGTATAACAATGCAAATGTGCTGTCCCCTCAAAATAACACAACACACAGCCATTAATGTCTAAACCACTGGCAACCAAACTGAGTACACCCCTAAGTGACAATATCCAAATTGGGCACAAAGTCAATATTTTGTGTGGCCACCATTATTTTCCAGCACTGCTTTAACCCTCTTGGGCATAGAGTTCACCAGAGCTTCACAGGTTGCCACTGGAGTCCTCTTCCAGTCCTCCATGACGACATCACAGAGTTGGTGGATGTTAGAGACCTTGCGCACCTCCACCTTCCATTTCAGGATGCCCCACAGATGCTCAATAGGGTTTAGATCTGGAGACATACTAGGCCAGTCCATCACCTTTACCCTCAGCTTCTTTAGCAAGGCAGTGGTCACTTTGGAGGTGTGTTTGGGGTCGTTATCATGTTGGAATACTGCCCTGCAGCCCAGTCTCTGAAGGGAGGGGATCATGCTCTGCTTCAGTATGTCACAGAACATGTTGGCATTCATGGTTCCCTCAATGAACTATAGCTCCCCAGTGCCGGCAGCATTCATGCAGCCCCAGACCATGACACTCCCACCACCATGCTTGACTGTAGGCACAACACACTTATCTTTGTACTCCTCACCTGGTTGCTGCCACACACGCTTGACACCATCTGAACCAAAGAAGTTTCTCTTGGTCTCACCAGACCACAGGACATGGTTCCAGAAATCCATGCCCTTAGTCTGCTTGTCTTCAGCAAACCGTATGCGGGCTTTCTTTCATCTTTAGAAGAGGCTTGTAACGTTCAGCCCTGCCCTCACCTGTCCGTCACAGCTGGGCAGTGGAACAGCAGCCAATGAGGGGACGGAAGGTGGTGCTAAAGGGGGAGGAGCTGGGATATAAAGGGGTGTGTATGGTGTTTGAGAGATCAGTTGGGGAGTTTGATAGAGTTAGAGAGTGAGATCTGGAGAGATCTAGTGTGTGAGAGAAAGGGGCCTGCGTGCCTGAGTGTCAGTGAGGGAAAGTCTGTGTTAGTGTTTTAGTAACAGTGATTGACAACTTGATTCTATACCAGTGATTTACTCCTTTTATTTTGTACAAATCAATAAACACTTTATTTTGTTTGAAGAAACCCTTGTCCTTTTTTGATTTAAAGGAAAGGTTGGTGGCAGCAAGAGTGTGTAGTGGCGTGGTGGGCATTCTGAGAGGCCTGAGTAGGAGGTGACCTCAGAGTGGCTCAGCCACATTACAAGGCTTCCTTCTGGGACGACAGCCCTGGAGACCAATTTGATGCAGTGTGTGGCATATGGCCTGAGCACTGACAGGCTGACCTCTCACCCCTTCAACCTCTGCAGCAATGCTGGCAGCACTCCTACATCTATTTCCCAAAGCCAGCCTCTGGATATGACGCAGAGTACGGGCACTCAACTTCTTTGGTCGACCATGGTGAGGCCTGTTCTGAGTGGAACCTGTCTTGTTAAACTGCTGTATGGTCTTGGCCCCCGTGCTGCAGGTCAGTTTCAGGGGTTTGGCAGTCTTCTTATAGGCCATCTTAATGTGGAGCAACAATTTGTTGTTGTTTTTTTCAGATCCTTAGATAGTTCGTTACCATGAGGTGCCATGTGGAACTTCCAGTGACCAGTCTGAGAGAGTGACAGCAATAACACCTGCTCCCCCCCTTCACACCTGAGACTTGTGATACTAACGGGTCTCATGACACCAGGGAGGGAAAAAATGGTCCAATTTGGACATTGTCACTTAGGGGTGTGCTCACTTTTGTTGCCAGCGATTTAGACATTAATGGCTGTGTATTGCATTATTTTGAGGGAAGTGGCACATCCAATAAAAATTGAACGATACAAGGAGAAACAATCTCAGGATGTCTGGGACAGGTAACAATATGTAGTGTTTTTATTACATGGTGAAAAGCTTTAAAAATTGTGTTGCTTAACAGTTTTGGCAGGGCCTTCATCAGAAGCAAAATCTTTATATTTTGCTGGTCTATATCAGCTCCAAAGCTGATTAACAAAATTTGTAAAGCTTTTCATTACGTAATAAAGACACACTACATATGATAGTAGGGCTGGCCCTGGTAGGCAGCCACATGGGCAGGCTAACAGGTTTATTTGCAGGAACACAGCCTTGCCTTGGAAGAATTCTTACATACAAGGAATGATGATTTAGTGCTGTGCTGAATTCTGGAGTCAAGGCTTAAATCATCATCTTTCTGATAGTAGGTATATGCAAGGATCTAAATCTATCACCTGGCAGGACAAAGTTCCAAATAGAGTAGTCCTAGAACAAGTCGGAATTTTTAGCATGTATACATTACTGAAACAGCAACGTCTATGTTGGCTTGGGCATATCATGAGAATGGCTGATGGTTGGATTCCAAAAGATCTCCTGTATGGAGAATTAGTGCAGGGAAACCGCCCCAGAGGGAGACCACAGCTGCCATACAAGGGATATCTGCAAGAGGGATCTGAAGGCCTTAGGAATGGACCTCAACAGATGGGAAACCTTGACATCTGAGCATTCAGCCTGGAGGCAGGCGGTGCATCACAGCCTCTCCCAATTTGAAGAGACACTTGTTCAGCAGGCTGAAGCAAAGAGGCAGTCCAGAAACCTGCAAAATTAGGGAGCTGGACAAGGGACAGATCGTATTTCTATTCAGTGTGGAAGGGATTGTCACTCTCGAATTGGTCTTCTCAGCCACACTAGATGCTGTTCCAAGACCTCTATTCAAAGCACGCTACCATAGTCTCTCGAGACTGAAGGATGCCTAATCTAATCTAAATCCATTTAGTAATCCAAACTAGAGTGGATCCAGTGAATCAAAGGTATACATTTAAGGGCTGACTTGCTATGCAGTAAATTGATTCAATTAGTCTCCTCTAGTTTGGATTAGCAATTGGATTTGGGCCAATGAGGACAAGCTGGGCTAATCCAAAGAACAGAGAGTTTGTCTTTGTAGCATTTTGTGGGATGAACCAGTAGTCACCACATCCTCTTAATATACCCAGTATGAAATGAAATTTAAAGATAGGGAATCACGTTATCTCACCCACTAATTTCTCATTGAAATCATGATATGGATGAGAACTTTGAAACCGTAAATTGTGTTGGTGGTCCTTTCATGTTTTGTGAACAGTTAACAGTTTACTAAGCAAACACACGTGACCGTTTAAAAGAAGAAAGGGGGCTGTTTTTATAGGGGCCATTAAGCTTTAACTACCATCTGGCGCGGAATGATTAGAGAAGATGAAAATTAAGGCAGTCAACACAAATACTTGGTCAATACCTCAGGGAATTGAAGGGGCTGGGAAAGAGCAGCCTCCCGTTTCTCTTAAGGCACAGACCCAGAAGGAAGCAGGGAGCACATCCTCAGCGGCTCTTGCCCTAACAGTTGAGCGAGCAAAGGAACCAGCTCAAGTCAAAACACCTGGGAATAATCAGGACGACTACCACTGTCATTAAAATAATAATAAAAAAAGGAAAGCTGTAGCGTTATACAAGAACAACACTGTCTTTTGCCCTACAAGTCAGGAAGGAAATGTTTATGGTTGAGGTGTGTTAAACTTGGTGTGCAGTTAGTATTCAAATCAGTCTACTATCTTTAGAGGCTGGACTTTTAATGTGGGGATCTGTCACCCACCTCTTTGAGCTGAAGGGCCTCAAGGCACGCAGGCACACCATTAATTGAAGCAATGTCACACAACAGTAATTTTTAAAACATGACTCTGGGTGCAATAATAAGGCCACAAAATTGCATAAGCAAGTGGTTTTGATTTTCATGCAGCCTTTCTGGTTCAAAGCCAACATTATCCTTAATGTGAGACTGCTGACAAAAAGAGGCGCCACTCCTCTCTCCTCTTCTTCCATAACATTCAAAACAGAACTTACCTCATTTGGTGACATCATTATGTCCTACAATCCCCACTCCCTGAACTGGGGGTGAGGGGAGAGACAGGAAAGTGATGTCATGTTGACACTTGACATGCTGGGGGGGGGGGTTAAACTAGACATGTTTGGTTGCTTTCAGCTGCAAATTTCAACCACACATTTAAGACAGAATTTTTTATTTGGCCTCCTTCGCAAGTGTATTAAAATATTTTTCCCCTGCCAAACCAAGTAATCTGGTTAATTTGTGTGTGTGCGCGCACACACATGCACACACACACACACACACACACACACACACACACACACACACACACACACACACACACACACACACACACACACACACACACACACACAGGAAAAAGGCTGTGTGGTTAAAACTACAAAATAATAGGTATGACCCATATGAGTAGCTTTGTATAGATATATATAGTCACTGGAGGATATAGTTCGGGCTTATTAAAAATTGGCAGAAGAGAAAACTGAAGTTGCTAAAGAAGAGTCCCAACAGATGGTACTAGATATAATATATACTGTATATTATTGTCCTGGGTTTCTGTGTTACCACAGAATAATAATAATAATAATAATAATAATAATAATAATAATAATAATAATAATAATAATAATAATAATAATAATAATAATAATAATAATAATAATAATAATAATAATAATAATAATAATAATAATAATAATAGAAGAAGAAGAAGAAGAAGAAGAAGAAGAAGAAGAAGAAGAAGAAGAAGAACTATCAAAGTAAGCATATAATAAAATAATTTACACACATAACAAAATAATATATAGGAGAAAAGTCAAAAGCACTCTGATATCCAAGAGTGCTAGCCATGGCATGCAATCACAAATGAGTTACAGGTTTGCTGTAGTAATAGAATACCCTCTAGATTCTCTTAGACTAGGACTCCCATCAACTCTGGCCAGCATAACCAATGGTGCAGAATAATGAATGTTGCACTCCAAGTAGCCTCTTTCAAGTCCTGGTTTTTGGAAGCAGGACAGAGCATAAACCTGGAAAAACAATCAAATAAATATCAAGAGGACCACATGATTCACATCCCTCTCTTAAAGATAGGAATATGAAGATGGGTCAATAATTTGTGGCCCCACAAGTAACTTTCAGAAGCTCTAGGCACTCAGAGGCAGCCGCTACCCTCAAGCAGGGGATTTTGCAATGCCAGTGTATTTTTGCCATCTATCCGTAGCATGAATCCACATGAATTTTAATGTATGCTCATCTCCAAATCATTGCCCATCTCCATTTCCTCGGTTGTGGCACTGGCGTGAGAGGTTGGACTGGAAGCTTCTTTGAAGTGGCATATTTTCTCCCCACTTGTACTCTGCAAGGAGCTGTCCATGGAGTGCTCACGGTGTTGATGAAGATGAGGCTTGCCAGGTCTCAGAGAATGAGCTGCTGTGCCAGGAAATGGCTGGGCTCCCCTGAATCTCCAGGCCAAGCAAACAAATGTGAGGGGCAGTGGTGGAAGGGAAGGAGCGAATCTCGTTTATTGTGGCCATAGTGTTTGGGTACCCAACTCCAACCCTCTCCGAATGGCACCAGGGCTCACTGGCTTCCTGTGTCTTCTTAGGAGCTCAGACAGGGAACTTAACAATGCCTAGCTCACTCCCTCACACATGCATTGAGAAATATTATGCTCCCAATTTCTGTGACTTCACAAAGACCAACCCCAGGCATTGGGCCCCAGATTTAATGAGGGGATGGGGAAGATAATCCCGTGACAGCCCGACAAACAAGACAACACTTCAAAACCATTCCAGAAAAATTCTTTTATTGGTTTTGGAAAAGAGACTAAATGGGTATCCTCAACAGAGACAACAGCCTGGTTCAGCTCCAGCAGGACGCCTGCCTTCTGGTCCCTCGCATCCCCCTGGGGAAGAGGAAGCTTCGGACCCTGCAAGAGAAAGAGAGAGAAAACAACTAAGGGGTGAGCTCGTCCATTGCCATGAAACGGCTTCAATCCAGGCGTATCCACTGACCAATGTTCTGGCAACTTCATCCCAAGGTTCCGCCTGCCAACATCCACTGGCTTCCACCAGGAATATCCACCCGTTCATCTCCTCCATTCCACTTCTGAAGCCCGCCTCCACCAGCTCCTGAATGCTTGGGTCACACACACGCCCTGGCAACAACCCCATGGAATGCCAGCCAGCCCATTCACACAAACACCAGCCACCCCTCTGACACACACACCTTCACTCCACACACACGCCCGGGCTTCCATCCACCGATATCCACCAAGCTTCCACCAGCTGGTTTCAGGAGGCTAATGTCCCCTGGCCTCATCCGCCAAACCTCTGCCAGCCTCCGTCTTGTGGCCTCAGCCAGCTTCCGCAAGCAGATTCCACCAGCTTCTGTCTGCCAACGTCCACTGGCTTCCCCCTGGTCCATCGCCAACATCAGCCAGCTCCAAGCCACAGATCTCTGCCAGCCTCAAGCTGTTAACTCGCAAGCCCACTTAGCAAGTTCATCTGCTTTCGTGAAAGAACTTGCTTTGGGCAGAAGGGCTGGGTCCCCTGCAGACGCTGCCGCTCTCTCTGCCGGACTGCCCTCTGGCCACTGGCCTCCCTTCTGGTTTCCTGCCCTGCCCAGCAAGCTCCTTTTATCTGCCAGCAGAGAGGTGGGGCTCTGTGAGTTCACAAAGATCCAGGAAAAAAGGGGTTGGTTCCCAAGGCAGCACCCTCGGGATTGGCTGAGTCCTGAAGATGATGTCAACAGTCCCTCTGATCATGTGATTCACCCACAAAAGCTTGCATTTTTGCATGATTTAAAAAAAAAATTTATTAGTGGCCTATAAATGTATCCCCTGTCACCAGTCCCTCTGGTTGTTAAATCTCCCCATGTTGGCCTTCTGACAGGATTCTAGGCTGGTGTTCCAAAAAGTTATCTTCTAGCATTTGCGGCAAAAGGAACTTTCCTAAGCCAGGAGCTAGGGCGGAAAAATGAAAGTAATAAACGAATAAGGATGGGCACAGTCACACAATGAAGCCTTTGACTCTTTTGGTTTTTTGTTTTTTTGTTTTTGTTTGTTTTTGCCTCTCTTTGGAAATCATGCAGCTCTAACAGTTAAGAAGTTTTACTCTATATTCAGCCTAAATCCAGCTTCCTGTAATTTGGGCCTTTTATCATGTGTCTTGCAGTCTGGGATGAGTGAGAACAGATCCTGCCTCTCCTCAGTACAACTGCCTTTCAAGTATTTGAAAAGTGCTATCATATCTGCCCACAGTTCCCTTTTTTCAAGGCTAAACATTTTCAACTCTTTCAGCATTTCCTCATAGGGCTTGGTTTCCAGTCCCCTGATCATCCTCAGGTGAGTAGAAACCATCATCCTGGACATGACTACAACAGAACTCTTCCAAATGTTGAAAAAGAGAAAACACCTTGCGGCCTGGTGGGAGACAAGTGAGCAGAGTGAAAATCTGAATAAGCCCCAGGATACACCTGCAAGGGGAAAAAGTGAGGTGGGAGAGAAAAGAAAGAGAAGAAAGAAAGAGAAAGAGTAATTGTTGGGAATCCGGGAGGAGGAAAAAAGAATCACGACAGCTGAGTGGAGAGCAAGACTGGGTCACTGGATGGGTCCATGGGAGGGCAAGCGAAGAACAGATATGCCTCGGTAGATGAGAAGGAAGAAGCAGCAGGAAGACAAGAGATTTGAGGGCTCCTATATCATGCAAGGAGGAACACCAGTGATAGTTTTGAATTAAAATGAAATAGGCAGGCAGCAACAACAACAACAACAACAACAACAACAAAAGAGAGCAGAATAGAAAATAACTGATAAAAGAGGAAAGCACACCTTAATTCTAAATATTTTAAAGATGACAAACGTGTGGGGGAGGAAGCATGGACCCATTGGAAGCGTTTGCAGGGGTGCTCCTGTTCTCCCCTCAGTTTTAGCCTTCCAGTGGACAAGCTAAATCCCTACATAACACTACTCTTTATGACTCTTAGTAGATCATGTTTAAGTTTGGAAAGTAAGGAAAAACCTACCAATTATTAATAAGAATCTGGACAATAAAGTGATACCAGTGGCTGTATTTTCATTATAGCTGACGTTGCAGGCAGGTGGCCCAATTGTCTTGTTCCTGGGGACCCATATTTTAGGTAAATTCACATTGACCCATTTGCTGGAAGAACTTGCTTTGTAGCTAGACATTTGCAAATCTAAACATGTCTCCTCAGAATCGAACTGAGCTGAAGGGAACATACTCCTGGGTAAGCAGGCACAGGACTGCCTCCCCCCGCTGCCCCCAGAGTGTGCTTCTGGGTCGGGCCTTCAGTACCACTGCAAACAACAGTCATGGAAATATGTATTCTCAGTATAGCAGCTATGAATGGTACACTAGAAAGAGGTCTTGTGAATGATAACACCACATGCAAATCTTAGCACAGGTCCGGCTTTTGCCCATCAAAGCAAGAATACAGGAAGCTTCTCTGTGTGTCTAGTAAGTTGGCAGCAAATTCGGTGCCTTTGGTCCCAATGAAAAAAGAACACAACTATGGCTCTCTCTCAAACTGAGAGAAATCAAGGCTTGCATTCATAGACACCTGAACCACTAGGGCAAAATACCCCATCTACAGTGTACAGTGGTGCCCCACATAGCGACAATAATCCGTGCAGCAAAAATCGTCGCTATATGGATTCGTCGCTATGCGGAAAAAAAGCCCATAGGAATGCATTAAAACCCATTTAATGTGTTCCTATGGGCAAAAACCTCACCTTTAAGCGAAAATCCTCCATACGGCCGCCATTTTCGCTGCCCGGTAAGCGAGGAATCCGGGCAAAAACACAGCGGGTGGCCATTTTTTTTAACCCGGTGGCCATTTTGGAACCGCCAATCAGCTGTTGGGAAATCATCGCTATGCAAAAATCAGTAAGCAAAACAGCTTACCGATCATCGCAAAGCGATATTTTCCATTAAAAACATCGCAATGCGATCGCAAAAAAATCATCGCTATGCGGATTCGTCGTTAAACGGGCTGCTTGTTAAGCGAGGCACCACTGTGCTGGCTTTCTACAAATGGGCACCAGTCAAACAGAGTAGCCCTTTAGCCCTTTGGCTGTTAATATGGCAGCAAGACGATTCCAATTTATAGCAACCCTTTCTAGGGTTTTCTAGGTAGACAATACTCAGAAGTGGTTAACCCTTCCCTTCTCCTGGAGATGCTCTGGGACTGTGCAGCTGGCCCAAGGCCACATAAGCTGGCTCTTCTCCCAGGAAGCACAGTGGTAGAATAGAACTCCCAACCTACCACTGAGCTGTCCAACCAGCTCAGTCAGGCAGAAGGTTTACCCCTTACTTCTACAGAGCACTCTCACCTCATTGGTGGCCCAGAGGAGACGCATCCCATTTGCTGAGCTATGAAGCCCCATATGGTTTGGGCCCAGCCTATATAAAAAACTGTATCTCCCCTCTGAGTGTTCTCAGTTCTTAGGATCTCTACACAAGAAGGCCCTCTTGTCAGTCCCACTGCCTTCATAGGCAGGCCTGGTGGAAATGTGAGACAGGGCCTTCTCTGTTGTTGCCCCAGGTTGAGGAATGCCCTCCTGCGGGAGACTTGACACCTCTCCTCCCCACTCATGTCCTGATGCCAACAAGTGAAGACCTTTTTTTTCTTCTTTAGACAGGCTTTTAGCAAGTAACTGGGCATTTTTTATCTTGTTTGCTGGATATAATTATTTTTCTTGACCTGTTTTAACTAATTGTTTTAGCACTGTTGCATTTAGTGTCAGAATGTATTGTGGTTTAATTTGGTAGGTAGTGTTTTGTTTTGTTTTGTTTTTTTCTTCAAATAACTTGCGAGCTGCCCAGGGTGCCTTGAGAGAATTGTGGCATAGAAATGTAAATAAACAAATAATGTGTCGGTTCCTTGAAGAGTTCAGGTTCAGTGGAATCAGGCAGCCTGCATACCCCAGCTATGTGACCCTGGCTTGGAACTGAACCCAAGGAGTCTCCCCCATCACTATTAGGAAGTCACCTGACTTGTCTCTCAATGGATGATAAATCCTTCTGGTATCTTGTGTGTTTAGTCGTTTAGTCGTGTCCGACTCTTCGTGACCCCATGGACCAGAGCACGCCAGGCCCTCCTGTCTTCTACTGCCTCCCGGAGTTGTGTCAGGTTCATGTTGGTTGCTTCGCAGACACTGTCCAGCCATCTCATCCTCGGTCGTCCCCTTCTCCTCTTGCCATCACACCTTCCTAACATCAAGGTTTTTTCCAAGGACTCTTTTCTTCTCATGAGATGGCCAAAGTACTGGAGCCTCAGCTTCAGGATCTGTCCTTCAAGTGAGCATTCAGGGTTGATTTCCTTTAGAACTGATAGGTTTGTTCTCCTTGCAGTCCAGGGGATTCTCAAGAGCCTCCTCCAGCACCACAATTCAAAGGCATCAATTCTTCGGCGGTCTGCTTTCTTTATGGTCCAGCTCTCACTTCCATACATCACGACAGGAAAAACCATAGCTTTGACTATTCGGACTTTTGTTGGCAAGGTGATGTCTCTGCTTTTCAAGATGCTGTCAAGATTTGTCATCGCTTTCCTCCCAAGAAGAAGGCGTCTTTTAATTTCAGGGCTGCTGTCTCCATCTGCAGTGATCATGGAGCCCAGGAAGATAAAATTTGACACTGCCTCCATATCTTCCCCTTCTATTTCCCAGGAGGTGATGGGACCAGTGGCCATGATCTTAGTTTTTCTGATGTTGAGTTTCAGACCGTTTTTTGCACTCTCCTCTTTCACTCTCATTACAAGGTTCTTTAATTCCTCCTCACTTTCTGCCATCAGAGTGGTATCATCTGCATATCGGAGGTTGTTGATATTTCTTCCGGCAATCTTAATTCCGGCTTGGGTTTCTTCCAGTCCAGCCTTCCGCATGATGTATTCTGCATATAAGTTAAATAAGCTGGGGGACAATATACAGCCTTGTCGTACTCCTTTCCCAATTTTGAACCACTCAGTTGTTCCATGACCAGTTCTAACTGTTGCTTCCTGTCCCACATATAGGTTTCTCAGTAGACAGATAAGGTGGTCAGGCACTCCCATTTCTTTAAGAACTTGCCATAGTTTGCTGTGGTCCACACAGTCAAAGGCTTTCGCATAGTCAATGAAGCAGAAGTAGATATTTTTCTGGAACTCTCTGGCTTTCTCCATGATCCAGCGCAAGTTAGCAATTTGGTCTCGAGTTCCTCTGCCCCTTCGGAATCCAGCTTGTACTTCTGGGAGTTCTCGGTCCACATACTGCTGAAGCCTACCTTGTAGGATTTTGAGCATAACCTTGCTAGCGTGCGAAATGAGTGCAATTGTACGGTAGTTGGAGCATTCTTTGGCACTGCCTTTCTTTGGGACTGGGATGTAGACTGATCTTTTCCAATCCTCTGGCCACTGTTGAGTTTTCCAAACTTGCTGGCATATTGAATGTAGCACCTTAACAGCATCATCTTTCAAGATTTTAAATAGTTCAACTGGAATGCCATCACCTCCACTGGCCTTGTTGTTAGCCAGGCTTTCTAAGGCCCACTTGACTTCGCTCTCCAGGATGTCTGGCTCAAGGTCAGCAACTACATTGTCTGGGTTGTCCGGGATATCCAAATCTTTCTGATATAATTCCTCTGTGTATTCTTGCCACCTCTTCTTGATGTCTTCTGCTTCTGTTAGGTCCCTCCCATTTTTGTCTTTTATCATGTTCATCTTTGCGCAAAATGTTCCTCTAATATCTCCAATTTTCCTGAACAGATCTCTGGTCTTTCCTTTTCTGTTATCTTCCTCTATTTCTTTGCATTGTTCATTTAAGAAGGCCCTCTTGTCTCTCCTTGCTATTCTTTGGAAGTCTGCATTCAAGTTTCTGTAACTTTCCCTATCTCCCTTGCATTTTGCTTCCCTTCTCCTCTCTGCTATTTCTAAGGCCTCGTTGGCCAGCCACTTTGCTTTCTTGCATTTCCTTTTCTTTGGGATGGTTTTCGTTGCTGCCTCCTGGACAATGTTACGAGCCTCTATCCAGAGTTCTTCAGGCACTCTGTCCACCAAATCTAGTTCCTTAAATCTGTTCTTTACTTCCACTGTGTATTCATAAGGGATTTGGTTTAGATTATACCTGAGTGGCCCAGTGGTTTTTCCTAATCTCTTCAGTCTAAGCTTGAATTTTGCTATGAGAAGCTGATGATCAGAACCGCAGTCAGCTCCAGGTCTTGTTTTTGCTGACTGTATAGAACTTCTCCATCTTTGGCTGCAGAGAATATAATCAATCTGATTTCGATATTGCCCATCTGGTGATTTCCATGTATAGAGTCGCCTCTTGTGTTGTTGGAAAAGAGTGTTTGTGATGACCAGCTTATTCTCTTGACAAAACTCTATTAGCCTTTGTCCTGCTTCGTTCTGAACTCCAAGGCCAAACTTCCCTGTTGTTCCTTTTATCTCTTGGGTCCCTACTTTAGCATTCCAGTCCCCTAGAATGAGAAGAACATCTTTCTTTGGTGTCAGTTCTAGAAGGTGTTGTAAATCTTCATAGAATTGTTCAATTTCGGTCTCCTCAGCAATGCTGGTTGGTGCATAAACTTGGATTATTGTGATGTTGAATGGTCTGCCTTGGATTCGTATTGACATCATTCTATCATTTTTCAGATTGTATCCCATTACAGCTTTTCCCACTCTTTTGTTGACTATGAGGGCTACTCCATTCCTTCTACGGGATTCTTGCCCACAATAGTAGATATGATAATCATCTGAGCTGAATTCGCCCATTCCTGTCCATTTTAGTTCACTGATGCCCAGGATGTCGATGTTTATTCTTGCCATCTCCTGTTTGACCACCTCCAGCTTCCCAACATTCATAGATCTTACATTCCAGGTTCCTATGCAGTATTTTTCTTTGCAGCATTGGATTTTCCTTTCACTTCCAGGCACGTCCACAGCTGAGCGTCCTTTCGGCTTTGGCCCAGCCACTTCATTAGCTCTGGAGCTACTTGTACTTGTCCTCCACTCTTCCTCAGTAGCATGTTGGACGCCTTCCGACCTGAGGGGCCCATCTTCCAGCGTCATATCTTTTAGCCTTTTGTTTCTGATCATGGGGCGTTCTTGGCAAAGATACTGGAGTGGCTTGCCATTTCCTACTCCATTTCCTACTCCACAAATGCCAGGGTAAGATACTGCAACATCTGGCCGCTGGTGCTTTAACAAAGAGCCTGTGCTATGTTGTTGTTGCTGTTTCAACTTATATACCACCCCACAATGTTAAAGCACTCTCTGGGCAGTTTACAACATAATTATGCAACCAACACTTTGTCCCCTTCCCCAGCAAGCTGGTTACTCACTTTGGAAGGATGGAAAGCTGATTGAACCTTGAGCCAGCTACCTGAATCCATCAAGATCAAACCCAGGTTGTGGGCAAAGGCTTGACTGCAGCATTTGTTCTTTCCAGGTAGACCCTAGTATTTCCTATAGAAAACATCATGCTCCTTTGAAGAATACTGAATGGCAGGGAAGTGGCAGACAATGCTATGAGAAGACTATGTTATCATCACTGCTGTTCTCAGTGCAGATTAAGGTGTCCTTGAATACTTTGATCGCGCCGGTTTCCCAGTAATCTACAGAGAGTAGTGTTTTTTAAAAAGGTGTGTATGCTCATGCCATTTGGAGCTGTTGTCCTCTGGCTGTTCTTTTTGGCTCACTTACAAGGCTGGGCAGCTGCAACACATCCCAACCACCAGAGGGAGAAGCAATCATTCATCATTAAGGCAAGCACTGTCCAGCACATATACATTTCTTCACCAAGTTCTATTTACATGAAATCAATCCCCTACTGTTGACCAGTCATGACACAATCCTTATAGAGAATTTCAGCTGCTGTGGTTCTGCGGCCTATTAGGGTTTTTTTAGGAGAACATCACAGAACAGCACTCATAAAGTTGTGCTGTTGTTACTAGTAAACAATTGTAATAATGTGCCATCAAGTTGATTCCAAATTATGGTGACCCTCCATAAAGGTGTCCTTGAATACTTTGATCGCGTAAAATATTCAGAAGTGGTTGACCAGTCCTTCCTTCTGGTGGTGCTCTGGGACCAAGACCACCTAGATGACAGGGCACACATCAGCCACATACAATCTCAGTGGTCTTGGCTAGTCCCTCTCCCAGGACACGTGGTGAGGATTCAAACTCCCAGCCTAAGTGCCACAACACTCCACCCCACTGAGCTTTAACAGAGGCCATGAAAATAAAAAGAAATGCTTGCATCCAAAAGGCCATTAAACAAAGGTTTGCAAAAGACAGGGGATAACTCCAACTGGAGATTAACAAAACAGTATCATTTTTCTTTTCAGAATATTACAATAATAATAGGAGGAGTAGAAGTTAATCATATTCTATGATAAAAAAAAATCCACAGATGTACGATCTGTAGATAAAAGGGTATATACAAAGGGTTCCATAAGAACTTATAATTTAAATCGGGAACAGGTCAATCGCCAGAAATTATGAATGGCGTCTAACAACTGTAATGAGGCTGGTTTACTGAATAAGGCATAAAAAATGGAAATACATCTTATGGAGAGGTGGAAGAGAGACACATATGTCACCTTGAGCTCATTGCATGAAAGGTGGTATATAAATGTCATTAATGAACAATAATGATTGTAATAATAATAATAGTTCCATCAATATCATTTGTTCTGCCTCTTCCATCTGGAATGACATAGGCATGCTGGCTAGCAGAGCAGAGTGACATCCCTGCTCTAGTTGGGGAAACCAATGGAATATTTAAGTTGCTGGGACCTTTGTGGAAACTCCTGCTTTTGTACTATGACTCCGATAATCCCCTAGGGCAGATTTGCAGAGCATAAACAGACAATCATACAAGATGTTATCTTGTTGGCTTGTTGAACCACGCCCTGATCGTGCAAAAGACTGTATGAACTACATAGAGAAAATTGCAATAGTCCTCTTCTACACAACAGACAATTGGCAAAACATGAAAACCACCTCCTTGATTGGCCTTATATACATGGATATCTGCTACAAGAATCTGCCCCATTCCAAATGGACTAGAAGGATTTGTACAACAAAGGCTAAAATCCAGTAGTAAGTCACAACTCAAGCAGACCCATCGAATCAATGGAACTTATGGAGGAGCTGAATCACCAAATCCCCCAATGATTCAATGGGCCTACTCCAGTTGTGATTTATTAGTGGATTTCAGCCAAAAAGTAACTTTCCAAGCCCTAATTAACTCAGAACAACTTACTGTTGGGTAAACATAAATGTGCTTATTATGCTGGCAGAAACAATATGATCTACAGAATCTGAGACATCTCATTATTTGTAACTCCTTGTCAGCTAGTTTTAAAACCAGTTACCATTTTGAAACTACTAAAAACACCTCCCTCCCTTAATTGTAGCCTCATGGGCTATAGATCAGATTTTAAGCGACCACCACTTATCACAGCTTCCGTGCTACACTAATCTGCAAAATGCTACTTGTAGTGACCTACCTTACAGGTCTCTAATGAAGCAAATCAGAATGGTGATTAGGCAAGATTTGCAAACTGACCATGCTACTGAATGTGTTAATGTCTACCAGAACACATGATGAAATTGAGCTATGTGAACACATGTATCAGTTCTCCATCTGGAGTTATTTATTTATTTATTTATTTATTTATTTATTTATTTATTTATTTATTTATTTATTTATTTATTTATTTATTTATCTATCTATCTATTTATCTATTTATCTATTTATGTATGTATGTATGTATGTATGTATGTATGTATGTATGTATGTATGTATGCATTTATTTATTTATTTATTTATTTATTTATTTATTTATTTATTTATTTATTTATTTATTTATTTATTTATTTATTTATTTAACCTGGAGAGAAGGAGCGGTCAAACCTCTATTGAAAGCTTACTCCAAAGAGATGGGGCCACCACTGAGAAAGTATGATTTCCAATCCTAACTCTTTTAGCCTCCTTCTGTGTCACTATTCTTAATATTGTGGACTGCAAAGAGTGAGTTGGAATGTTAGCTGTTTTTTAGGAGATACATTCCAACAAGTATTGAGGTCCTAAATGATCAAGGGCTTTATCGTTAATAACCAGAACCTCAAATTGTGCATGGAACAGGGGCCCAACAAAGGCATGCCAGAACTTGGGGAATATGATCCAATAAGTACCAGTGATCAGTCGGGCTATCACATTTTGAGCATACTGAAGCTTCCATACTGCCGTCAAGGATAGTCCTACATAGAAAGCATTGCAGTAGTCTCTACAATTTAACAACATGGCTTTCCAAAAACTGTGATTAGAATTTTAGACATATGAAGTGCTATCTGGGACCTTTGGGGGGAAAAAACTCAAACAAAGAAAACACCCAGACCTTTATAAACTGTTTTGGCCACATCCATAAGACATGTATCAAAAGCCAAGTTCAGAGATTTGGCACTTTTACACTATCACTGTTGCCGTTTCAAACCTCATATGCCTCTTGTGTACTTACTACAGATTGTACATGCTGATAAACACAGAGTATGGAGGAAAAGAACAGCCAAAATTTATATCTAGAATAACAATGGTTCCAGATTTGCTAGTCAATTAGGTCAGTTATAGTCTTTGGTCATCCTGGCCAAGATATGCTTTTAGGAAAAGCATAGATTTCCTTCTTTCCCCCACAAGGTCTATAAAGCCATCAAGCCAATTAAAATCCACCAAACCATGCAAACTCCAAAGCTGAAGTAAGGATCTGTCAAAATGTTTGAGTATATAAAACACTCTAAGCTTCCAGACCTCGTGACCACTTTCCCAGGCAATATCCTGAACACTAGGCTAGACTGAAAGAGACCCCCAGCAGACATTTATGATGCCCACAAGCACCCACAGATGTGATCTCATTTAATGAAGCATGTGGCCCTAAACTGGAAATGTTTGCAAACAGCAGGATCTCCTGGCAGAAGAAGTGGTTTTTGCTGTGTTATGAAGGCTGTATCCCCTCCTCCTCTAAAACCATCTTTGGTTAACACCTATACCCTGCTGGAATTGGCACAGCCTGCTTTGCAAGTGGGAACAGTGCCAAATAAACAGATGGAAAGGAATTGCACAGTGCCAGAGAACAAGAATGTTCATCGAATTTGAACATTAGGAACATGATCCCTTCCAGGAGTGTTTAAAAAATGGCAGGCGGTACAGAGGGCTTGAAAATAAACCTTGGGATTAAAAGAGCATGCCATCCCAGTTGTGGCAATGGACTTGCCATTAATCTTTCCTTCCTTCCTTCCTTCCTTCCTTCCTTCCTTCCTTCCTTCCTTCCTTCCTTCCTTCCTTCCTTCCTTCCTTCCTTCCTTCCTTCCTTCCTTCCTTCCTTCCTTCCTTCCTTCCATCCATCCATCCATCCATCCATCCATCCATCCATCCATCCATCCATCCATCCATCCATCCATCCATCCATCCATCCATCCATCCATCCATTATTTACATGCTGCCTTTCTCCCCTTAGGGCAGGGGTCATCAACCACCAGTCTGCAGCCCGGTGGCAGTCCACGGGCTTGCCGGAACTGGGCCGCGGATATGGATCTCCCCGCCCCGCACGCATGTGTGGTGGGCGTGTCGGGCTTGCGTGGGAGTGTGTCATGCTTGCAAGGGGGTGTGTCACACTCGTGGGGGGTGTCACGCTTGTGCAGGGGGCGTATCGCACTCCTGTGGATGGCGTGTTGCTCTCACAGAGGTGTTGCACCTGCAGGGGGCGCCCCATGAGCGCAACATGCCCCCCCGTGAGCGTGCCATGCCCCTTGCCCCCTGTGCATGGAGCCTGCTCCCCCCCAACTGGTCTGCGGCCCCAAAAAGGTTGGGGACCACTGCCATAGGGGACTGTGAGCTGCAGGACAAAAGCACAGAGAGAAAAGAGAGTGAGCCGTCCCCTCACATGTCTATAGAGGAAGGTAATGACAGAGAGGTAGAGAAAGTGACAAGAGAAGTGAAGGGACTGGAAGTGGAAAAAAAGGGGAGGAGCCAGAGAAGGGAAGGAGAAGGGTATATGTGGTCTTGACAACAGAGAGGGAGACATTGGGAGAGATAAGACATAAGACATAAGACATAAGAAATTTATTTGTCATTGCACTCACAAGTGGGTGCAACGAAATGAGGTGCTCTTCCCCAAGGTAAAACTGGACAACACCACTACAAAAAAAAGTTAAAAATATACACAACACTCACCATACAAATATAAATACCCTGTTTCTCCCAGCAATTAAAATTCCACCAAAAACTTATGACCCTGCATTTAAACTCAATACTGCACTTGGGTAAAAGCTGTTCTTGAATCTGCTTGTCCTTGCTTTCAATACCCTAAATCTCCTTCCCGATGGTAATAATTTAAAGAGCTGATGTCCCGGATGAGAGGAGTCTTTCAGTATGTTAGATATCTTCCTCTTACATCTGTTCTTATACAATTCTTCCAAAGAGGGGAGTAAACAGCCAATGATGTTTTGGGCCGTCTTAATCACCCTTTGAATTGCCTTTTTCTCTGCCACTGTGCAGCTCGTGAACCATACACAGAGACAGTAGGATAATATGCTCTCAATCGAACTCCGATAGAAGGTAGTTAACAAACTCTCAGTCAATTGCTGCTTTCTAAGAGTCCTTAGGAAATACAACCGTTGTTGCGCCTTCCTGATTAACGCAGCGGTGTTTGCACTCCAAGTCAGGTCATTTGTTATGATGGTCCCAAGAAACTTACATTCAACCACCTGTTCCACACAAACTCCATCTATATACAGTGGCTGAATGTCTGCTCTTTTTTTCCTATAGTCCACTATAAATTCCTTGGGTTTTTTGGATGTTAAATAGAAGATTGTTGTTTTTGCACCAGCGGGATAGCTGTAATACCTCATCCCGATACGCAGACTCATCATCCCCAGAAATAAGTCCTACTAGTGTAGTGCCGTCTGCAAATTTGATAATTCTATTACTGGGATGGTTATTGGTGCAATCCGATGAATAAATGGAGAACAGTAGTGGACTAAGGACACAACCTTGTGGACTGCCAGTGCTGAGTATCTTGTCAGCAGAGATGTAATCATTCAATTTAACCCTTTGTGGACGATTTGTTAAAAAATCCAAAATCCACAGACAGATAGAATCTGGAAAATCTAGATCTTTCAGTTTGACTATTAATCTGTGGGGTATAATGGTATTAAAAGCAGAGCTAAAGTCCGCAAACAGCATTCTTACATAATTCCCTTGTGTTTCCAAGTGGGATAAAGCCATATAAAGCACAGTATTAATCGCATCCTCAGTTGATCTATTTTCTTTATAAGCAAACTGAAGCCCATCAAAGGAATCAGGAAGGCAGGAGATAATATATTTCCGAACTAACTGCTCAAAGCACTTCATTAAGATTGAAGTTAGTGCCACCGGCCTATAGTCACTCGGACTGTTTGTAGGCAACTTTTTAGGCAGTGGAACGATGATGGAAGCCTTGAGACAGACAGGAACTGCACATAGTGCCAGGGATCGATTAAAAATTACAGTCCATATCCTGGCTAGCTGATCAGCACAGCCTTTAACCACCCGACCAGGAATTAAGTCGGGTCCAGCTGCTTTTCTGGAGTTAACCACCTTCATAGTCTGTCTCACATCCTGCTCATTCACAATGAAGGGGGGACTGTGCTGAGTAAATGATGGTTGTGTGGGAAGAAGAGAGAAAGGAGGAAGGGGAACCAAGAATATTCAAAACACCAGAGAAAAGGGAATAAAAGGTGATATATGCAGAATGCTAGAAGGAGGGAAGAAAGAAGGAGAATTAAAAATACCACTGGAAGTGTTAGAACTGGAGGAATGGACCGTGCTAGTTTATCCTCGAAGCCAAGGTCCCTGGAGGCACGTAGTCTGGCCGGGACCTATCCCACCAAATCAGAAGCTGCTCGAGGGAGACTGGTCTCATCACCCATGCTGCGGGACTATCTCTGCGGTGAGGAGTGGCTCCTTGCAAAACCCTTATAGAGAGAAGTTTGGACCCTCTCCCCGCTGAGGAAGGAAGATTCTCACGGCTTTTTCTCTCTGTTGTGCACTGACGTACCTGTAGACCTTGGTCACATAGACCCTACAGAAGTTGTTCTTGATAAACCCATTAGTACTGTTAATAAAAACGTTGTTGTTAAAGAATCGGCTTCTCTATTGTTCCCCGCCAAAATTAAGGAACTGTCATACACTAGTGATGAACCCAGTCATGGGGACCCAAGTTGACTCACAACAACCAAAACTATCAGCGGTTTCAAAGAATTGATTCATTCTGCCACTAACAGGAGTGGTGACCAGAAGAGGAATCAGGAACTTCCAATAGATTTCTTAGTAAGTTCTCAGTCACAGCAATATAACTAGAGGAGCAACTAAAACTTGAACCCCTGTTTTAATTTGTTTCATCTTTTTATATTGTATTTTAAAGCATATTTATGCAGGAAGCTTCCAGAGGGCTTTTGTTTATGGGGTGGGTATATGAACACAAGTTTTCACTTACTGGATTTGCACCCAATCTTCGTGCAAAGACTGTTGGTTAAGGCAGTGGTCCCCAGCCTTGGGCCTCCAGATGTTCTGGGTCCAAAACTCCCAGAAATCCTGGCCAGCAGAGGTGGTGGTGAAGGCTTCTGGGAGTTGTAGTCCAAGAACATCTGGAGGCCCAAGGTTGGGAACCACTGGGTTAAAGCACTGAATGAAGAAAGAAATCAAATATAATTTAAAAAATAAATCTCGTATAATTAAGATGTAAAACAGAGTAAAAAACAAAACTAAACATATCAGTAAAAACGCATCAGTAAAAGAAAGACCAGCGCCCAGTGGGTCAAAACTTTCCCCAGCAAATGAGCTAATGCAGCGACCACACTGGCCTTTTATCCTGCAATTTATGTTGGGTTTTAAGCTCTCTCTCTCTCTCTCTCTTTGCTTATGCACGTCGACACGGCCTGATCCTGCTGCCCCAATGTTTCCGGGGAGGGGGTCCTGCCTTTCCTCTTAGCACCTTGGCGGGGACCCTAATGGTGGCGCCTTCCTTCACGACTCCTCGCCCGCCCACCCTCCACCCCTTACTCCCCACTCCCCCATCCTCTGTCCAGTTCACAGGCTGCCCTTTTCCCGCCACGTCGGCGTGCTTGGCAAAAGCAGCTCCCGACAGACATTGAGGGCAGACGCCCCCTCCGTTTTTTCCTCCTTATCAGCCGCCAGGCGCTTGGTAGGGGGTGAGTGGGGAATGAGGGGCGCCGCCACTGGACCTGCGTGGGCAGCTGGCCGACCTCACTCCCTTCAGTCAGCCGGCTGGAGGAGCAGCGTCTGCTGCCGGGTGAGTGCCCGGGAGGGCCGGAGCCTTCCTGCCGCCGCCGGGGGATGCCTCACTCTGCCCTGGGCACGGCGGGGGCACCGCCTGCCAGGCTCCTCACCAGCGCTTCTCCTTTCTCCCTCCCCTCCCAGCCCTCTTGGGGGTTGCCCTGCCGTGCCATCTTGGGGGGCCACAGCTGCTCTTCCCCCCCTTGAAAGGAGACCTCGAGCGGGGGGGCAGACGGGGTGTTTGGAGGTGGGGATGGGGGAGTAGACCCAGTGGCACTCACCTCTCCTGCCAGGCCTCCTGTCATGGATCATGTCCTCCCTTTCCCTCGCTTTCCTCTCCCCCCACCCCCAGCAAACATCATCTCTGGCCTGAACCCTTCCCATACTTTCCCAAAAATAAATAAATTAATTAGAATTAAATCTGGGATGGCACGACTTCCTATGGTATCAGAAAGCAAAAGACATTAAACAATTCAAGAACCATATGATAAGGAAAGCTTTCAGCTGAGTATGGACCAAGCTCTGGGAAGAAAATTACCAAAAAGTTCATGAATGGGTCTCACCAATGGAAACATTTACGCAACCAGCGTTAATGGAAAAGAAGAAACTCTTGAGATACAGATACAGTGGTGCCCCGCATAGTGCTGATAATCCGTGCAGCAAAAATCGTCGCTATACAGATTCGTCACTATGCGAAATAAAAAAGCCCATAGGAATGCATTGAAATCCCTATGGGCTTAAAACTTACCTTTTAAGCGAAAATCCTCCATATGGTGGCCATTTTAGCTGCCCGGTAAGCGGAGAATCCGTCCCTGCTTTACCCGGTGGCCATTTTGGAACTGCCGATCAGCTGGGGAAAAATCATCGCTATGCGAAAATCGGTAAGTGAAGCAGCTTACCGATCATCGCAAAGCAATTTTCCCCCATAGGAAACATCATTACGCGATCGCAAAAGTAATTGCAAAAACATCATCGCTATGCGGATTCGTCGTTAAACGGGGCACCCATTATGCGAGGTGTCATGAATTTGATTATGAAAAGTGTAAAAGTAGAATAGAGATGGATTTTGTTTCATAACTGCAACGAAACAACTAGAAGCTGACTAATGTCCAGGTGTTAATTAGGAAGGAAAAAATTGTACAAGGTCAGTTCTTTTTCCAACAGAAGAAAAAAAAGTAAAGAAGAACAAGCTTGTGACAAACCCAGACCTACTGGGATATGCCACACTTTCACTAAGCTGCCACCAACCATTCCCTATAAGAAGTCACACAGACCAGGGATGGATTTTTAACAAATAAAAGAACAAGGTTTATTAAATAACACACAGGGAAAAATAAAATGATCAGGTGAATAAGATACAGTAACGTGGCTTAGTCTCAATCATACATACACACAGTTTGGTTCACACAGAACACTTAACTTGAAGCACAGACCCTGAACCTATCAGTTCTGGCTAACCATACAGACACCTGAACCTATCAGGTTGGTACTGACTGACACACAGTAGTACCCTGTCTGACACACAGACTCCCACTCAAGCTTCTTCTCTCAGCTTTTCCTCCAGCTTCTTCTAACTTCTCCACACACGCTCCACATATATATACAGTACAGCCCCTCCTCCTGATGTCCCGCCTTCCACTCCCCATAGGATGGAACTTTCCCTCCAAACCCATGATAGACAGGTAACATCAGTGCTGTATGTAACAAAGCTGACCTTTATCTTATCAAAACTCCTATGAACAAGGACACGACGGCTTAATTTAAGAAAGATGGGCGAAGAGAGAGAAGAAGAGCGACGGAGAAGAGATGGAAGGGAGAGAGACGACACACCGAGAGATATGCAGCAGACAGGACTTTATTTTGAGATTGCGTAAGAATGCTTATTTAAGATATAATTAGACAGTTCATTATTTTCACTTTATAGAGGAAATGACTGGTGGCTAAGGCTGGGGGTTATTTTGGAATTAATTTGGAAATACTGAATGACGTTAAAATGAGCTTGTTGAAATGATATCTTTTGTAATAAAATATAAAAAGACAAATTGTCTGTAAGCTGTCTCCTTGTTTAGACTAAGCTACTGTAGTAAATTGAATATTTTGGAACTAGGATTGTTTTGATCTGGCCACATTACACTACCAAATTAGGGTCCTAAATTAATGAAAGGAAGATTAGATCTTCCAGAGCTCCTAGACATTGTTTATTTAAAATCGGGACAGACTTGGGTGAAAGGGTGAGAAGTCGCCTAGAGCAAAGTTACAGGACCCGATTTTGCTGGAGATAGGGACGGATCATTCCTGGATCCCTCTCTGTCCCGTGTAAGGGCCGTTCTAAGGAACGCTTTTACGACATGGTGGCAGCGGTATTTCTAGAGGTGTTAGGCGACCGTTGGTTAGAGGCTGCCAAGGTCAATACATTCAAGGACTTAAGAATGCTACTGTATATAGAACATTTTCTAAATTTGGTACCACCAGAGTTAAAGAGTAGCTTATTGGAGAAAAATTGCACAGACCTCCAAACGTTGGCGCTCAAAACCGATGAATTAATTTCCTTCAAGAAAAGTGAACCTATTACCAGAGTAAGGCCTATTCCAGAAGTGCCTAGTAAGCAGAGCCTATATGAAGCCAAGAAAACAGTGGTTCCTGAACCAAGACAGTCTTTTGCTGGAGAGCGAAGAAGCATGGGCACTAGCCAGATTAGGCCACCCTTGACTTGTTTCCATTGCGGAGGAGCCCATTTAAAAAGGGATTGTCCACGACTGTCGTTATCAGATAACCAAGACGAGAAGCAAGTTGGTAAACCACCTTTACCTGCCCCACGGAGATTTCAGCAGACACCCTTACCAACACCAAGGAAATTCAAGAAGGCACCCATACCGGCTCAACGGAAATACAAATCAACAACCCCGAAAGTCAGTTATCTCAGCGCAACACCACTAGAAATACCAGAAGAAATACCAGCAGAACCACATGCAATTAATCAACTATGTAATGTGCCACCCCAGAGACAAGGAGGAGTCAATCCAAATTTTTCTGAAACTAGTGAAATGCAAGCAACGGAGCCAAGGATTGTGCCAAGGATAATGGGCTTACGAGTAGCTCAAGTCTCTACAACAGTAAACCAACAGACATCCTCAGGGGATAAATTTTCGGTTATAGATCCCAGTAGCATCCTACCGGAAGAACAGTTATATTGGTCACTGAAAAGTTTTTCGGAACCGGTAACCCTACATTTTTCTACAGGAGATTTGACCATAAACGCCTCTAGGGATACCGCCGCAGATATCTCGTCAATCAACAAACAGTTTGTAGATTCGGCACTAATCTTAAATAACCTGAGATGTCCAGTAAAAACTTATGGATCCGAAGAAGTAATCCAGCAATTCTTACCATTAGTCTACGTGCAAATTAGCTACAAAAATTGGAGAGGCGCAAAATATCTATTAGTGCATGAAGGTAAACCCGATTTCTTGATAGGCAACGACTTGGCATTTCTTAATCACCAACATACGGAAAAATCCACATCAATACAAGCTGTAACAAGGTCTCAAAGCAAAACAATGCAACATGTACCAACTGAAGAAGACTCGGAGGATGACTTAGAGGGACAATTAGCACAGCTACAGCAGCACCTTGAGGACGAACTAGATAGTACAACCAAAACAAAAACGGAACCAGAGGATCTACCTATAACAATGGGATCCGAAGTATTCAAACAGAAGCAGATGGAAGACCCTACGTTAGATTCTTTGAGGTCACAAGCCGACGATTACGCCAGACAACCGGTACAACAAAAAGTATCCTTTTTGTGGGGGAAAAATGGATTGTTATACCGGGAATATTCCCCAAAATCGAACGAACAGGCGGAACCAGTACAACAACTAGTCATTCCAAAAGAGTATAGGGAAAGAATTCTACAAATGGCCCACGATAATCCAAGTAGCAGACATCTGGGAATCCAAAAAACGTTAAGCCGGATTTCACAACATTTTTATTGGCCCGGAATTTCTAAGACCGTCAAGGACTACGTTAGTACCTGTGATTACTGTCAAAGAACTGGGAGACAGACCGACTGTACAAAAGCTAATATGCAACTAACTGAAATTCCCGATCAAGTGTTCCAATTTCTTCAAATGGACGTACTAGGACCTTTTGTACCCATGAAGTCGAAGAAAAAATACATAATATCGTTCATCTGTCAAGCCAGCAGATGGATCGAGGCATACGCCATCAGCAATCTTTCGGCCCAAACTATTGCTAGAGTTGTAGTGGATTTATGCTCTAGAATAGGGGTACCAACTCAAATTATTTGCGATCAAGCCGGTGCTTTTAAAAGCGAATTGATGAGCCGAATTTGTGAGATCAGCGGAATTAAATTAAACTTTAGCATTCCTTATCATCCAGAATCTCACGGAATGGTGGAAAGAGGACAACAAACCTTGTTGAGGATGATTAAAACCCTAGTCCAAGAATATGGGAACGTTTGGGACGAACTATTACCTTTTGTTTTGTTTGCGTATAGAAGTGCACCTCATGTTTCTCTGGGAGGTTTTTCGCCGAGTGAAGTAGTGTTTGGGAAAAGCCTACAAGGACCATTAGATCTACTGCGATCAGACTGGGAAGGTGTGGTCAGAAGTAGCACGGTTCCAGTCACGGATTTCGTCCGGAAACTACAAGAAAAACTTCTAGCAGTGCAAGAATTGGCAAGAGACAATTTGTTGAAAGCCCAAACAAAACAAAAATACTATCATGACAAGAAGGCCCGTCATTGAGAGTTTGAAGTGGGTGATATGGTACTTGTACTAAACCCGCTCAGACCTTCAAAATTGGAAGTAGTTTGGGAAGGTCCAGGGGAAATCATACAAAAAGTGGGAAATGTGAATTATCTTGTGAAAATGTTAAATTCATCCAAGAAACCAGTTATGTATCATGTAAATAGTTTAAAAATGTATAGAAACAGATCTGAAAATAATTCTAATTGTAACAATGTGGGGAGAAAAATCGAACGTAATGTAACAGATCGTTGAAAAATGGTATGCTGTAATATGGTTACCTTGAATTTATGGTTAAAATTAACTAACTTGTTTATTTTTCCGTATTTTTCATAGAGATGTATTTAGCCATAAGAAAAGATATATTACTGTTATGAATTTAATACTTAGTTAAAATAACTGTATATACACATGTGATATTGTAAATAGTCACTTTCATAATCAAATGTTAAGTAAATATAAAAATAAGAACTCTAATAGTTCTGTATTTTGTATATTTAAGGGGTGGGCATGTCATGAATTTGATTATGAAAAGTGTAAAAGTAGAATAGAGATGGATTTTGTTTCATAACTGCAACGAAACAACTAGAAGCTGACTAATGACCTTTGGGTAGTGTGGGCGGCATATAAATTAAATAAATAAATAAATAAATAAATAATGTCCAGGTGTTAATTAGGAAGGAAAAAATTGTACAAGGTCAGTTCTTTTTCCAACAGAAGAAAAAAAAGTAAAGAAGAACAAGCTGACCCTTATCTTATCAAAACTCCAATGGACAAGGACACGACGGCTTAATTTAAGAAAGATGGGCGAAGAGAGAGAAGAAGAGCGACGGAGAAGAGATGGAAGGGAGAGAGATGACACACCGAGAGATACGCAGCCGACAGGACTTTATTTTGAGATTGCGTAAGAATGCTTATTTAAGATATAGTTAGACAGTTCATTATTTTCACTTTATAGAGGAAATGACTGGTGGCTAAGGCTGGGGGTTATTTTGGAATTAATTTGGAAATACTGAATGACGTTAAAATGAGCTTGTTGAAATGATATCTTTTGTAATAAAATATAAAAAGACAAATTGTCTGTAAGCTGTCTCCTTGTTTAGACTAAGCTACTGTAGTAAATTGAATATTTTGGAACTAGGATTGTTTTGATCTGGCCACGTTACGCTACCAAATTAGGGTCCTAAATTAATGAAAGGAAGATTAGATCTTCCAGAGCTCCTAGACATTGTTTATTTAAAATCGGGACAGACTTGGGCGAAAGGGTGAGAAGTCGCCTAGAGCAAAGTTACAGGACCCGATTTTGCTGGAGATAGGGACGGATCATTCCTGGATCCCTCTCTGTCCCGTGTAAGGGCCGTTCTAAGGAACGCTTTTACGACACGAGGCACCACTGTATTTGTTAAAAGAGGACTTAAGTATGAAATCAAGGGAAGAACTAGAAGAGCAAGGTACAATA
Source organism: Pogona vitticeps (assembly GCF_051106095.1). Classification (NCBI taxonomy): domain Eukaryota; kingdom Metazoa; phylum Chordata; class Lepidosauria; order Squamata; family Agamidae; genus Pogona; species Pogona vitticeps. Next base: position 200,650,475 of record NC_135783.1, read on the forward strand.
CTAGCTTGGTGGACAAAAACACAAATAGATTCAAGATATACAAGAGATAAAGCAGTAGGCTTTTGTAAGGAACAGACACCACTGGATAAGATACTTCTTAATGTAAAGGGAAAAACTGATTAAAATGTTGTATAATTATCTACTAGAATTAAAAATGTAAGATGAAATACTTAAAGAATATATGATAAAATGGGCCCTAAAGGTGGACTACAATATTAATTTCAAGTCATGGTCACAAATATGGGAAGGTAATATTAAGCTAACAAAAGTAATTAATTACGAAGAAAATATGTATAAGATGTTCTATAGATGGTATATGACACCTGAAAAATTATTGAAAATATATCAAAGTACCTCAAACAAGTGTTGGAAATGCAAATCAAAAGAAGGTCGTTTTTATTGTATGTTGTGGACTTGTAGGGAAGCTAAGAGCTTTTGGAAACTAGTCCATGAATTTTTACAAAATATGTTATCCTCATTCATATTCCATATGAACCTGAATTGTTTTAATATAATACCGGACTCAATAGAAAAGGAAAAAGGATATTTAATCATACACATCACTACAGCAGCAAGAATTTATATGCCAAATACTGGAAAAAAGAGGAGACTCCAACAACCCAGGAGTTACCATGTTTCCCTCAAAATAAGACAGGGTCTTATATTAATTTTTGCTCCAAAAATGCATTAGGGCTTATTTTCAGGGGATTTTTTTCCATGTACAACAATCTACATTTATTCAAATACAGTCATGTCATTTGGTTGCTGCACAATGGTGGAGGGTGATTAGGTCTTATTTTCAGGGAAGCAGAATAATAGAAAAAATTCTTGAAGCAGCAGAGATGGATATTTTAACTGAGGTATTAAAAGACAAAGAAACTGCTGAGGCTAGAAAAAAAATGGGAACCTTAGTATAATTGGATGAAAGATGAAGAATATGAAAGGGTTAAAATTATAAGAAAGAAAATATAAGGTATAATTTCAGAATTTAAAGACTTAGGAAAAAATAAGTGTGAAGTAAGCTTTAGTAAGAAACATATTAATAAATGTAAATGATATATACTCTTCTCTATCACATTCTGTCTTATTATTTACCGCAATACCCTGATCCAAATCCCCTTCCCTATGATCTTCCCTTACCCAACAAAAAATAAATTAATTTAAAAAAATCTTTTATAGACCAATTTCTGCATCAGTGTTGTCTGACTCTAGACCAAAGGTCAGGACTGGAAAGGTACCTTAAACCAGCGGTCCCCAACTGTTTTGGGGCCACAGACCAGCTTGGGGGAGTGAACTCAATGCACAGGAGGGCATGTCACATTTGCGGGGGATGTTGCGCTCACGGGGGGGTGAGCCACAGTTGCAGGGGGTGTGTTGCAGGAGGCAACACGTGAGCATGACACGCCCCCGCGAGCACAACGCCCCCACACAAACATGAAACATCCACCATGGACGCGACATGCCCACTGTGCATGCGTGGGGGAGGCAGAGATCCGTATCCGCAGCCCAGTTCTGGCAAGTCCATGGACCCGCAGCCCGGGGGTTGACGACCCCTGCCTGAAACAATTCTGTATCTCCCTAAACTATCTGGTGAGCCCATGTGTTCTTGTCCTAGTGACTATACATCACAGCAGAAAATATCAAACTATAGTTATGGCAACGGCATGTTGCCTTGTGTTAGGGCCATCTTTCTCAGCCCCTCCTAATTAATCCATAAAACTTTGTGCAAAGACTACGTTGCAACAACTAACTTGGAAAGACACAGATAACAGAAAACGAAGCATTCTTTATTGTTCCCATTATTAGAAATCCTGCTTTTTATCTCCAAGATACCAGAAGCTGCTGTTTTGTGTGTAGAGAGTCCCTGAGGCTTCCACTTTGTATGCTTTTAGTTTAGGCCATTCAGGAGAAAAGCTATTTCTAGAGACCTATTGCAGACTGACTACTCCTGTCTTATAGGTTTTCAGTGCTGTAGGGAAGTATTTGAAGAGCACCAAAATGAAATGTAGCATTCTTCCACTAGTGGTATCTGTTAGCTGTCTGGAATTACATCCTTCTATTGATAGTCTCACATGGAGCAGACATTTTTACGGCCATGGAGGACTTATTCTGCTTTTTCACATTTCCAGGAAGAAATTGTCTTGCTGTAAACTACCTGTTCAAATAAATATGTCTTGAACCTTTTCCCCCGTGATGTAGAATTGGTGGTGGTCATCATAATACAAATCTATAGCTGTTCTTGCATTAAAATTAATCCTCAGCATCATCCTCATTTTTTTTAGGGCAGCACAACTATCCTTACCAGGTCTCAACACTCAGGCAAACAACCAACTAGCATTAAGGGAGTTTCAGATGAGTGCTATCAGCAGGGACATTGACACCGCGGCAAAATTCAGTGGTGCTGGTGCAGCGACAGTAGGAGTGGCTGACTCTGGAGCTGATATTGGAACAGTCTTTGGGAGTTTAATCATTGGTTATACCAGGTAATCTGTCCTAGACTTCTAACTTTCATCAGGGAGAATCCTCCTACTTGCATAGTATAAATCAAGAGGTGTAGATTTCATTTCTTGGGTTCCTGGTTGTGCACCAGTCATGTGACTTGGTGCACAGTGAGGGTATACAAGTGGTGACTCTTTAGCTCAGTGGTTCCCAACCTTCGGTCCCCATATGTTCTTGGATTAAAACGCAGAAGCCTTCCCCACTAGCTGTGCTGGTCAGGATTTATGGGAATTGTAGTACGAGAATATCTGGGGATCCACGAATCACTGCCTTAGCTAGTGGCAATTTGCTAGAGAGAGAGAGATGTCATTTGACTTGTGCTAATATATTGAATTAATAAGATTCTGGCCATTATTATACTACTACATATTTACTTCCCTCTGTGTGCTTGGTGTTCAAAGAACATTTATGGCATCTTTTAGATATACAGTTTTCTGTATCCTGCATCAGACATAACACTTGGGCTTGGCTTTTGAAGCTAGCAAGTACAGAAGGCTAGGAATGATACTGCATATCTCCAGCAACTTGGGCTCCTTGTCTTTTCTCTGGAATTGAAGGAGTTTGCTGTATTAAGATGGAAAGCTAGGGTGGTATGGTGGAATAGATTGCCAATTTATTTTTGCCTTTTAGCTATTTATTTTTCAAACTCATAATGAAGTAGGAAATGATAGTTGTCAGAGATTTAAAAAGCTGGGTTGTCCATTAGAATGTTATTTAATGTTCTTCTGTTATCTTTTTGACACTGGACAAGTACAGTACATTCAGACATTTAAGACATCTTGATAAGGGGTGGGCATCCTGTGGTCTTCTGGATGTTGCTGGACCCCCCAATGGTGGGAGGAGTTGCAGTCTAACTAGTTTTCCATCCCTGTGCTTACAGATTTGACAGATCTGTAAGCACAGGGATGGAGAACTAGTTAGACTGCAACTCCCCCCACCCCCCACCATTGGCTGTGCTGGCTGTAGCTGATAGACATTGTATCCCAGCAACATCCGGAAGACCACAGGATGCCCACCCCTTATCAAGATGTCTTAAATGTCTGAATGTACTTGTCCAGTGTCAAAAAGATAATGTTGCCACCAGGACTGTTCTACAACTGGATTGTCATGCGTGAAGAGTCCTACTCTTGTTAAAACTTAGTTATTAAGAATAGAATGAAACAAACCACAGATCTACCTTCTCACATAAATCAAGCTGTAGCAGGGCATCACTTGATGAATGATGCATGGGTAGAGTAATATGAGTGGAGATGCTTCCTCATGTATTGAGATCTAGATATTGATACAAACAAAAGTAATGCAGACATTTGAATAATAACAGTGGTAATAATAATAATAATACTAGAAATGCAGAGCTGAAAGGGACCCTATCGATCATCGAGTCCAGCCCCTGTCCAGGAGGCACAGTGGAGAATAGAACTCCCAACCTCTGGCTACCACTGAGCTAAGCTGTTATAAATCTTTTATTTATCAGCTGACTTGCTTAAGTAAATGAGTAGAATTTGAGCTGTATGACTGAAAGAGAGAGGCTTTTAAAAATCTGAGTAGACTCTCTTCGGCTACTTCCGTATTTCTACAGATGGAACTGGGAAAAGAGCATTCTCATTCTTTAAAAGCCTCCTCTCTTAAGACAGGAATTGCATGGTCTATAAACAGTAAGAGCAGACTGACTCAGGAAGGAACAGGTCCGTAAAAGTACAACTTGCTAATAGTAACTGGAGAAACATCCTACCTTTCTTCCATGCAAAGTATTTCAATTTGCCTGCATTAATGGTCTGACTTGTAGGGACTGGACAGGTGATAGCTGCCATCAGAAAAAGAGTGAGACAGAGCAGGATGAAGATCCCATAGAATAATCTGCAGTGGTTGTTAAATTTAAATAGCAGTTGCATAATTCTGCCTGCCAGTGGATGACTTTCAGGTCTCAAATGTGAACTGAGCAAATTTTGGGGTACTTTTCCTTAAAATGTGGCTGTTGTAACAAATTTCTGATCTTTTGCCCCAATGAACTTGCAATTATGAAGCTACTGCAGATGTCTGAGAACTGGGAGAAATCCCATTCAAAATTAAGGTTGCTCTGGTTAAGCTAATGGGAGGGTTCTTTTGATAACAAAGCTTAGTTTTTGATAAGAGGACAGGTTACCGTTATCTCATAATGGAAACTACAACTGTTAAAAGAACACAGCTTTCTAATTAAAGATTTGAAACTTTATTCTGCATTGTGTAATTATAACAGGTTAGTATACTAGATGTTCAGATTTAGGATTGGATAGATGCCCCGTCAGGAAAATAAACAGAAATCCCCATAATGTCACATGAAATTTTGGTGGCCGTAAGGGTGCCCCCATAAAGCAGCAATTCATATCAGTCTTACAGTAAGCCTAATGTAACCACACACTGCAGCTTTATCAGACTTGCAGGTAGCTTTCTGAGAGTGGTAGCATTCAGTTTGGCTCTGTGATATGAAACTTAGATGTTCTGCTCTAGTTACTTAGAACTATCCATAGGAAAGCTTTGAACAGTTCTCCAGAAACACTGGGTAGCAATCATTTCCAGAGGACTAGGTGGGGAGAACTGGCAGCTGCAGTGATTTATAGTAGTCTTGTGGCATTTTGTATGTCCTGTTGCAGATACTCCGTGCATCCAAGGGGCTCCAGCCCATCGAAGCTTCTGCCAAGCAAGCTTGTAAATATTCAGGGTGCCACAGGGCTCTTTATTTCTGGATGCAGTTACAGTGATAATCAGATTTTTGTAGATTATTCTAAATTTGTCGCTGTCCGGTGAACTTTTCAGACGGTTCACTTATTAACCTCTGTTGGAAATATCAGATGAGCTGAGCTTTCATTTCCAGGACTTGGGCACTCTTGGCTCTTCAGATATTCCAGGCTTCAGCTTCCAGAAGCCCCAGCCATCACAGCCAGTGGTGAAGGATTCTGGAAGGTATAGTTCGAAGCACTTGGAGGGCCAAAGGTTCCCCCTCCTATCTAGAAGGGTATGACTTCACTGTGTAAAAATGAATTATCTTGTCTTATTTTAGAAACCCTTCTGTGAAGTAGCAGTTGTTCTCCTGTGCTATTCTGGGATTTGCCCTGTCTGAAGCCATGGGTCTCTTCTGTCTGATGGTTGCTTTCTTAATCCTATTTGCCATGTGAAGGGATCTGTTCAGATTGTTGACATTAATGAACTACAAAGGAATTCTGTGAACGTCAGCTCAGGAAAATGTTTATCATGGAAATGTATGCTACTTCAAACGCAGCTTAATTAAAGAAGGTAATGAGTTTACACTGGCTGTAGATTATTCCTGCGTAATTCTTTCAACCTTATAAAGTCTACCCAAGGGTCTGAAAACTTGGTTATTCCTTTGTAAGCTTATGTTGGAGAAACTGGTACAAAACTGAGTGGAACAGTCTTAGAGATGTTAACTAGTCTTATTGTACACATGATTTCAGTTTAATCTTGCATGAGTTTAAACCCTGTTGTCAAGCAGTGAGCCTTGCATCCTGAATTGGAAGTACAGTAATGTGTTTTCAGGTTATTGATCAGTTGTATTATGTCACAGTTGACATGTTACCATATTTAATGGTAGCTTAGTTACACAAATCTGTGTAGCTCAGAAACAACAGAAATATGGAATACTGAATATCTATTTAAATTACCTACAATAAAGCAGCTAATGGACCATATTTCCTAGAATAGGTTCAGGGCAGAAATTATCCTTAACTCTTTACATGTATTCCAATGTGTTTAAGGTTTAAAGAATCAGATTGTCTACTTAATATGTTAAAATATGTTAAAATGAAGGCTCATTTAAACATTTCATAGCTGAAATCCTTTCGCACAGCGATGTGTATGCAACAATGTCCCCTCTAATTTTCTGGAGCACTACGTGGGGGTCCTGCCCCATACGCATGGGGTTCCAGCTGCAACCAGAAGCAAATGGGCAGCGACACTGGCTCAGCTGCGCAGCCCTGATGCAGTGCTATGTGACCACATCACCATACAGTTTAGCAGGAACATTGATAGGCAGTGGTGATAATGTCAAAGCAGTAGCAAATTGCCATTGATTAAGGGCTTCCTTTGGCAGTTCTGAAGTACAGTACAAGCAATTTCATTGCATAAGCATTGGTGATTTGCTGCTGCCGCCACTGCCATCTTCACTGTTGAGCCTGTGGAGCTGTGTAACAGGATTTCAGCCCATGTGTGCTTTGTTTATGGATGAAGACGACAAATAGCATTTACATGGTCTGGAACTGAAAAGCTCAATATTGACTCTAGAAATACCCTCTTCAGGTTTTCACTGAATAAAACATTCTCACACTCCTCACCATGCAATTGAGGTTTTTGTTATCGTTTCAGTAGTTCTATATTCTAAAGTGCTATTTTTTTATGTTGCAGATACTGTGTGTACATCCATCTTGACAAAATGAAGGATATTCTTTCAAGAAAAATATCGGCTAATTATTGCTTTTTGGTCTGGAAACTGCATGACCTTAACAACTGTAGTAGTGTACAGCATTTTTAGACTTCAGACATATCAGGATTTTAGAACGCAAAGAGCATGTCAAAACACAGTATGTTGGGGACAGTGGCAGGCTAAATGCAGGGTATAATCCAGAAAGTCTCTAATGCATGTAAACTTCGCTAGATATGAAAAACAAAACACACAAACAAAAAACTGTCCTTCTTTTGACCTCAGCCATCTCGGATGGAACTTTCAGACAAAGTGTGTATGAGAACACACAGAAGGTGATTTATCCACTTAGAAAAATGCTACAGAAATTGTTATGCTGAAATGATTAACAGCATTTTAATTAATTGAATTATCCAGTTTCTGTTGTTTTTGCTAGTTTTAAAAACTGCCTATTTATATTACATATGTCAATATATAGATTTGACCAGACATAACTATCAAAATATATCTAAATTCAATGGCTCAATTACCAAATAACTGAACTGGGTTTCTCTGTGATATGCTCTAAGCATGTTTGTTTCACTATACCCTGGCTGCTCCTATTCTCTGAAACAAAGTTGGAATATTTAAAACACTTAGCCTTGGCAGCTGGTTACAGTTATAGATACAGCCAATTATAGCAGTGGTCCTCAACCTTGGGCCTCCAGATGTTCTTGGACCACATCTCCCAGAAGCCTTCACCACCACCTCTGCTGGCCAGGATTTCTGGGAGTTGAAGTCCAAGAATATCTGGAGGCCCAAGGTTGAGGACCACTGATTTAAAGGACATGCAACATGTTAGTTGTTGTCAAGGAGCAATGCCTTTTGTTGCCTCAGGCACTGTGATTCCCATTTTCTTCAGAATGGAACCCAATTCTCATTTTGATTTCTGTGCTAAACTGCTGTATAAATTAGGAAGTACTGCACACATGTTGCTACGTGACAGCTCAAAAAAGTTGATTCCTGACACTGGATGCGCAGAATCCTATTGGCGATTCATGCAAAGTTTGCATGGCTTGCTAACCGACAGAGTATGCCTTGTGCCCAGTCATATGCCCAACTGCACAACAAAGATGTGCCATGGCACCTCATCAATTAGCTGTGGCAATTTATGCAAATATGTGACCTCCAAGAGGATTCCTTTTGTCAGGTTGCAAAGAAAGAAAAAAAATTCAAGTGTCAAGGTACGAATGGTTGGACAGATCAATGGTTTAAGTGTATGGCTGCGGAGCCAGAGTTTGGAGTTTGATTGCCCAATGAGAGTAGAGCCACCCTGTGTGGCCTTGGGCAAGATAGGATGGCATCAGAAGAAGAGAATGGGAAACCACATCTATATACTCTGTATCTAGAAAACCCTGGAAAAAGTTGCCATCAGTTGGGATCAACTTGACAGCACACTATTAATGTTATTATTAAGAAATCTACATAAATTGCCTACATTGATTATCTGAAAAGAGTTCATGGCAATTTAGTTCCAGAGTCAACAAGTATATCTCTTCCAGCTGTCCAGCTTGCATTACGGTCAACTCATTTCTATTAACTAAGTTGATGAAGCTATGGAAAATAATGTAGATACAGAGGATTTCCCAGTCTCCATCTCTGATGCTGTGAAAGCATGAATGGACTCTGTGGTGCAGTCAAGAAAGGACGCTCTATATATAGAGCATATGTATATTCCTGCTGCCTGCCTCGAACCTGCTCGCGCAGGAAGGAAGACGGAGCTGTTTCCGGCCCCTGAAGCACCCCAGGGACTTTCTTGAGCGGCCCCACCTTGGCGGAGCCCGCAAGCGCCTGTCCTTTTGGCGGGGCGTGTCTGTCTAATTTGATCTTATCTCTGCCCTTAGCCCCGCGCTCACTCGCGGCGCGCTCCGTACCACGTGACCGCATCTTTCCTTCTCCCCCCCCCCCCGCCCCACTTCCCGACCCTGGAGAGGGAGCGTGAGAAGAGTACGAGAAAGAAAGCGAGGTGGCCGTGAGTTCCCGCGAGATGTGACGGAAGCCTGTGGGGGACGCGGGGCTTGAATGCGTGCGGCTCGGCCGGCGGTCGTGAGGGGGTGAGGTGTTGTTTTTCTTCGGGGGAAACGGCGGCGGCTGGAGCGGCGGGAGGGAGGTGGCAGGCCGGGTCTTCGCCTTTCCCTGCTTGTGTGGACGTGGCTCAGTCACGGCTCCGGGTGTGGCTCCCGCCTCTCCCGGCCGCCAGCTTCCATGGAAGTCGCCAGGCCCTGCTTGAGGAGAGCCGAGCCGAGCAGAACGGAGGAGAGGTGGGGGGAGCGGGAACATGGCGCCGCCGCCGCCGCTCTGTCTGCAGACGGAGACGGGGGGGGGGGGGAAGCCTTTCTCGCCTCGTTGCCCAGAGAACGGCTCTGGGTTTTGGACGCCGTGCCTCGCCCCCGCCCCCGGGAGTCCCGCCGGGGAGAGCAGCGCGAGGGCGGTGTGTGCCTTCCCTCCCCGCCCCTCGCCTCGCCCTCTTCCCCCTCGGCCCAAACCGGTTCGCCTCCTCACTGGGGGTGTGGGGGTCGTTCTAGGAAGCGTCCTCCCCCAAGGCCGAAGGGGTGTCCGGGGTGGCTGAAGGGGCGGCCCCCTCGAGTCTTTTTCGCGCTGGCACCTGCCCTGTCACCTAGCATGAGGAGGGGAAGGTGGGGTGCCGTGGGCCCTAATAATTCACACACGCATACACACAGGCACCGAAAAGGGAAGTGGGCGCTGGGGAGGCCTGGGAGTTCTTGGCTGGCCACGGACCCTATGGGTGCTGAAAAGGGGTGGGTAAGGACAGGTGGAGCCTCCCCTGCCCCTTTGCTGTGGGTAAAAGGGTGCCAGCAATTTCTCCTGCCTGTTTTGTTCAGTGCACCTGGACAGAAAGGGAGATGAAGGGGACAGAGTCGTCTCTTTCTATCTCTGCAGGTGGGGGTTATGAGCGGAAAGCAGGACAGTTGTGGGTGTATCTCTGAGCCAGGATGCTCGCCTTGGGTTAGCTCTTCAAAGGTTTCTTGATGTAGCTGAGGCTGCTGCTGTAGAGACTGCTCTGCCCCTCAGGCAATTTCCTTATTGTGGCCCAGGTCCTACAATTGCTAAACTGTGTATCCTTCCACCTGGCAGCCTCTTGGGTTTCTGAGAGAAGCATTTGAGTTCACATCAAATAAAATGTTATAGTTCCAAAGCCTACTGGTAAAAGGAGCAGGTACTGGAAAACATTCTCCTTTTTTTTTCTTGAACATCAGTTTTCCTTGAGCAAAACTGCCGTGATTCATCATATCATCCTTGTCTTAATTTTCATAGCTTTAGTAGCTTAGAATGAGACAAAGGGTTTTTGAGGTTAAGAATACATGAGTTACTACCGTGTTTCCCCGAAAATAAGAGGGTTTTATATTAATTGCTCCAAAGAAACACACATTAGGGCTTATTTTCATGGGATGTTTTATTTTACAGTCATCTCATATTTTTCTGGTTGCTGCACAATGGTGGAGGGCAGGTTTCACTTAACTGGGGCTTATTTTGGGGGTAGGGCTTATATTAGGAGCATCCTGAAAAATCATACTAGGGCTAATTTTCAGGTTAGGTCTTATTTTCAGGGGAACAGGGTATTGTATATTGTTGTCTGTTTTTCATGGTTTTGCTCGCTCAGGTAGCTACAGATAAATTCTGTAAGCTGCCTGCTTAGCAACACTGGTTGCCACATTTAGCCTATCTAATGCTGCACTTGCATCAAGAATGTTTCTTGCATCTCCATTCCCCCATATTACTTTGTACAATCCATCTAATTTGCCATTTTCCTTCAGGTAATGTCTGAGGGCTTTGGGTGTACATATGCTTTTGGCTTTTCTTACCATAAGACTGTCAAATCAGTGTTGCCAAAATATAAGTGACATTATGACATGTTTTCATTTACATCGATATACAGTAGTGTGGTGTGCCGTCTTAATACATAGTCTTTGACAGAGCCCACAATATTTTTTTCGTTATGGAATCCTGAAAACAGTTTAGAATAATTGTCCATTTTGTGTTTCCATTGGAAGAACTTTGATTTGGCTTCCAGTTCCTTGTTCCACTCTCCAGTTGACATGCTGTGGCCTCAGGACTGTGAAACTTGACTATGTTTTGAACCTTTTTTCTTGGTAACAGTGTAGCCGACTGTGACATCTCTTTTATTATCCCTTCTATTATTTATAATAGTCGTAGGGGAAGGATTTCCATGACATTTCATACTTTCTTTGCAACCTATACAGTTGGCTTTTCACTCTCGAATTGGGCTTTTCAGCCACACTAGACGCTGTTCCAAGTGCTCCATACAGAGCGCGTTACCATAGTCTCTCGAAACTGAAGGATGCCTAATCTAAAAAAATCTAATACAGTTTAAACATTTATGATTAATCTGACCTTTTTACCAGATTTCTCATAGACATGTCCAAACCCACTTAAAAGTTCAAACATAGGCAACACAAAAATATGGCATGTCATAGAAATCCTCCTCCTAGATACTGCTTTAAAATGGACCATTCATTTCTGGTAGTTTGTTGGCAATGTTTTTCCAGGAAGAGACAAATCTGCTAGAAACAATTGTTTCAAAACTTTTTTGTTGGCACTTTACTTTCTTGTCAAGTGTCAGTTGACATCTGAAGTATTTTCTGCAGTTGCTGTCAAAAATGACATTTTAAGAACTTAGTTAATTTTAGATGAATAAATAACTTGTTAACATGTTATTAGAGAAATGAAATTGGCTTTTATTACTATGCAATGTATGTTTGACAGCTGACATTGGTTGAACAATATTGTCCTGTATAACATCACTTGTGCTGGAATCCTATCTCGGCTTCATTAAACGTCTTTAGCTTTTTTGAGTTTCAATGGGGGACAGTTAAGCCCATGACCTCTCAATGAGACTGATACAATCAGGGAGAAATCCTGAGTTCCTGGGGGAAGTGGTTGAGATACCATTGAAAGATAAAGACCTCCCTCTCTGCCTGAAATGAGAGAGGAAAGTCTGCAGTTATAAAGTGTCATCTTCTGAAAGCTATCCTGATGCAGCCATAGAAAGCTCTGCCAACATCATTTCTGTGACAGCATTAGCAGGAGAGAGATGTCTTTGGGTAGATGAAGGAAGCCTTGTTCCTACTGAAACAAAACTTTCTGATTTCTCTGGCATACCACTCCAAAATGAAAAGAAACTAGGGAGGAAGAATGAAAAAATGGATCAATTTCACCTGTACTTCTGTCTGGCTACTTTCTTTACTATAGGTTCCCTGCTCTGTAGCCTAAGATTTGGCTGTAAATGTACAAAACTATGGTAGTTTAGCTGTATCCAGAGAGATTGTTCAGTGAGGAACTGCTCTAGAAGTATGGTGATTAATTGCAGAAGTAGTCTGTGTAATGTATATAATGCTCATGTTTTTCTGCAGGCTTCGGTTAGGATCTCAAACGATGCAATACATCTGCACTGAAAACAGACATCAAAATATTTATCTGCTGTGACCTTGAAGTCTATGGTGGAGATGTAATGTGCCTGCAAGTTGTACTAGTAGCATAGAAAAAAGAGCTTGTGACATTTTGACTGTCTTGGGAATCTACACCAATGTCATGGGAAATTATGTGTTATCTTATTAAACTGCATTGATGCTGGAAAGATAGTAATAAGTAGGTCCTGTTCATTGATTCTATTCCTACCTGACTTTACAGAAAATGTAACTGGTGTAAACTTGTACCTAGAGTAACTTCAGCATTCTCTAGACATTAGCACACATTTTGATAATTGATACATTAAATGTAAGACTAAACATTATTGAATTTTGCTTAACCTTCAAAAAAGCTTGATGAAAAGTTCTGTGTTAACCTACTGCATAAATTTTCACTATGGTGCTTGTGGAACCTAAAGTTATGTAGAAGCTAATCTGTGGTTTCTTAATGAGAAGGATACTCCTAACAGGGTTACCAAGGTTTGTGAGATACTTAAGGAGTGTTTTTGCCTTTGCAAGCCCCTGCAGCCTGTTTATTTTCATGGCAGAGCAGGGATTTAAACCTAGATTTCTTGAGTACTATCCCTTAGTTTATCCAGTCACCATGCTGGTAGATAAAGCATAGACTTACCTTTTATGATACTTTGAATTTGTTTAGAGTGACAAAGTGATTGTAGTCAATTGTTCATCAGTATGGACAAGGTCTTTATCAGGTAGTGTTTATGATTTTTGATTAGCTTTAACAAGATCTACACTGTTTCTCACCCTTTTTCTTCATATTTTTAAAGGAAATTTAAATCATGCTCTGGTTTTTGCCCTTTGCTTGAATAAAACTGTATTTTAGTTTCAGCTGTCCACCTACAAAATTCGAATAGTAATACTGAACTCATCTTCACTGTTTAACTCCCTCATGGTAGATGTCATCAAAACTAGCAAATGGCACTTCTGTTTATTACAGTGTGCTTTCTCTTGATTTTTTTTAAAAAGAATTTTTTTCTTACTGTCATAATTCTGCTTTCATGTTAAACTATGCTTTGTTATCTGCTTTTTTAGATCTAATAGTGGTCTCAGTTCTGGTATACCAGTATACTTTTCTTTAAAATTAAATTGATGAAGTAAAAGAAAATGTTTGATATTAGAAATACATATATGTTGATTGACTGCAGCTTCTTTTATATGCTTCTAGAATGATGAATCCTGCTGTAAGGGAGACAGCAGCTGTTCATTCACAAGTTCTCTAATGTGGACTTGTGGATCATCTGGACTCATTTTAATCTTGCAGCCTAGATTTTTGTTGAAACATCTCTCCCACAAAAGAGCTATGCATCCTACTCACTCTTCACAGTCCGTTATGTTGAACAGGGACTCCAAATGAGGCCTAAGGAGTGAGCACAAGAAATCATACTTTTTCTGTGGTGGCTTTGTGTCTTTGGAATAAACTTCCAATAGAGGTTTGACACGCCCTTCCTCTCTAAGTGTTTAAGAAAGGGGTAAAAACTGAACTTTTGAAAGCATTTTTTTTTTTACTAAAAGTGGACCTGGGATTTTAAAGTTGTTTAATTGTTTATTTTTGCCTAAAGGTTTGAAGGTAGCAAAGATTATACAAATTACATGTTTATTTTATATCATGTATTATTTGACTGAATTTTATTCTTGTAAGCTGTCCAGAGAGTGCTATGCACTGTAGGGCAATATACAAGTTTGAGAGAGAGCCAGAATTTTGCATGATAACAATCTTGGTTGCCCTGATTACCTCTGTTTGGGATAAACAGGGAAGTAGACATTGCTGAGCCATCTTGATCAATATATTACTTTATTGTATTGGGTTTCCTGGTGTTGGAGACAAAGTGATATAGTAGTTCCCCTCATACCTACAGGGTCAAACCGATATTCCAGAAAATATCAGTTGGAGATTTCTGACTACATTAGTTTAGTGCAGCCATATTACACCAATTAAATAATTAAATTGTCTGTGGGTTAACTTCTGAGCACAGCTCAGTGTAAAGTATTTGTGCTTGCTTACTTTTTAGGCTGTGAATAGTTTAGGATCCAAACACCTGGAAGAAGCCTTCTCAGAATACTGACAGCTGGTGAGGTGTAGTTTGGGAGGGGCCTTTTCTGTAGTGCCAGTCAACTTGGAAAAAATATTACTAAAAGAGTTTAACAATGATAGTACAATATTTTGAATGCCAGTTCCAAACGTTTCTATTTGCTCAGGCATTTAAAACTGCCCAAACATGTTAAATGGATGCTAGGGTCAGCTTGGTAGTTTTATGTTCTTGTTACTTCTCAGTTTTACTCTTACATGAAAGTTGGTATTTTGTATTGCTTTTATTTTGTTATCTATGCCACTGTGGAGTCCATTAAGTGAGAATGTTTTAAAATAAATACATTGATTAATGTTTTATGATAAATAGTTGAAATGCCTCCCAGTTGCATTTCTACATGAAACAGATCTAAAACATAGATTGTCAGAGATGTTCATAAGGAATGTAGCTTCTCTGAGAAATTAAGTTGTTCAAGTCTCATTTGGTATAATTACACTTCCACTAACACAAATAAATTTTCTAATTGTACTTCATACATATTTTTTCTTTTCATTTTGTGACTATTTTCTCTTCTTTATAGAGGTTCATTAGGGTGAGATTTAACAATCACACACACACACACAAGTTTATTGCGTGGCACACAGGCTGTTGCAAAGTACATCAAATAAAAACAATACAATACAGTACAATTCAATACACTATAGTATGAGGGAGAAAACCCAAATCAAGTTAGATTTCTATCACAGCTAAAAACCTCTAACGCCTTTGAAAAAAACCTAAGGAAAACTGTGTGAAGGCAGTGATATACCATGTGATGAGAATTACAGGGCATGACTGTCCCTCTGGTTCCAATAACCTAATTTTGCTCAATCAGAAATTGAAGCTGTGTGTCCAAGAGAGATGTGCAGATTTGTGTTTTGGACAGAATCTCCCAGAATTCCTCAAGCAGCTGCTTGGGAGTTCTAGTCCAAGAACACAAATATCCACCCCTCTATAAAAGCATTCCAGGAAGGCTCCAATAAATGTTAGTTATCCCATTTTCAGTTGTGTTACATTGCACTATAATATTAAAACCTCAGAGGTACTCAGAGTACTGTGGCTCTGTATAATGCCAATGACACAACAAACATTTCTGGCAGGTTTCTTGGAGTGCTGTAAGAGTCAACCATAGTTTTCTTTCCTGTAAAGAAAAACCTAACAGCACTTTAATGAATTAAATAAAAGTCAGTTTTGGGAGATTTTGGAATGGTGGCTGTGGCAGCGTTTCAGAAAGGGAGCAGAATGGTACTGCTGTACAGTCTTCGCACATAATACAGTGAGTTGTGCCTAGTGGTCCAATAATAGTAATGATGACAGTAAGTTGTGTAGAGAACCAAGGGAAAAATAGCAGAACAAGTTATTTTTTAAAAAAGCGGTGTTCCAAGTCTTCAGGGTAGTATTTGCATTTTGCAGTGTTACTAGATAAGCTCTAATTACTCTTTCTAAGAGAGTAAATGGCTCCTTATTCAGTATTTCATCTTAAGAAATTATTAAACTGTTACTGAGCTCTGAGGATTTCCTGATACGTCTAGACATTATTTTTGATTACCTTAGTGAAATCTTACTGTCATTTTTCTTACACTAAGGTTCACCTTACAAGCAACAGTGGCAGGCTTGAGCATTTAAGCTGTTACTGCTGCAACAGCTTATGAAATAAGGTCCAAATTTAAAAGTAACCATATGTGATGTTCCACTTAAACCTGTTCAGCCTATTCCAGAGACGCAGAGACAGCCTGACTTCTGACATAAGAGCCCAGTTGTCTGGGAACAAATTGCAAGGATGTAAGCAGAGAAGGATGTGGCAGGAAAAAGTCATGATATTTCCCATTCAGCTCAGAACCATTTATGTATCAGGTCTGTAGTATTATCAGGTCATGTAATGCTGTTGTTTCATCTATCAGGACAAAAAATGAATGCTTGCATGACTTCTTGTTGGAATAGATTTTATTTAAATTTTAATTTAAATCAATTTGATCTTTAAAAATGATTTTTATCCACCCTGTTTCTTGTGAACAGAGTATTACTCTTAATACTCTTGGAGTAGGACATAAGAGAGGCAAATTCATATTTTTAAGGCTATAAACTCGCTGAGGAAGTCATGGCCTCACAGGATAGGTCAGAATAAGCTAGTTTGACTATTTCCAATGTGTACTCTGTTGTAAATAGTCCTCAAATGTAACAGTTGTCATATTACTCATGTGTCAGGTCTATGGTATTATCAGGTCTATGTAATGTTATGCTATTGTATGTCTCATCTACAGTTGCTGTAGAAGGATTGGTTTGTAATAATGGGATTTTATTTACTATTTTCTGTTGACATACACCTAACCATCAGGTTTGATTATGTCCAGCATATGGCAGGACTACCTGAATGAACAAACTTGTATTTCTGGAATAGCTCCTTAGACTAATCTACATCACAGTACTGCTGTGAAGTCAAAATAGATAAACTGATATTTGAATCTTGTCCATGCCTTTCAAATAGGGTAAGAAAGTGCTAATGTAGTAACTGTCTGTTCCTGCTTGATTTGCAGAACCACTGAAATGAAAAGGAGGCTATTATAAGTTGTTTACCTTAGCAATTTTGGCTTATGTATGAAATCTGCTGGATATAAATATACAATCTAATACATTTATATTCTGTTCTGTTAATAAAACATGTTTTCTGTATTTTGTACAAGTGTTTCTCAGTGTGGTGTACATAGAATACAAGGGGTTCAAGAGATAAATTTATAAATCTGCTTGGATTTCTTTTCTCTTTTCACATGTTTACAGAAACACATGCTTGAAATCATTAGTGTGTTCATTAAACTATTCCTCCTTTAGAGGCTTGGCCATATAAAAATATTCTGTGCTTGGGGTTTGGAGTTTTATGATGCTTGGTAACTTTGGGAGAATATTCTGACTCATTGCATATGTTTGTTGTTCCTATGTAGGAAATAGAAGGACCTGTAGAATATGAGTGATGACAAACCATTTTTATGCACTGCCCCTGGATGTGGCCAGGTAATATATGTTAGATCTATTCATGCCAATCAACAGAAAAACCATTGCTTGCAATATAAAAAATGTTTATGTTGTAGTTTGCATTGTGAGGACATTTTCACTTATTGTGAAAAAGCAAGAAAAAGAATCATGTGGGTTGCATGTGACCCCCAGGCAGTTTCTGTGGGCATTACGTCCCCTTCCAGGTACTTCCCATAACAGAACAATAGCAAATTGCACCCCTCTGCTTGTATTGACAGGAAAAAATAAAGCTTTAAAAAAGATATTCCATTCAGTGCAGTTTCATTGAAAGAGGGTGGTTCAACCTGCAGAGACCAAGGAGGGCAGATTAATGGATGCCAGAATCTTCTGGATTCAAGTTGGGCAGGAGCCCTTATCCAGCCATGCACGTGTTGGACTGCTTGCCAGGATGGTCAGTCTTGTTGTAGGGCAAAATGAGACATAGTCCTCCTCTCCTCCAACAAGTGATGGGTGTCATGACTGTTACACTGAACAGCAGATACCCGGGCAAGAAATGGGAATTGTACATAACCTGGAATCAAACAATGAGCACCAGTTTTTGTGGTGGTTCCTGATCCAACGGAGAATTTACGTTCAGAAGATTATGTAAATCAGAAAAAAAATTCAGAGGGGCTAGTTTCTGTTAGTAGCAAAATAGCAGTCTTAGAATTACTGCCTAATTAGGCTGAAACTGACTTTATAAATAAAGCTTGGATGTTCTGTTTTAGTGAAAAGATACATTACTCATCAAAAAGTGTAATGTTATGAACTTATGTTTAAGTATTCTCTACCTCGATTGTGAAGAAGTTCTGTAATAATTTCTTCTGATTATGATAAGTAACATGGTGGTTACAAAGTAATAGCTTGAGTTTTCTTCGATTTAACATCACTTTAGTATCCTGTAGTAATGTCTTCATTCATGTAATGTTGGTACTTTCTGTATTCTTGTCTGTTGTGTATTTAAATATATACATATCACAGCTTTCATTCTCAAGAGCTGTTGCAGAGTATTCATGTGTTTTTGTATGAAACAGCTCTTTGAAAGTAGAGCTGTTTTCTGGTATAAACCTTCAGGTTTTAGTAATACATTTTCAGTAGTAAAAGAAACTTCTCTCAGTTTCAGTTTTCAGATGAATCCAGTAACATTCCTTATGTGAAATATTTCACATGTAATATCACCCTCACTGGGTATTTTAAAGAGCAGACTTAAGACCTGCCTCTTTAGGCAGGCTTTCCTCCTGTCATCACTTGATTTTTCTTCTTTTCCCCGTCTTGAACTATATTACTATTGTTTTTTATTTTATTATATTGTTTTTATTCCATTTTTTTATTGTTAGCTGCCCAGAGTATACTTTGATCTAGATGGGCAAGGTATAAATAAACAAACAAACAAACAAACAAACAAACAAACCATTTAAGGGAAACAGCTTGATTCTTGAAGATGTTTGCAGGTGTATTTCTTTAATCTTTGTTTTAATTGGGCTCTGTAGCTCTTTGTGATTTAACTAGATATAAAGCTAGATATGTTAGAGTTAGCTATACAGTAATGTATACTATATACTGAAACTATCACAGTGCTACTTTGTAGGCTAAAAGTAGTACAAATATCTAGTACCAAATCTTTGGTCTGCTTATTTTGGGAGATTACAACTCTCATAA
The DNA here is from genome assembly GCF_051106095.1 of Pogona vitticeps. Taxonomy (NCBI): domain Eukaryota; kingdom Metazoa; phylum Chordata; class Lepidosauria; order Squamata; family Agamidae; genus Pogona; species Pogona vitticeps. The sequence continues at coordinate 200,669,623 of NC_135783.1, forward strand.
TCCCTTATGATTTGTCATGGGATGAAAGCTTGTCCAAAATGACTGAAGCCTCAAGAATTCCTCTAGCCATGATTTATATCATCTGGTACAAGTCTGTTGTTCTACCAAATATCTACTTAAGTTGTGATTTACAAGTAAAACAGTAGTGACACTGGTAGTGTATGTAGCAGCACTTTTCTGATCTACTCCAAAGTTCTCAGTTTCAAAATCTTTTCTATTTATTGGGCCTTGCAAGGGCTTTCAGATTATCAGTTAATTCAGTAGTGGCCAATAGAGCTGTTGCTTCTACAGCCTATATAAAGCTGGGGTAGGTGACGTGCAGCCCTTCAGATGTACAACTCTCCTTTGCCCTAGCCAGCATGGCCTGCCATGTGGAGTGATGGATGTTGTGAGACAACCATGTCTAGTGCACCACATGTTACACATGCCAGCATTCTGCCCTTGGATGATAGCAGGGGTTTTGTGAGTCTGTGGCCAGGGACAGAATAATATGGGCCAATTATATAATGAGAGAACAAATAGTCAATGTCTACAACGGAAGCAGGGCAGGAAGTGTGCAGAAATGTCAGAATAGAGCTGCTTCAACAACACATTTTGATACATCCAGTGTTTCAGCATTGGAAACACAGTAGATTGCTATCTGCTTGCACCTTTGTGTAACTAGTGTAATGACGTGGTAATCAGCATAAGAGAGAGAAATCTTGTGTCTGAGAAATATAATGAAAAGTTAATTTCAGTTATTTTCTTATGTTGTAATAGGATTATGGTATATTGTGGTCTAGACTGAGGATGGGCAAAGTGCTGCCCTCTAGATGCTGTTGGCCTGTAAGTCCAATCAGACCTGGAGATGATTCGTCAGATATTATGAGAGTTGCAATCCAGAACATCTGGAGGGCTGCAATTTGTCCACCCTGGATGATTTTGTCATTTTGTGTTGCTTTTTTCTTCGTTTGTTTTATCATTTCCAGTTCTGTGTTCTGAGAAATAAAATGCTAACATCATAATACTCAAAATGATAACTGCTATCAAGAGAGGTATACCTGTGGGCACTTGGAATTTACACAGTGCAGGCCCTTCAGACATTACAACTATGACAACCTAAAGAAACAATGGTTGTGAAGCTCATGCAGAAACAAAGTGCAAGTCTCCTTGTGTACTCAAAAAAAAATTTCCCCCTTATTTTCTGCCAGCTAATAATGTTGAACCATCAAAATGAGTCATTTTATAAACTGACAAATCCCATCGTGAGGGTCTTGCTTTTATTATAGGTATTGTTGCAGTAGTTACCGCTCTGAACTCTTTGTGCAGATAACTTGTCCAAAAAAAAAAAAGGGTTCAAGTTGGAGAAAGAGCCCTTGTTAAAAGTCTGTCTTGTTTTCTTAATATTTATACTGCTGCTGCTTAAGTGCTAAAAACATTTTAAAGATTTTTTTAAAAAATTGGCCAGTGAATGCTAAAAATATTATTTACTGTATCATTAGTACTTCAGCTTTTAAAACTTGCATATTAACTTACTGCTAATTATGGAAATAGTTCTCCGTGTTGTTATCCCTTTATTCAGAATTCAAATTTATAACTATATTTCAAAACTTTCTGCCACAGCGTTTTACCAACGAGGATCATTTGGCTGTCCATAAACATAAACATGAGATGACACTGAAATTTGGTCCAGCTCGTAATGACAGTGTCATTGTAGCTGGTTAGTATATCTTTTTATTAATCCACCTTTCATTTGGAATGTGCACATATTTTGTGTATTTTCTGTATATGACTCTGACTCTGTAATCTATCAGGAAAAATATCAAAGGATTAATTCACTAATAAAACGCATCTTACTATGTCCTTTGCTTTGTTGCTCAGATCACTCATAGAAAAATAATCTTCTGTCTCTACAGGTTTACTTCCAAATAATGAACAACAATCTAGACAAATTGAGTATTGTATTTGTAGCAAATCATACTGGCAGTTATAGTAACGTCTTGGAGAGCACTTGCATGGATAATCCTTTTAAAATCAATATTATGTGCTTATATGTGATTATGAGACAGATATTTATTGGTGGCTTTGCTTCTGATTGTGAACTTGGTTATAGCTTAAAAGATTTTTTGCATCAAAATCAGTAGATTAGAACAGGACTACTACCTGATCTCTTTATATTTTTAAGTCGCTTCTACAATGAATTTTTGTTCATGAGCTTCTCTTTTGAAACTTCCTTAGAATATTAAAACAGGAAAATAAGGGGTCTTTGTGTATTGCAATTTTCCCTGGCCTTTCTAGAGCAGGAGCAGGCAACATGCTGCCCTTCAGGTGTTGTGCCTCCCGTAATCCCCTGTTATTGTCCATGCTGACTGAAGCTTATAGAAGTTGTCTTCCAAAGCATCTGGCAGACTCTAGAAGAGTAATGCATTGTGGTTTTCACTCTTTACTGATGAAATTGCATGTCCTCCATGATTCTTTCATGAGACACTAATTATGAACAAAGAATATAGCTTGGTTTAGTAATTATGGCCAAAAGTGGGTTACATGAGGCTGAAAAGTAGATGCTTTCATATGAGGTGGCTCCACCAGATTCCTCCAATTTTCCTTTCCCACTGTAGTCTCTCATGCCCTCGCATGTGCTGTTCATAAGCATGCATTGACCTCAAGATAAACTCTTTGGGACTAGGGTGGGCTGAAACAAGCCAAGAAAGGGTAGGAAATCCCCATTGCAAAATCAGAACTGTAGCTGCATTTCTTGAAAGCATTCTTTTTTCTTGGAAGCTAACACTTCTAGGGAGGTATGTTAAGTGGTTTATAAGTAACTATTTGGATACTTATCTATCATTCTCAGCCTAATTTGCATATTTTATACTACTCTGCAGCACTGAATTATAGTGGAGTTCTGCAAAATAGGCAAAAGTCTTAAAAGGAAGAGAGTGACCATCTGAAGTCACTCTAGCATGAATGAAATCTGCTTTGCTTTATTAACATGATGAGTTTGTTTGTTTTGCCATGTCTTTAGTGTTGGTTGCATGATGTGCAGGCAGTAGAAGTGATTTTCCTTGTCAGTTTGAGGTTTTATATGGTTATTTTCACTACTGCAGCTACATTGATCTTATAATGTAAGCTCTGTTGAGATTTTTTTAAAATTATCACATATTCATTCAGCTGTGATAGTGGAAATTTAATATCATCCTAGGCAGACTGTTCTAGTAAGATTAAATCCATCCCCTTAACTTGGAATAATCCTTTTTCTGAATGACAAGAAATGGGTAAAGAAGTGCTGCTAGGTTACACAACTTACTTCTTACGGTTAATTATCTTGGCTGCAGTTGTTCAACCTGTGAAGAGAAGAACAGGAATAGAGAATGAGTGGCACTCTGCATGTTGCTGGATTTCAGTACCCATCCGTCCTAGCTTGCACAGTCAGTGGTCAGGGATGATGGGAGTTAAGAAATAAATAATTTTGATGATGGAATTGTTGGTAAATTGTACTTGGATTTCCCCTTCTATTCGCATACAGTGGGGTCTCGACTTACGAACGGCTCGACATACGAACGTTTCGACTTACGAACTGCTCTCATAGGAATATATGGACTCGACTTACGAACTTAGATTCGAGTTACGAACTCTTTTTTTTCCCTTTTTTTTAAAGCTAAGTCATCTTAGGTTAAAAGAAAAAAAGAAAAAAATATCCCCCTCTAGTGGCAGAAGGCGGAATAGCAGCTTCCCATTAGTTTCTATGGACGAAAAGAGCAGACACGGATTAAATGGTTTTCAATGCATTCCTATGGGAAATGCAGATTCGACTTAAGAACTTTTCGACCTGAGAACTGCCTTCCAATACAGATTAAGTTCGTAAGTCGAGACCCCAACAGTTATATGACATCTTAATCTGCAACTTTCAGTGCAGTGTGATACTGCTGCCTCCATAGCCCACTGACAAGTAAATTAATAAATTATCACCAATGAAAAGTGTATCTTCAATAACAAGGACAGGAAATATCTCTTTTCAAAGTATCTTACTCTGGAAAATAGCTTATAGTTTTTAAAACTAAACATTCTGTGTTCTGTGTCTTTTGCTTTTAAGTTTATTTGATTGTAGTCTTTGCATTGCTGGAAGATAATGTAGTGAATTTTAATTAAAAATAAGAGAAGGTGGACTGAATCCTGCTTAGAGCAGACCAACTGAAATGGATGGACGTTCTTAGGAACAACTAATTTATTTCAGTACATCTGCACTAGCTAAAACTAGCACTTGAGTTTAGATCAAAAGCAGCAAAATCATTAACATTTGTGTTATTGTACTCTTGTTGGGATCACTTGACACATTAATATTGTTATTGGTTTCCAAATATGTATTAATAGAGATGTGGACCTAAGGTGAAAGGAAAATCTTTTATTTCTCTCTTTAATTATAGATCAGACTCCAACACCAACTCGATTCCTGAAGAATTGTGAAGAAGTGGGTTTATTCAACGAGCTAGCAAGTCCTTTTGAAAATGAATTCAAAAAAGCCTCTGAAGATGATATTAAGAAAGTATGTTAATGCAAAGCATTCAATATATATTGCCTAGTACAGTAGTGATTGTTTGAATGTTCTTTGCCACTATGAATTTTGCATCAGCGACAGAAGGTGGTTAGTTTTTAATTTATCTTTGTGGTTAGAAAAATATCATAGTATCTATACTTGGGAGGGAATAGTCTATTGAAAGCAATAGCAAAAATAATCTAACCTGTCCTGATATTTATTTTCAAAGATAGTGTGTGATCTAAAAGAGTCTGAGATGTTGTTACCTTGCTTGAAAAAAACGAATTGAAGTATCTCAACTTGTAGCTGTTTTTATAGGATGAGATATACATGCGGGATTTGCATAGACTAAACTTTTCTTGCTTGTAATTGAAAGTAATTTCCTTTTATTAGATACGTTATTTCTGTCCAGGTTGATTAGATGAGGGCAATACGTACAGTTGGCACAGGCAATATGAATTGCCCATTCTTCAAAGAAAGACCTACTTATTGATAGGTAGTTTGTAAAATTTAAATTCCGGTCCTTTCAGATGCCTCTAGATTTATCACCTCTTGCAACACCAATTATTAGAAATAAGATTGAAGAGCCTTCAGTTGTTGAGACAACTCACCAAGATAGTCCTTTACCTCATCCAGAGTCCACTACAAGTGACGAAAAGGTCAGTATGTTTTCAGAGTTCAGAATTGTAGCCTCTGTATGGATTTTGCTCATAAGTTAATAAAAGTTATTGGCCACAAGTATCTTTGCAAGTCAGCCTGCCCATGCATGTCTGAGATAGTCATTTACAGTACAACAACTTGGAGACGGGGGGTGGGGTGGGGATCTGCTGCAGACTACAAAAATGTCAGTTACTGGTCATCTTAGCACAGTGTTAGTTCTCTGGATATATTGCAAAACTACTTTAGATGAAAATATTCCTAAAGCAGTCTTCATCTTTTCCGTCTTGTCCTTAAACACCTTAAACAGACCTTATGCGGTATCATCTGCCATGCATCTCAGAAGAAACTGGACAGATTTAAATGGCAACTCCATGCAAGCATGGCAGATATCTGTCAATGGGAGAAGATACAGAGAATATCTGTGCAAAGGTGGCAGTGAAAAGGATTTCTGAGTTGCCAAAGATCTCCGGAATTGTCATAGAATTTAGGAACTGCTTAATAAAGTGTTTGATTCTAAAAGGATCTTTGGAAAAGTCACCACTCCAATGACAAGCCGTTATGTTTCCTGTAGGAAGTGTGTCTGCAGCAAACTGCCCAGCCTACATCCACAATTGTTCGTCCAGCTTCTCTGCAGGTTCCTAATGTGTTGCTTGCAAGTTCTGACTCAAGTGTCATTATTCAGCAAGCCATACCTTCACCAACTTCTAGCACTGTCATAACCCAGGCTCCGTCCTCAAATAGGCCAATAGTGTGAGTTGTACATTTATATACATATTGTGAGATACAATATTTTAACATATCTCTATGTATACTGTGTTCCTGATTTTTAAAATATTTCACCCTAGTCATGTTAACTCCTCCTTAAGAGGAGGAAAAGAAGGAATGGTGGAAGGCTCCACTGACCTTTTTTAAAGTTGCAAAATACTCAGTAAAAATTCAAAGGATAGTAATATAGAATATTGACAAACTTTGTGATGAGAATTAAATGTCATATTTGCCTCTGTGGTGTCTAGGCGTATAACTTTGGGGGAGCGTTAACAATAATGGAAACTGAAAAGGTGGCTTTGGTGTTCTGTAAATATTTATCTCTGGTTTGAATCCGGATTTCGTGTGAGATTTCCATGAGTGGAACTCCACTCAGAGAATGCCCCTGTTGGAGGAACAGGAGGAAGATGATTTTCTCTGTTTCTTCTTCCTTCCTGTAGCTCCTGAAAAGCTGCCTGAAAGGCTTTAGGATTCTCAGAACAATGCAAGAGATGGTGTTAGTGGTTCCAGGAGGACAAAGGAGTTGTAGTGTATTGCCACCTTCCTTCATTGGATCTTGGTTGCTCCTCTGAATCCTGTCTTTAAAATAGGTACCTTAAAGATTAACTGCTGTATTTTAATGGGAGCTTTCATGGACAAGTCCACTTCCTCAGACCAGTCTGAGGAAGTGGTCTTGTCCACAAAAGCTCACATTAAAATATAGCAGTTAATTTTTAAGGTGTTGAAACTTTTTTTGTCTTTATTTTTTTATTTTCTTTTGTTTTTGCCTGATAATGATAGCACAGACTCACACGGCTACCTCTTCTAAAACTATAAAATAGGTATGTCAGTAATCTGCAAACTGTACAGGATCACCATGTTGGTTTATAAAATGTGTAATGTACTGTGTACCATAACTACTATAGTATTATTTTCTTTCTCTCCATTTCCTTTCTTAGACCTGTGCCAGGTCCTTTCCCCTTGCTTTTGCATCTTCCCAATGGACAAACCATGCCGGTTGCTATTCCTGCCTCAATCACAAATTCTAATGTACATGTTCCAACTGCAGTTCCAGTAAGTACGTGTATGTAGCATGTATCCAGAATATGGCTGAGGGTGACTGTGACACTAACTGATGTAGGTGGGGCCAGTCAGGAGGATGGAGGAGAGACATAATCATCAAAGTACACTGCCAGTTGGGAGGCTAAAGCTGGATTCCAGCCAAGATGCTGTGAAAAGAAAATCTCAGGGGAGAAGAGGACTAGATTTAGCCACTGAATATTAGAAGAGCTAACTGGTCTTAATGGTGAGAGCAGTTCAGCAGTTGAAATAATTGCCAGTGGTGGATGCTGTGTCTCTGGACTTATTGGGGGGGGGCATTGGGGCTTGGGCTGACTCCTACAAAGGCCCCTTCCAGCTCTTGTGATTTTTTCCTAGCTCCTGTTCTTTGGTCATTCATTGGAATGAGAGTTCTGACAGCAAAAATAACACCAGTTAATCCACATGAAAAGCAAGAACTTTTAAGTTAGTAATACAATGTCAGGTAGCAGAGCACCAAATAAAAATTAGGCGAAATTGCCACAATTATTAATAAAATTGAAAATAAATCCATAAATAGTCTGACTGTATAGGAGTCTTAACTTAGCATGTAAGTTAAAATCATGTTGCATCCTCGCAAATGTGTCTGTGGAGGATTTCTGGAGAAAGAGTGCCAATGCTGGGAGGTTCCCCTTCATCGACATTATCCTTTTGGTGGGGAAAGAGGGGGGATGTCCAGGGAAGGGCATCTGACATGCAACTTAATTTCTGATAAAGTAGTCAAGTATGAATATTCATTGCGGTTGAGACTTCCACTGGAAGTAGGTAGATAGTCCTTGTTATGAAATAAAGTGGGGTATTCCTTTACTCGTGTAATAACTCTTGACTTTCCTGAACAGCTGGTTAGACCAGTGACTGTGGTGCCCAGTATTCCAGGAATCCCAGGGCCCTCTTCTCCACAACCTGTGCAGTCAGAGGCAAAATTAGTAAGTGTTCCATTGCTCTTTGTTCTGCTGAATTTACACCTAATGGTTAATAAATGCATTGATTACATTACAATTTTAAATATTTTTCTTTCCTTTCTTTTAATTTTTAGATTTCTGTTCGTATCCTTTATTTTACCCTGTTTCCCTGAAAATAAGACCTAACCTGAAAATAAGCCCTATTATGATTTTTCAGGATGCTTGTAATATAAAGCCTACCCCCCAAAATAAGCCCCAGTTAAGTGAAACCCCGCCCTCCACCATTGTGCAGCAACCAGAAGAAGATGACATGACTGTATTTGAATACATGTAGATTGTTGTACATGGAAAAAATAAAACATTCCCTGAAAACAAGCCCTAATGCGTTTTTGGAGCAAAAATTAGTATAAGAACCTGTCTTTATTTTCAGGGAAACATGGTAATATATTTATTAGGCTGCTATATTTTCTGTCCTGAAGCAACTGGACATGAAAATATTGGTGTGTAGGAATTCTACACTTTCAGAAGGAGGAAATTGAGATCAACTTTTGCAATTTATTGTAGTGGTAGAGTTTTAGAGTTTTAGTTATGATTTTTCACGTGTTACCGCAGTAATAGTGCCCTCATCAGCTTGCCATAGTATAACTTGCTTTACTGACATCTTGCTTGAGTATTGCTATCTGCTTATCTCCCCGCTCCCAAGTTAATTAAATCCAGTATAAACTGATAGATGCTGTTCCTCACAATGCTACATTTATTTATAAATCAGTCTGGTAGTATCTCAGATTTATGGGGCAATGCACTACTGTAGTTATTTCCAGACGAAAGTGGAGCTGGGTGGATCTTGGCCAATTTTATCCAATTAGCTCATATGTTGCTGGAAAAACTAATAATGTTAACACAATTTAAGTGTTAGTCATTTCTAAATTTATATATATTAATGTTAAATGAGATTCTGGTAAACAATTATGTTAGACTCTCTCTCCCTTTTCATTTGGTCTGGTGGGGGCAGCTGGGATTTTGACTCTATGCCGTGGGTGTCTCAAAAAAATGGCTACACAAAATTATAAACAGCCAAGTTGTTTTATATAAGATAGTAACTGATCATTTATATAGGCTGAAATCCAGTAGTAAGTGACAACTAAAGTAGGCCCATTGAATTAGTGGAGACTCTGTACATCCCATTTATTCAACAGGCCTACTCTGTTTGAGACTAACTTCTGGTTATCAGCCATGATGTAGATGTGGGGCATTAATGCAGAGGCTGAATGTATTAAGTCACTGTTTCTCAAAACAATGCTTGGATATATATCCACTTCTTAGTCCAAGGTACATTAAACTTTACACTTCCGTTAAATCAGTGGGAACTTAATAAGTCAACACTTAATATAAATCTTATTGAGCAGGTCAATTCTAGTTGAGAGTAACTATTGGATTTACACTATGGTGTCTATAGATCTGGAAATAATGTGACAGTGGATTTGGTTTAGATCAATTTGATCTGAATCACAAATTAAATTTAAAAAATCAAATTTTTAATTATTTAAATCACTTAAGAGTTCTAAATACCTGTAACAATTAGATTCCCTTTATGCTCTTCTTTATAAATACATTGCCTTTTCTCTGTCGTGTTGAGGGCATAATAAGCGCTGGATAAGTCTCCTTTAGAAACTTCCTGTTTTTACAGTTTAGATTATCTGAAAACTGTGTACATTGTAATTTTTATCTTGATAGCAGGGAATACCATATTTTTTCATTTATAAGATGCCCCCCTTTCTAACCTCCAAATTAAGAAATCTTAACTTAGCTTTGTATTCAGTCTCTGGGCTCAGACATTATGAGTCCCTGTTGTATCTGAGCGCTGCCTACAGCTCCACCTCCAACGAGGTGTGTTCCACTTGGTTTGTTCAGCATCAGCTGACATCAGTTACATAAGGCTTGTTATTGGAGGAAACAAATTCTCTTGACTGTAGCAAGCTAAGCCTCCTGATTGGAGGCAGCCTGTTTGCAGAGGCAAGGTATTGGCCGTTTTGTTCTCTCCTTAGCTTACTTTCGTTTATAAGATGCCCCATAGTCTTTAGTCTAAAGGTTTTAGATAAAAAATATCGTCTTATACATGGAAAAGTACTCTTTTCTCCTTCTTGGTAGAGATTAATAATTATATGTTTGCTCCTGGTTAATAATACCTCTGAGGTCACAGAAAAAGTTGCAGTAGCTTTTGAAGATTGCAGTTATACATAATAAGATCAAAATTCACACGGATCTGGTTTAGCTGCAGTCCTGTCTCAGTTTCATGTTGATGGTTTACTTGTTTGGTAATTGTTGCCTGGGTTTTTATCTAGTTATGTGTAGCACTGTGCTTTTTCCCTTTGTGCAAGTAGTCTACGATGAATTCAATTGAAATATATTACATCCCCCTCCTCTGCATGGATATGCTGGATGTACTCTAAAATGACTAATGCAATATTTTTCTGAGTGTAGATAAGAGTAGATTTCATTAAAATTATACTCAGAAGTAGAGATACCGTATTTTCTGCTCCATAAGATGCACTTCCCCCCCAAAAAAAGTGGGAGGGAAGTCTGTGCGTCTTATGGAGCGAAGGCCGCAATTTCTGCCCCCACAGGCCCCATGGGGGGAGCCTCGCAAGGGTCCGAGTGAGCCTTTCAAGCCTCAGAAAAAGTGCTAGAACCTGGCAGTTTTGCCCCCGCTGGCCCCGTGGAGGTGGGGGGAGCCTCGCAAGGGTCTTGGAACAGACCCTAGGACCCTTTGGAGGCTCCCCCTGCCCCCCCCACAGGGCCAGCGCAGGCAAAATCGCCACCTTCTGGGAGTCTTTTGAGGCTTGGGAAGCTTCTAAGACTCCCAGAAGGTGGCGCTTTTGCCCCCTCTGACCCCGGGGAGGCAGGGTGTGTCTCTAAAGGGTCCTGGAACACACCCTAGGACCCTTTGGAGGCTTCCCCTGGCCCCCCGCCAGGCCAGAGGGGGCAAAATCGTCACCTTCTGGAACTCTTGATGCTTGGGAAGCTTCAGAAGAGTTCCAGAAGGTGGCGATTTCGCCCCCTCTGACCCCGGAGGGGCAGGATGAGTCTCTAAAGGGTCCTGGAACACACCCTAGGACCCCTTGGAGGCTCACCCTGCCCCCCTGCCAGGCCAGAGGGGGCAAAACTGCCACTTTCTGGGACTCTTGAGGCTTGGGAAGCTTCAGAAGAGTCCCAGAAGGTGGCGATTTCACCCCCTCGGGGGGGGGGGGGCTGGGTGAGCCTCCAAAGGGTCCTAGGGTGTGTTCCATAAGACGTGTCTCCATAAGGCTCACCAATTTTTAGGAGAAGAAAACAGATATTTTTCCTGTTTCCTTCTAAAAATTTGGTGCTTCTTATGGAGATGTGCGTCTTATGGAGCGAAAAATACGGTATATTGAATTTAATTACATGATTTTTCTTTAACTTGGAAAAAATGGACTTTTGCTCACTAGAACTTCCCTGCCCAGATTATCTCCGCCTCAGAAAAAATATTAATCGTTGACTTTTCCCATGTCTAAAAGTGTGCTTGTAAAGGTTCCAGTTTGACTTTATCCAAAACTGCAGACAGATAGTAGGGATTGTTATAGGTTTCCAAGAATTTACAGTGTTATATGATGATAGCTGAAATCCAGTTGGCACAACTATGCGGGTGTAATAGAGTGGTCTGTTCGTCCAGATAGGCGGGATATAAATCAAATAAATAAATAAATACATAAATTAAATAAATAAATGGTGATGATGTCATCAGTTGGCAATCTTACTCTTTAATTTAATTGAAAGTTTGCTATCTCCCTGATCTTAATGGTAGTGATCTGGTAGTGATTTTCTGTAACTAAAATATTTCCTCTTCTGAGGCTTCCACATACTTCCTCCAGTCAAAAGGGATTCCTAGAGATTCTTGGTGCCTGGTAGCAGGTGAATAAAAAGCTTTCAGTTAACTTAAAGAATAATATTGTGGGCTGATCAATGTATTCTCTAATTTTCAGCCCCACTGGGTGGGGCTCCGCCTCTTGCACGCACAGCCGGGAACTTAACACTATCGCTGCATGGAGAAGGAAGACAACTGCACGGAGGGAAGCCGAGTCGTGCATGCACGCGCCCAGCTGAGTGGGAACCTTGCTGAATATATCATTGCCACCCACCTCCGCATAGTTATTCAACAGGATTTCAGCCGTTGAAAGAGAGATGGAGTTTAATGGCCCAATAATAATTTTGGTTTGGAAAAGCCAGATTAGGTCTGTTATTTATTCTCTCTATATATATATTGTCTCTAGCAATAAAAGCTTCGTTTGAGAACTGACAGTTTTTATGATGATCTTTGCTAGGCTGAGTACTGGGGGGGAGAGAGAAAAATTAACCTGAGTAACTTGTACTGAAGCTTGAAGAAATTAAGGCCCCAGTCTAAGAACAGCAGAATCTAATTTAAAAAATTAAAATACGTTTTAGAAAATTTCAAATGAATATATTGTCTCATAGTGTAGAATTATAAATTAAGGTCCTTATTCTGTAATGAGATTCTTGACCTGTGAGATAGTTTAAAATAAAATTATTATCAGATATGACTTTTTTTTAAAAGAAAAGACTTTTAACAATAAAAAGACTTAAAAATACAATTTAAGTAAAAATTCAATTAAAATTTTTAGATTCTTTTATTTTGTAATCATTGATTTTTATTCACACCTGTGTTGTTTCTCTTTAGCATTAAGATTTGCCTTAATGTGAAAGAAAAATGACCTGACAAGACTTTTAATAGCCAGAATACAGTGGTGCCCCGTATAGCGAGGTTAATCCGTTCCGGATTAACCTTCGCTATACGAAAACATCGCTGTGCGGGTAAGGAAAGCCTATTGGAATGCATTAAACTTAGTTTAATGCGTTCCAATAAGCTTCGAAACTTACCCCTCCAGCGATGTTTTTGCGTCCGGTGGCCATTTTGGAGCCGCCGATCAGCTGTTCGGCGGCTCCAAAATGGCCGCCGGACGCCCCAATCGTCGCAAAGCGAGTGCGGCGATTGGGGCTGATCCGTATAGCGATCCCCAAAAAGGGATCGCTATACGGATTCTTCGTTAAACGGTGCGCTCGTTAAGCGAGGCACCACTGTACCTTTTTGTTCATGATCTGTGAAAGTTGTGAAAGAACCCTGCACTATTTCTTCCTGGTGATTACAGATTTTCATACATTGGAAATTTGTCATTTTTTGGTAGCTCTTCCTTCTTATTGGGACAAAAAACAAAACATGGGAAACAGCAATTGATTAGTGGTATCTGAACAGGATGTTAAAATATACTGTATATAGTTAGTTAGAAGAATTACATTGTTTGTTTTCATAAATGGGCATTATGTTATTATGTGACATCAAATTGCTTCCAACGTACAGTGATGCAATGAATTAGTGACCTGCAAAAGGTTCTTTCATTAACTCCCTGCTCAGCTTTTGCAAATGCAAGGCCATGGTTTCCTTTATTGAGTCCAGCCATCTCTTTTTTGGTTTCACTCTTTTCCATGGGAGCCCATTATGGGATGCTAATTTTATATTGAATGGAAAGCAACAGTTTGATATATCACACTACAGTGGTGCCTTGCTTAACGGGTGCCCCGTTTAACAATGAATCCGCATACCGATGAAGATTTTGTGATCGCAAAAGCGATCACATAACGATGTTTTCAATGGGGAAAAATTGCTTTGCAATTTTTCCCCGTAAGCCCCATTTTCGTGCAGCTGATCGACGGGGCTTCGGGATGATCGCGGGGAAGCGCTCTCCCCCCCATCATCCCGAAGCCCCACCGATCAGCTGGGTGAAAATTCGGGCTTTGGGAGGATGGAGGGGAAGGGATTCCCCTCCCCATCCTCCGGAGCTGTGCGAAAATGCCGGCTTTAGCTTCGGCAAGATAGGGGGGAAGGGATTCCCCTCCCCATGCTCCGGAGCTCAGTGAAAATGCCGGCTTCGGCTTCAGCAGGATGGGGGGGAAGGGATTCCCCTCCCCATCCTCCGGAGCTGTGCGAAAATTCCGGCTTCGACTTCGGCAGGATGGGGGGGAAGGGATTCCCCTCCCCATGCTCTGGAGCTCAGTGAAAATTCCGGCTTCGGCTTCAGCAGGATGGGGGGAAGGGATTCCCCTCCCCATCCTCCGGAGCTCAGCGAAAATGCCGGCTTCAGCAGGATGAGGGGGGAAGGGATTCCCCTCCCCATCATCCGGAGCTCAGCAAAAATGCCGACTTTGGCAGGATGGGGGGGAAGGGATTCCCCTTCCCATCCTCTGGAGCTCAGCAAAAATGTCGGCTTCGGCTTCGGCAGGATGGGGGGGAGGGATTCCCCTCCCCATCCTCCAGAGCTCAGCGAAAATGCTTCAGGAGGATGGGGGGAACCATCCCTTCCCTGTACCTTCCCCCAGCTGACCGGCGGCGGCGGCGGAGATGGGGGTGAGGGGTGGCTCGGGGAAAGCTGGGAGGCAGGGCAAGGCCCAGGTGTTCCGGTGGCCCTCCTCCCAGCGGTGGCAGAGACGTGGGTGAGGGGTGGTTCGGGGAGAGCTGGGAATCGGGGCAAGGCCCAAGTGTTCCAGCGGCCCTCCTCCCGAGCCCTCGCTCGCCTGCCTCCCAAGGATGCCCGGTGTCTCCTGGGCTAGCTAGCTGGCTGGTTGGCAGTGCTTTGCCATGATCGGTTCCCTGCTTGGGGAACCGATCGTGGCAAAGCAATGCTTTTTTAACAGCTGATCGGTCGTTTCAAAATGGCCACCCGCTGTTTTCTGGACGGATTCCTCGCTTAAGAGGCACTGAAAATGGCCGCCCCTATGGAGGATCTTCGCTGAACGGTGAGTTTTTGCCCCATAGGAACGCATTAAACAGGGTTTAATGCGTTCCTATGGGGTTTTTTGTTCCGTTTAGCGATCTTTCCGGATAGCGACGTTAATCCTAGAACGGATTAACGTCGCTATGCGGGGCACCACTGTATTTGTAAAGACAATGGAATAAGCTATACTTAACCGTGTGTGTTTGTATATGCGGAGGTATTAATAATACAAACCTGCCATTAAACTGATTCTGACTTACAGTCATCCTTGCCAGAATTCTCAGGGAATATTCAGAAGTGGTTTACCATTCCCTTTTTCTGGGAACAGTCTGAACCCATGTTGCATGACTAAGATTACACAGGGTGGTTGTTCTCCTACAAGGCCCAGCAGGAAATGTAACTCCCAGTCTTTGACTCCACTCACTTACCTGTTCAGTTTACTACTTAATTGTGAATCAACCGCATAATTGTTTACAGAGGTGGTATGTGTATTATCATAAGTAATTGTTAAAATTACAGCTTCCTGCTAACCAGAGCATTTTCGTCAAGAATTCTTTTATAACTTAGCAATCAGATTGGCCACAGTCACATAACATCAGACCTGGGCAAAGTGCAGCCCAAGGGCCACATACGGCCCACAAGCAACTCCTGTCTGGCCCGCGGAATATCAAAACCATTTACAGTGGTGCCCTGTATAGCGAGGTTAATCTGTTCCGGATTAACCTTCGCTATATAAAATCTTCGCTAAGCGGGAAGTAAAAAGCCATTGGAACGCATTAAACTTCATTTAATGCGTTCCAAATCGGCCCTAAACTTCCCACTTAGAGAAGTTTCCTGGCCCCGGGCAGCCATTTTCGCGCCCTCCCCTCGCTTGCCGAGGGTGCGAAAACGCCGCACGGGGCCATTTCGGGTCGTTTTGAAGCCGCAAAACAGCTGTTTTGCGGCTTCAAAACGGACCCGAAATGGCCCCGCGCGGCGTTTTCGCGCCCTCGGCAAGCGAGGGGAGGGCGCGAAAACGCCGCGCGGGGTCATTTCGGGTTGCCCGCGGCCGTTTTGAAGCCGCAAAACAGCTGTTTTGCGGCTTCAAAACAGACCCGAAATGGCCCCGCGCGGCGTTTTCGCGCCCTCCCCTCGCTTGCCGAGGGCGCGAAAACAGCGCGGGGCCATTTCGGGTCATCCGGCGCCCATTATGGAGCCGCCGAACACGTCTCCAAAATGGCGGGCGGACTCCCCAATCGTCGCAATGCGAGGTGCGGCGATTGGGTGCTCCGTATAGCGATCCCGAAAAAGGGGATCGCTATACGGATTCGTCGTTATACGGTGCGCTCGCTAAGCAAGGCACCACTGTATAGCTTTTTGCCTAAAGTTGATCAGTTGCTTATCTTTAACATACCGCAAAAAAAACTCTTTAGTATTTGTGAAGATTAACAAGTTTAAAATAAAAACAATCATAACATTGCTGTTTCATTTTATTTTTAAATAACGTTGGTTCAGCCCCCAAACACAGTTCAGATTTTTCATGTGGCCCCTGTATAGAAATTAATTGCCCACCCCTGCATAACATGGTAAGCCAGGGGATTCTTGGTAACTGTTGCTTATTGTAGAATAGCAGCATGCTGGTGCGTATTACCCAAATCACTTCTAAGGTGCCTTCATCCTTTGGGTTTGTTTCTTTTCCAACATACCAGAGAATTAGAGCCAGAAAGAAGGGAACGTGCCTGTGGACACATAACACAAAAATAAGTTCTGTGTTACTGTATTTATTTAGCTGCTTCCATTGTGAAATCAGCAAGCCAAAGTTCCCTGTGTTCCAACTGCGTCATTGCAGCATGGCTTTGCATATTGTTTCAACTCTGCTGTTGTTTGTTCGTGTCCTGGTTCAAATATAACAGCACACTATAGTTCGTTGACATAGGCAAAAGGCTCAGTGATACCCCTTTCTTCTCTCTTTATGTTTTTTAAATAGTAAAATCCTTGATTCAAAAGTAAAATTTTAAATCTCTACATATGAAAGGAGGGAATGCTAAGATCTATAGGGAATGGGGAGAAAAGCTGAGTATGTCTGAGTCAAGCATAAAACCCTAAAATATTCAGGAGAGGAATGCAGTTGTGTTAGATCTTTATTAATTGAGAATTTGGACAGAACATACAATGATATGAAAATATGTAGAATACATTTGGTAATTATGTACAACGTTAGACTGGTAAAAAAAAAAGAAGTACATAACGATATCTGTTGTACAGCTTTATATGTTTGAAATGGCAAAGATAAACAGTAGCCTGACAAGGCACAGACTTTAAATTAGATTAATTTCAATTTAATCCATCTCTTTAGTGGATAAATTTGTGAGTCTGTGTATCTATATCATTAAATTCGTGAATGTTCCTTTAAACTGGACAGTCAAAACCTTATATCTTACATCCAGAGGCAGCTCCCGGAGGTGGACAGGAACTGAGGCAATGTATCTGACTGGGTTTGCCTTGGAGAAGAGAAAGGAACATGAATACTATTCAGAATGATTTCTGGACCAGCTAAAATGTGGGACACTCAGGCATAAATGCAGTGTTGTATTGCCACTATACCACCTGCACAATTAAACTTCATACTCCTGGCTTCTCCTTTCAGCCATTGTTGAGTGAGTGGAGGTAGTGTCCCTAACCATTCAGAACACAGGAAGTTGCAATGAGAAAGAAGTAATTTCTTCCAGATTTTGCTATCAAGAAGCAATTTTATCATTGAATGTATCTTGTTGGAATCTTGCCAATCTTCTTGAAAGATGTAGTATTTCAAATTGAGAGAGATTATTCCTTTTACAGTTCAGAGTTATCGGTCCAATAGCAGGTATCATCATTTTCACAATATTGAAGGATACAAATATGCATGGTTGCATGACAATACATCTTTGTAACCTATGAGATCCTGTGATGTACAGTGACTTGTTGTTTAGTCGTTTAGTCATGTCCGACTCTTCGTGACCCCATGGACCAGAGCACGCCAGGCCCTCCTATCTTCCACTGCCTTCCGGAGTTGTGTCAAATTCACGTTGGTTGCTTCGATGACACTTTCCAACCATTTCATCCTCTGTCGTCCCCTTCTCCTCTTGCCTTCACACTTTCCTAACATCAAGGTCTTTTCCAAGGAGTCTTCTCATGAGATGGCCAAAGTATTGGAGCCTCAGCTTCAGGATCTGTCCTTCCAGTGAGCACTCAGGCTTGATTTCCTTTAGAATTGATAGGTTTGTTCTCCTTGTAGTCCAGGGGACTCTCAAGATCCTCCTCCAGCACCACAATTCAAAAGCATTAAATCTTCAGTGGTCAGCTTTCTTTATGGTCCAGCTCTCACTTCCATACATCACTACAGGGAAAACCATAGCTTTGACTATTCAGACTTTTGTTGGCAAGGTGATGTCTCTGCTTTTTAAGATGCTGTCGAGGCTTGTCATCGCTTTCCTCCCAAGAAGCATGTGTCTTTTAATTTCGTGGTTGCTGTGCCCCATCTGCAGTGATCATGGAGCCCAAAGAAGTAAAAGATGTCACTGCCTCCACATCTTCCCCTTCTATTTGCTAGGAGGTGATGGGACCAGTGGCCATGATCTTAGTTTTTTTGATGTTGAGCTTCAGACCGTTTTTTGCACTCTGCTCTTTCACCCTCATTACAAGGTTCCTTAATTCCTCCTCACTTTCTGCCATCAGAGTGTTATCATCTGCATATCGGAGGTTGTTGATATTTCTTCTGGCAATCTGAATTCTGGCTTGGGATATCTCCAGTCCAGCCTTCCGCATGATGTATTCTGCATATAAGTTGAATAAGCATGGGGACAATATACAGCCTTGTCGTACTCCTTTCCCAATTTTGAACCAATCAGTTGTTCCATATCCATTTCTAACTGTTGCTTCCTGTCCCACATATAGGTTTCTCAGGAGATAGACAAGGTGGTCAGGCACTCCCATTTCTTTAAGGACTTGCCATAGTTTGCTGTGGTCCACACACTCAAAGGCTTTTGCATAGTCAATGAAGCAGAAGTAGATGTTTTTCTAGAACTCTCTGGCTTTCTCTATAATCCAGCACATGTTAGCAATTTGGTCTCTGTTTCCTCTGCCCCTTCAGAATCCAGGTTGTACTTCTGGGAGTTCTCGGTCCACGTACTGCTAAAGCCTACCTTGGAGGATTTTGAGCATAACCTTGCTAGTGTGTGAAATGAGGGCAATTGTACGGTAGTTAGAGCATTCTTTGGCACTGCCCTTCTTTAGGATTGGGATGTAGACTGATCTTTTCCAGTCCTCAGGCCACTGTTGATTTTTCCAAACTTGCTGGCATATTGAAATGTAGCACCTTAACAGCATCATCTTTTAAGATTTTAAATAGTTCAACTGGAACACCATCACCTCCACTGGCCTTGTTAGCTGTTAGTTATGCTTTCTAAGGCCCACTTGACTTCACTCTCCAGGATGTCTGGCTCAAGGTCAGCAACCACACTATCTGGGTTGTCCGAGACATTCAGATCTTTCTGGTATAATTTCTCTGTGTATTCTTGCCACTTCTTCTTGATGTCTTCTGCTTCTGTTACGTCCCTCCCATTTTTGTCCTTTATCATGTCCATCTTTGCACAAAACGTTCCTCTAATATCTCCAGTTTTCCTGAAAAGATCTCTGGTTTTTCCTTTTCTATTATTTTCTTCTATTTCTTTACATTGTTCATTTAAGAAGGCCCTCTTGTCTCTCCTTGCTATTGTTTGGTAGTCTGCATTCAGTTTTTTGTAACTTTCCCTATCTCCCTTGCATTTTCTTTCCCTTTTCTTCTCTGCTATTTGTAAGGCCTTGTTGGACAGCCACATTGCTTTCTTGCATTTCCTTTTCTTTGGAATGGTTTTTGTTGCTGCCTCCTCTACAATGTTACGAGCCTCCGTCCATAGTTCTTCAGGCACTCTGTCCACCAAATCGAGTTCCTTACATCTGTTCTTCACTTCCACTATGTATTCATAAGCAATTTGGTTTAGATTATACCTGACTAGCCCAGTGGTTTTTCCTACTCTCTTCAGTTTAAGCTTGAATTTTGCTATGAGAAGCTGATGATCAGAGCCGCAGTCAGCTCCAGGTCTTGTTTTTGCTGACTGTATAGAGCTTCTTCATCTTTGGATGCAGAGAATATAATCAATCTGATTTCAGTATTGCCCATCTGGTGATTTCCATGTGTAGAGCCGCCTCTTGTGTTGTTGGAAAAGAGTGTTTGTGATTACCAGCTTGTTCTCTTGACAAAACTCTATTAGCCTTTGCCCTGCTTCGTTCTGAACTCCAAGGCCAAACTTCCCTGTTGTTCCTTTTATCTCTTGACTCCCTACTTTAGCACACTGGTTCTTAACCTTGGGTTACTCAGGAGGTTTGGACTGCAACTCCCAGAAGCCTTCACCACCAGCTGTCCTGACTGGGGTTTCTGGGAGTTGCAGTTTAAAATCATCTGAATAACAAAGGTTAAGAACCACTGCTTTAGCATTCCAATCCCCTAGAATTAGAAGAACATCTTTTTTTGGTGTCAGTTCTAGAAGGTGTTGCAAATCTTCATAAAATTGGTCAATTTCAGTCTCCTCAGCATTGGTAGTTGGTGCATAAACTTGGATTATTGTGATGTTGAAAGCTCTGCCTTGGATTTGTATTGACATCATTCTATCATTTTTGAGATTATATCCCATTACTGTACAGCTTTTCCTACTCTTTTGTTGACTATGAGGGCTATTCAATTCCTTCTACGGGATTCTTGCCCACAATAGTAAATATGATGATCGTCTGAATTGAATTCGCCATTCCTGTCCATTTTAGTTCCATCTTCCAGTGTCATATCTTTTAGCCTTTTGTTTCTGATCATATGGCATTCTTGGCAAAGATACTGGAGTAGCATTGCCAGTTCCTGCTCCAGGTGGATTGCGTTTAATCCGAACTCTCCACTATGACGTGTCCGTCTTGGGTGTCCCTGCACTGCATAGCCCATAGCTTCTCTGAGTTACTCAAGCCCCTTCGCCATGACAAGGCATCAATCCGTGAAGGGGGTACAATGACTTATGAATGGTTAAATAAAATACATAAGACAGAGGAACTTGTATCTCTGGAAACATGCATTAGAGTGTACTGTAGCTTACTTAAATTGGCTAGAATTATGTTGTAGGTATTATCATTAGGAAGTGTTTCTGTTAGCCAGCAGAGGAGATGCAAAATGGGAAGTATTCAGATGTTCAGGAACACCAGTTTTAACTTGATCAGTTGTTACCATTTTGTGAGGAGTACATTTTAATCAAATTCAAAAATCTACATTTTTCTTTTATTTGTATAAGTTATCTGATTGTCCGCTGCTTGAAGCTCTGACATTGCAGTGGCATTATTGTAGGTATAAACGTTGCTTGCTCATTCATTCATTCATTCATTCATTCATTCATTCATTCATTCATTCATTTACAAAGGGTTTTTGTTTGTTTTTAATTTCAAGAGTAAAGGGAAATAGCTTGGGATAACAGGGAATATATCATGTTATACATTATCACATATTATCTGCACTTAAACATGTCATTACATTAAAGACTTTTGTGTCTGTTAGTTGCCTATATAATTCCAACTAGAATTTTTTAGCCGCACCATTACCAATTGCCTCAGAGTGACGTACAACAATATTAAAAATATTAAATTAGAAAAACATTAAAACATTAAAAATACCCAATATTATAATAATACCCTATATTAAAACAGTCATTTTATCATTAATAAATTCTGGTGCTCATATGGCCAGCTAGAGCAGGCCTGGGCAAATGTTGCCGAACATCCCTCACTGTGTGGGCTAGGCCCAACTCCCCTCAGTATTGGCTGTGTGGGCTAGGAATTATGGGAGTTCCTGTTCAACAACATCTGGAGGGCCACATTTTGTCCACCCCTGAGCTAGAGGATACTATTTAATTAAAATGCTGCCTAAACATGCCTGGCGCCAAAAAGCCAAAAGTGTCAGAGCCAAGCGGATTTTATTTATTTTATTTTACTAGATTTATACACCACCCATCTAGAGCAGTGATCTACTCTCTATAGGAAAGGCATTCCAAAGTTGGGGGGCAACAGCCGAGAAAGCCTTATTTCTACATGCCATCCCCCTCACCTCTTTCAGGGATGGCACCTTCAGAAGGGCAGGCTCGTATGGAAGAAGGTGGTCCTTTAGGACAGGTAACCAGGTCCTAAGCCGTTTAGGGCTTTATATGTCAAAATATGCACTTTGAATTGGGCCCGAGCAGCAACCGGCAGCCAGTGTAAATTTTTCAGAACAGGCATGATATGAGTCCACGCGGCGCCACCACTTACCAGTCACACAGACCGGTTCTGTGCCAGGTGCAGTCGCTGGACCATCTTCAAAGGCTGCCCCATGTATAGCGCATTGCAATAGTGCAGTCTGGTTGGTACCAGTGCATGAGTGACTGTTGCCAGGCTCCACTCATCCAGGTAAGGGCGAAGTTGATATATTCTTTGCAGCTATAAGAAGGCACTCCTGGACACTGAGTCTACCTGGGCTTCCAAGGTCAGACCCAAGTAAAGGAACACCCCCAAGCTGTGGACCCTGTCCTTTAGGGGGAGTATAACCCCGTCTAGGGCAGGGAAATGGCCCTTTAACCTATCTGGCAGAGCACCTACCAGCAGCATTTCTGACTTGTCTGGATTGAGCCTCAGTTTATTGACCCTTATCCAGTCCATTACCAAGTCCAGGCACGAGTTCAGAATGGTGAGTGCCACACCTGGATTGGTAGAAAATGAGAGGTAGAGCTGGGTGTTGTCAGCATATTGCTGACTTCTTAGCCCAAACCTCCTTATGACCTCCCCCAGCGGTTCCATGTAGATATTGAATAGAACGGGGGACAGTATAGAACCGTGAGGAACCCCATGACGCAACTGCCATGGATCAGGCCTACTGTCCCCCAGCACCACCTTCTGGACCCGATCAGCCAGATAGGAGCGGAACCTATGGTCGATGGTGTCAAAAGCCGCTGAGAGGTCCAGGAGAATCCACAGGGATGCAGTCCCCCTGTGTCTCCCTGGCAAAGGTCGTCAAATAGGGCGAACAAGGCAGTCTCCGTGCCATAACCTGAAACCCAATTGAAATGGATCTAGTCAGTGGTCCCCAACCTTGGGCCTCCAGATGTTCTTGGACTACAACTCCCAGAAGCCTTCACCACCACCTCTGATGGCCAGGATTTCTGGGAGTTGAAGTCCAAGAACATCTGGAGGCCCAAGGTTGGGGACTACTGATCTAGATAATCCATTTCATCCAGGAAAGCCTGGAACTGCTTAGCTACCACACGTTCCAACACCTTGCCCAGAAAAGGGAGGTTCACCACTGCTCGATAGTTGATCACTAGACCTGGGTCCAGATTAGGCTTTTTAAGGCTTTTTACTTCCATGGCTACATTTACCTGAAGCATTCATATAAGTGTTCTGATAGCCTGCTGATCCTATTACGTGTGTCTTTAAAACTGTGTTGTGCCCTCGTGATATTTCAAAGTGTTGCCGTACATGACTGACTGTGTCACAAATTTCATTGTGCTGTGTTCCATTGTGCTGTGTCTTGATTCAACATGCAAATTTTGACATAATTGTTACTCTTTTAGGTTTTAATTTTATCAGGTATATACATACTGAAATAATGAGTATTGGTGGGGCTGTCAATTGAATATGGAAAAGATGCTGAATATATGAATATGGAAAATAAGATTCCATTGGGTCAGTGGGGCTCACTGGAGATATTCAAACAAAGTCTGAAATTGCAAAATGAGAGTTGAGTGTGTACTAAAAGTTTTTTTTTAATTTCCCTTTTAAATTGTTCAAGATAGGTTAGAGTACAATAAACAAAACATAGGAAAAATGATAAAATGCTTCAGATGCTCCATCACATCTGTTAATAAGGATTCAGAAAAATTCACTGGACGTTTGGAGGAGAGCTCAAGCCAGTGTGTTCTCTACTGCTTTGTTTTTTTTTCAGTTAACACACAAACACTTTCTAAATAATTTCTTAAACCTAAAGAGTCCAAAGGATTACTATTAATAAACCCACTTTTTCTGTGATTGTCCATGCTGTACTGCACTGTAGCTGAGCCTAAGCAATTTTTTAAATTTGTTATCTAATAGATTATCTATGGAGCGTTCACCTCTCCTCTTGCATTCTAAAAATCATCATGTGTTTTGTTAGGACTGTATATGTTGGGCTGGGCAACCCAGGGTGCTCCAGTGACCAGAGTTTCTCCACCTTAGTTATTGTGAATTTTGGTACCAAAACCAGAAGTGGCTGGATCACACCTTCAAAAAAGGGAGATCTGGAATAAAAAATCATATGTGCTTCCCATTCTTCATGTTTTAATTTGATTTTAAAAATAACTTAGAGGATAAGAGGGCTTTGAAGGCTAGTAAAGACCACTGTGTGGCTTTATGTAGCACAATCAGATATAGGTAAAGGTAAGGTTCCCCTTGACAATTTGTCCAGTCGTGTCCGACTCTAGGGGGCGGTGTTCATCCCCGTTTCCAAGCCATGGAACCCGCGTTTTTCCGTAGACAGTTTCCATGGTCACGTGGCCAGTGTGACTAGATATGGAACGCTGATACCTTCCCACCATGGTGATACAGTGGTGCCTCGCATAACGAGTGCACCGTTTAACAACGAATTTGCATAGCGATCCTTTTTTGGGATCGCTAATGCTATCGCATAACGATGGTTCCAATGGGCAAAATTCGCTTTGCGACGATCGGTAAGCGTTTCACTTACCGATCTTCGCATTGCGATGTCGGGGGAACAGCTGATCGGCAGTTCCAAAATGGCTGCCAGAAGACCCAAAATGGCCGCACACAGCGTTTTCGCGCCCTGCCCTCGCTTACCGAGGGCACGAAAATGCCTGCGCTATGGAGGAACATCGCTGAACGGTGAGTTTGGGGCCCATTGGAACGCATTAAACTTTGTTGGGTTTTTCTATTCCGTTTAGCGATGTTTCCGAATAGCGATGGTTAATGTGGAACGGATTAACCTCGCTATGCGGGGCACCACTGTACCTATTTATCTACTCACATTTTACATGCTTTCGAACTGCTAGGTTGGCAGGAGCTCGGACAGGCGATAGGAGCTCACTCCATTGCATGGATTCAAACTGCTGATCTTTCGACCTTGCAATCCAGAGGCTTAGTGGTTTAGAGCAGGCTGCAGATATAGATGTCCTCAAATAATATATTGGGGCAAATTCTATTTATAATTGCATCTTGTTTTTTTCCAGATGCTTCTGAAATACAGTATTGGTTTTGTGGTAGGTGAAAAGTTAGAAAAATGCTTCTGCAAAGTAAAACTTCCAAAGTAGCATGGTTTTACATGTTAAACATTTTTTCCTCTTACATGATATTTTTTGGAATGCTCCTTATTTGTTTGTGCACATAGATGTACTGTAGATATAAATATATAGATATTTACAAACTGTGAAATAACTTGAAACGTGGTGGGTAGCTAGTACGTTTTCAGCAGGGGTTACTATGGAGAGTTAACAGAGGGCAACTTGGCAAATGTTCAGACCTTCCCATTAACTTTGTTTAGCTTGGCATGAGACCTTGTGTTCCGCAGAATTCTCCTGGCCTACCTTTCTGCATGCTGAGCTAATCAGCAAATACCTAATGAGCCTGCTCTAAAGAAACGGATCCTCTCCCATCCGCATTCATTTTCATACATTCTCTAGGGGGAAGGGAGAGACAAGACTTCATGAGGACTGATGATGCTGCAAAGACCACAATAATGATAATTAACTTGCTGAATTTAGAAGATTATGCTGTTAATTAGTTGCAAAATAAAGATAAGTAATAGAGTAGCAGATGGTAAGATAACACCCAGGAGAAGGAGGGTTATTACTCTGATGAGGTTTTGTGGCAGATATGAAATATGGATCTGACTTCTCGTGAATTGTTGTTACAAAAATATTGTTTCTGTGAGCTCATGATTGAGTGATCTATTCCTGCCAATTCAGACAGAGGTGACGGGGGTTTGTCTTCAAGGGTATGCTTGCTTTTAAAAATATATTTGTTACTCAATATTATAATTTATTTAATGTTCCAGCAATATTGCATGCATATATTGAAGTAGTATCAATGTGCTGTGTTGTTGTTCGTTTTACTTTAAACCAGGAATACGTAGTCCATGAACCAATTTGGCCACCCAAACTGAACTGTCTGACCCATGGGTGTGGTGTTGGATATCACCTTGACAGAGGAGGAGAAGTTGGGATTCAGCTGCGATTTTTAAAAAGCTTCCTCAATCTATTTTGCATTTCTTTTGCTTTCTCCAGACCCCAACTGAGTCCTTTTCTCCATGCAAAGAGAGAAGTACAGAGTTCTGTGCATCTCCCTTGCTCAGGAAAAGGTAAAATAAATATTGGGAGGGGAAAATTGATGGCAGGGGTGCTTCAGGAGTAGAGACTCACTCCCCAACATAATCCAGTTCACCCCCAATTTCATCTTGTCATCAGATTTGTTCTGCAAGGCAGCCTGGACTTTTTGACGGGCCCATTTCCCTGTGCTTGGCTCCAATGTGCTTGTTTTGTATCACTAGATATGTAACAAAAAATCAGCATGCCAGCCTGGTGTGTAGTGGGATAGAGGATATACTCGTGGTGTAGCCTTTAGTCGCCTCTCTTTCTTCAGCCTACCCTATTTCATGGAGTAATTGAAGATACATGTATTTTGCCCTGAGCACCTTGTAGGAAGAAGAGCCTTAATAAATATCTGAAATTTCCAGATATAGGTCAGAATATAAATGTTTAAATAAGAAAGCACATAGATATGATGATTAACAGGTTGTTGAGTCTGATGAATACCGTGTCTGTTGATGTTGGGATGTTGTCCAGGATATTGTAAAACATTTGAGATGATTTAGGAGTGACCACTGCCTGAAATGTGGCAGCAGGAGCAATCATGGAAGCTGGGAATCATCTTGAATCAGAGACGGTGTCTGTGAGGAATTTTAAACTTAACCAACCAATAACTAAGTTGGCATTGCAGAGCATTGTTTATAATGGAAAAATATTATTATTGTTTTCTTTCCAGAGATTAAAAGCTGCTTTGACCCAGCAGCATTCGCAGGTAACAAATGGAGATACTGGAAAGGGGCAGACCAGTGGATTGGTTAGAACTCAATCAGAAGAAGCACGGCCACAGTCACTACAACAGCCTGCGACGTCTACTACTGAAACACCGGTATGAAGCCTTGTTTCTAACTCTGATCACTGTGTAAATCTCCTGTAATCCTTCCTTCTTGAAGAAGGAAAGTCTTCAGAGTAGGGAAGCAGATGTGAGCATTCCTTTAGGTAAAAGGAGATAGAAAGGAACGGCAAAAGGAGCATGTGAGTGCAGTGCGCCGAAGTTAAAAGCCAGTGCTATGTGTGAGACAGCAGTCTGTTTACTGCTTGCATGTTCCGCAGCTTAAGGTGGGCTTAGGTGGTTTAATAGCAATTTTGTGTCATCAGGTAGCTTCTGACATAGGGTGAGCCTTTCCAGGATTTACTATTTCTTTCTGGGGCATTCAGAAATGTAACTTGTTGTTTCAATAACGAACAGGATTTTTTGGCCTTCCCAACGATAGAATTCTGACAACGCAAGATACCTTACCTAAACTATGGACGGAGAACATGAAATTAGGAGTCAGTTCAGATATAATAATCTTGAATTTATTAGCACAAGGCATCAGTGCTTTGCTTTGTTGTATCAAGGATTGCTAGGAGCAATTCAGCATCATAAAGTCTAATACTGATAAAATCCTGCAGTAAGCAATGTGGCTTCTCTGCTCCATCTTTGTTCTTTTTGGTTCCTTGTTGGGAGAAATGCGGCATATAAATAAAACTAATAATAATAATAACCAGCTCCCTCCAGAACCTTCATGGACCTGTGGTTCAGCCCATCATGGTCCCATTTGTCCTGCTTCATTTTTTTTTCTTCCTTCCTCTTTCGCTTCCTCTGGGACTCGCCTCTGGCTGGCTTCTTCATATGGTAGTCCACATGCTTCTTAGTTGTGTTATTTAAACCAGATATCTCTGTTTTGTCCCAAATGGGAACCTTTGGGTTGATGATAGTTTACTGATCAGGATTGTAAACAGTAGTTAGTAGTTGGTAGTAACTCAAAAGATGCCCATTTGTGATGTATTGGGAAGCTGTGGTTGAAGAAATACAGCATTGAATGTGATATGGTAAGGGCTAGGTAGGAGTGTAATGAGCCAATACAGTGGTGCCCCACATAGCGACGATAATCCATTCCGGAAAAATTGTCGCTATGTGGATTCGTCGCTATGCGGAACAAAAAAGCCCATAGGAATGCATTAAAACACGTTTAATGCATTCCTATGGGCAAAAACTCACGGATATGCGATAAACCTCCATACGGCTGCCATTTTCACTGCCCAGTAAGCAAGGAATGGGTGCGAGAACACTGCGGGCGGCCTTTTTTTTTTTACCCGGCGGCCATTTTGGAACCGCCGATCAGCTGTTATAAAAACATCGCTATGCGAAAATCGGTAAGCAAAACAGCTTACCAATCACCGCAAAGCGATGTTTTACCATTTAAAACATCGCAATGCGATCGCAAAAACGATCGCAAAAAAACCATCGCTATGCGGATTCGTCGTTAAACGGGGCACCCATTATGCGGGGCACCACTGTACTTGTTTCCAATTTGCTAAACCATGATGTTGGCAAACTAGGATTACTATGTCTGATCAGCCCTTTAAATTTGTAGGTGTCAAGTAATTGCTAGGTTTCAGATAAAGTTTTCTCTAACAGAATCTTACCATTTTGCTTCTGATTTTGAGGAATGAAAACAAAGAGGTGTGTTTTTAGTTAAATTCAGTACTTAATGAAATAGCTGCATTTTGCACTGTTTTGTATGCTAAAGCACTGTGGATTAGGAGATTCCTGGTACTGTCCAATAGGTAGAATAAGTTAAAAGTTTATACCAGTCCAGTATGATTCAGATTTTTTAAAATTCTTTTTTTAACAGGCTTCTCCAGCTCAGCCTGCACCACAAACTCCAAATACTGGGGGTCGACGAAGAAGAGCAGCAAATGAAGATCCTGATGAGAAAAGGCGGAAATTTCTAGAGAGGAACAGGGCAGCTGCTTCAAGATGTAGACAAAAAAGAAAAGTTTGGGTACAGTCTTTGGAAAAAAAAGCTGAAGATCTAAGTTCATTAAATGGTCAATTACAGGTATCTTGCTATAATTTTTATTTATTTTATTTATTTATTTGATTTCTATCCCGCCTATCTGGTCTTATTCGACCACTCTAGGCGGCTTACAATTCCACAATAGTTTTTAAAAACATTACATTACAAGTTAACAAAGGCAAAGATCAAAGGAATATAAGAAGAAGAAAAAACTACTAATCCAATCCAAGATGGCAGCTAGATTTTAATATCCCTATATAAAACTGCAACATTTTTGTCTTAAATGTGTACTTAGAGTCACTATCAGATACACTTTGAAGAAATGCATCAGAATCTGGCAGAAGTCTGGATCTACCCACATAACTATGCTGTAGAAGTAGCTTTATATACCAGAGCAGATTAACCCATACATGTCCATTTGAATAGTCCACATATTCAAATATATATGAAATTATCACATAAAAATAGTTGATGAAAGCAATAATTAGATAGCTTTCTATCATAATCATTTCAAAAGTAAAGAAACTATTTACAGATGATAGACCGCTACTCTGTGCAAGGAAAGAACAAATTGCTATTTCTTCCTAAATTCACTTTATACTTAGTTGGCATTTTAAATGTTACATCTTGAAATAATATCTTGTGTGATACTCACCAGCCAAAGAAACAATAAAACATCAAAAGTTGGACTTTGAACTGTATCTGCCCTATCTGAACATTTTGCAGTTACATTCTCACATGAATTAAAACATATGCCAAATAGATACTTCAATAATGCATACAGCATAAACAGAGCTTGAATAATGCATTAGATTTCATGTTACCTGCAAAATAGTCAATTTTGCCTTTTTTTAAACTGATGCATCAGTCTGCTTTCTTATTTAACACAAAAATAATTGTTTTGATGTTAATGCATTAAATCTAACACATTGTCTGAAATCCTGTTGCTTTGATATACATGAAGAAGGAAATTGTGCAACATTCAAGACAACAATTAATGAGTTGCTGCCGGAATTCTTTGGGGTGCATGTGCCCAATGGCTCAATGTTTGAGAATCCCAGCAAGAAAACATTGCCAGCTGAAAAGCACTGAAACTTAAGCCATTTGCCTTTCATATGTTTAACAAAGCAATAGGATTTCAGCAGTGTTTCCAAGCTCTGCTTACAACAGAATGTTATACTGGATTGCAGAAAAAACTGTTGCCAGTTTAAAACTGTCACTTTCAGTTTATCAGGTGTAAAATTAAACAGCATGAAACATGAAAATATTGTTCAGAAATAGGTTAAAGATATGCTTGCATACAGTGGTGACTTCATATGAATAGAAAATTGGAATGTGAAAAAACATTACAGTGGTGCCTCGCTTAACGATTTTAATTGGTTCCAAAAAAATCATCACTATGGGAAAACATTGCTAAGCGAAATGCGGTTTCCCATTGAAATGCATTGAAAACCAGATAATCCGTTCCAATAGGAACGGATTGTCGTCCTTAAGCGAAAATCGCCATAGGAAACATCGCTAAGCGAAACGCGGTTCCCTAATTGAAATGCATTGAAACCCATTCAATGCATCTCAATGGGGGGGAAAATTCAACAACAAATTTAAAAAGAGTCGGAACAAAGTCAAATTTGGTTAACGAAGGGTTTATTAAGTGCACTTTATGATTTCAAACATTTTACACAGTAAACTTTAACTTTATAACATTTAAAAAACAGCAAACATGAGGCTGTTTAAACCATCGTTAAGCGAAACAGGGGACCAAAAAACCTAATCGTTATGCAAAGCATGGTCCCGAAATCGCTAAGCGAAAATCGCCCATAGGAAACATCGTTAAACGGAGCGCAAAAATACTCCGAAAAAGTCATCGCTAAGCGAATTCATCGTTAAACGAAGCGCTCGTTAAGCGAGGCACCACTGTATATGTCATTGCATTTCTGGAGATTTGACCTGCAATCTCTTCTGTCTTTTCTTCATAGAGGGATGCAAGACTTTGTTTTTCCTTTCCCTATGAATATGTATATAAATTCCCCCCACTCACATTGGCTAACACATGGTGGTTTATGTTTTTCATTTATGCATTTTTATTATTAACATCTTTAAAAGTGTGAGTGGTTTTGTGCAACTATTACTTCCTTAAAATCCACTACAAGCTTCACAAAAGTACAACTGGTCTCAGGAGGTACAAAATGGATTCTTTAGTTGAATTTTTTTAAAATTTCTATTCCTAGTACTTCCACCAACCCAAAATGGGACATCTGATTGTTACTGCTCTCCCCTAATTGTTGTGTGCGCACATCCATATTGAGTATTGAGGGACCCTCTGGAACAGTATTGGATATGTTGCAGGCAATAGACAGAATCAGTGAGAGCTGTATTCCTTGCCTTGTGTGAGTGGAAATACTTTCTCCTAATGCAGAAGAGCAGGGACGTGGTGGCGCTGCGGGCTAAACCGCAGAAGCCTGTGCTGCAGGGTCAGAAGACCAAGCAGTCGTAAGATCGAATCCACACGACAGAGTGAGCTCCCATCGCTTGTCCCAGCTCCCGCCAACCTAGCGGTTCGAAAGCATGTAAATGCGAGTAGATTAATAGGGACCACTTCGGTGGGAAGGTAACAGCGTTCCGTGTCTAAGTCGCACTGGCCATGTGACCACGGAAGATTGTCTTCGGACAAAACGCTGGCTCTATGGCTTGGAAACAGGGATGAGCACCGCCCCCTAGAGTCGAACACGACTGAACAAAAACTGTCAAGGGGAACCTTTCCTTAATGCAGAAGACAACATTTAGTACAATCTATGAATATTTCTTTTTTGTCAAATGCAATTGGCTGTCATTTATTGATCATAGAATCATACAGTTTTAGAGTTGGAAGAAGTCTTGAATATTATCTTGTCCAACCCCCAGTTAGTGCAGGAATCACAGTTAAAGTAACCCCAACAGATCGCTGTCGTTTGAAAACCTGCAGTGAGGGAGAGTTCATCATCTTTTGAGGTAAGCACTCCCACTGCGGATGACCACTTAGAGTGATACAGTTTTTCTAATATTTAGCCAAAATTTATTTTCTTGCAGTTTGAATCCATTGATTTATAGTAAATTTTAAATAATTGTACCAGCCTTCGCTTCTCCGTAAGTAATCCAAGAAGGACCATGCTTCGATTCAAGGGCTACTTTAGACATTACTTTGTAAGCAGTTTAGTCTGGCCATTCTGAGAGCCACTTTTGCCCAGCTGTTAATTCAAGGCCTACTTTGCTGCCTAAAAGCACTTCTGCTTATAATTCTGACTCACTCTGTGCATCTCCAAGAGTTGCTGCACACTTTTTTGTGCAGCCCCTCCAAACACACACTGTACACACACACACTTTCTCTCTGAATCCTACAGCACACGTTCTTTCTTGTCATGGATTCTAATTCACTTCTTGAAGTACTGAAAATATGTATTGTTCCAATATGTTTTAGAACTTTTGAATTATAATGATGATTTATCAAAGAAATTCTGAATAAAATAGTTAGCAGTTTTAACAGTGCTCATTCTATATGCAGCAAAATGACTTTAATACAGTCAAATGCACTGGAATAATCAGTATTTATAGTTGACCCCATTGTTTTTGTCCATTTGCTTCTTGCTGTTCTTAACTGTTGATGATTTACAAGAGAGCATAAGTAGCCACTTCCAGCAAGAAAACCTAGAGAAGATGCCACTATAAAGATTATTCTGCGTATCTCTCTACATGCCTAATCCTAGCTAGAAATGTCTTCAGACCAATGTTACCCAAGTTATCAGTACTGCAACATTCTGCTAATGTTTAACCATATTTGGAATGGTCCATTCCATATACATTTTCTTTTTTCCAGTCACTTGTGCAGGAGAGAATTTGCTAACCTTTTGTAGAATACAAAGCCTATTGTTTTGGAAAAGCAGTTATGCATGAAGTGGTCCACTTACACAGCAATTACATTTTGTTATTGTGAACAAATTCTATTTTTTCTAGCCTTTCCTAAGTTACTTTCCAGGTTTAGACATTAAAACTGGTTCATTGGATGCTGTTCAAAAACTAACTAGGAGGCAGCATTATCTTGTCCTGTAGTAAATTATTGTTAATCCTTACCGTCTAGAATAAACCTGATGTAATCTATGCTTGCTTTGTTTACATTGAAAGACAGCAGACATTTCCATAGGTATTTTCCTAAATAAACATGTAATTAGAGAAAAGTTTTTTTTTTTTCTGGTAGGTTCACAAGAGTTAATCTCATAGCCATAGATATATAAGAATTAATTTTTTACAGTCTGCCAGCAGCAGCTGGCTTGTAAAGAAAATTAAATGGCAAAGAAATAATTAAACTTTGCTTTATGTGGAAATATTAATCCTGATTTTCCATAATTCTTCACTTGACAGGCTTGCACAGCTGATCAGAGTACTGGGCAATAATGACCCATGATGACTTATGTTTCATATCAAATGTGATACTTATCCCATAGCTTGCTGGCTTTGAAATAATGCTAGGATCCAATTGTTCTTTGTTCTTGTTTTGGCTGTTCTGCAAAAGAAACAGATCAGGAAGTACGAATAGAAGCTTATGAATATGAAACATAAAAATGCTCTTGTAGAGCCCTACGTTACTTTATTCAGAGCTAAAGAAAGGTGTGAATCGCCAAATTAATTGGATTTGGTTAATCACTCTGGTTGTATTTAAGGATACAATGGTGCCTCGCTTAACGACGTTAATTCGTTCCAGCGAAATCGCTGTAGAGCGAAAACATCGTAAAGCGAAAATAAAAAACCCATTGAAACGCATTAAAACCCGGTTAATGCGTTCCAGTGGGCTAAAAACTCACCGTCCAGCGAAGATCCTCCATATGGTGGCCATTTTTGGTGCCTGTATAGCAAGAAATCCATCCCTAAGCACAACGGGGAGCCATTTTGAGCACCCGGTGGCCATTTTGAAAACCCAATGATCAGCTGTTTTGATCGTCGTAATGCAAAGTTGGTTCCCGAAGCAGGGAGCCGATCTTTGCAAAGTGAAAAAAAAATGTAAAATATTGTTTTGCGATCGCAATTGCGATCGCAAAAACATTGTTGTTAAGTGGATTCATCATAATGTGGGGTAATCGTTAAGCGGCGCACAACTGTATGTAATAAATTGTTCAATATATGAGAAAGTGGAATTGGAACTTGGCTTAAATTAATGTTTTGAAAACAGGTGTTTTAAAATATTAGATCAGATTCTTTTAGTGAAAGTTAGCTCTTATTGGGGTTAAAGATGAAGTCAGTTTTCTTGTCCTTCCCATTCCTTAACTAGAAGCCCCCTCCTTTACAGGCTCTTCTTCCTATTCCTTGTTACACTTTTGATTTAAATGCCATATTTTGGATGTGAAATTAATGACTCTTTAGTGGCTACCTTCTCAGTTTAGGGTGTCTTTTTGTGTGAGAGAGGGAGTGTTCCTAACCGAGCACTTGTGTTCGTATTTGTGTGTATAAAAATGTACACTGCAGTCTGAGTATATATGTGCATGAAAGACAAGGATTTCCTATCTGTATGTAGCTGTGTGCACTCAGGAGAGTACCTGCCTGGGTTTGCGTGACTAGGAGGCAGTGTGTGCAAACAAATTTCTTGGTCAGTCTGTCACTGGCTGCCCTGCCCTTAGTGCTGCTAAATACAGTGGGTATCAAATGCCATGCTACCTTATAGTAATAATGGTAGTCATTTGTTGTTGTTTAGTCATTAAGTCATGTCTGACTCTTCATGACCCCATGGACCAGAGTACACCAGGCCCTCCTGTCTTCCATTGCCTCCTGCAGTTGGGTCAAATTCATGTTGGTAGTTTCAATGACACTGTCCAACCATCTCATCCTCTGTCATCCCCTTCTCCTCCTGCCTTCACACTTTCCCAACAGCAGGGTCTTTTCCAGGGAGTCTTCTCTCCTCATGAGATGGCCAAAGTATTGGAGCCTCAGCTTTAGGATCCGTCCTTCCAGGGAGCAATCAGGGTTGATTTCCTTCAAAATGGATAGGTTTGTTCTCTTTGTAGTCCAGAGGACTCTCAAGATTCTCCTCCAGCACCCCAATTCAAAGCATCAATTTTTCGGCGATCAGCCTTCTTTATGGTCCAGCTCTCACTTCTATACATCATTACAGGGAAAACCATAGCTTTGACTATTCGGACTTTTGCTGGCAAGGTGATGCCTCTGCTTTTTAAGATGCTGTCAAGGTTTGTCATTACTTTCCTCCCAAGAAGCAGGCGTCTTTTAATTTCGCAGCTGCTGTCCCCATCTGCAGTGATCATGGAGCCCAAGAAAGTAAAAGAGGTCACTGCCTCCACATCTTCCCCTTCTATTTGCCAGGAGGTGATGGGACCAGTGGCCATGATCTTAGTTTTTTTGATGTTCAGCTTCAGACCGTTTTTTGCACTCTCCTCTTTCACCCGCATTACAAGGTTCCTTAATTCCTCCTCACTTTCTAACATCAGAGTGGTATCATCTCCATATCTGATGTTGTTAATATTTCTTCCAACAATCTTAATTCTGGTTTGGGATTCCTCTAGTCCAGCCTTTTGCATGATGTATTTTCTGCACATAAGTTAAATAAGCAAGGAGACAATGTGCAGCCTTGTACTCCTTTCCCAATTTTGAACCAATCAGTTCCACATCCAGGTCTAACTGTTGCTTCTTGTCCCACATATAGATTTCTCAGGAGATACCGTATTTTTTGCTCCATAAGACGCACCGGACCTTAAGACGCACATAATTTTTACAGGAGGAAAACAGGGAAAATATATTCTGAACCAAATAGTGTAATAAAATATTTAATAAACTATAACAGAATAACATTTGAACCATGTAAAGTGAACAGCAGTCAACAGTGGCATTAAGAACCATTACCACTGCCATTAACAAATGGAGAGACTTAAAGCTTTGTGTACTCTAGTTTATGTACCATAAATTTGTGTACCATAAATTTAATTCAAGTACATATAGACCATTATCAGCCAGTGATAAGACCTATACCACACTACCTATATTTTACATTTCCTTTCATCCACCTCCTCCCCATGCTTATAGAAATGTCTCAATGACAGATGAGATTGTTGTGCAGCTCTGCCCATCTACAGCTCAAGCCTATATTAAATTAGAAATGGTTTGTCTGATTTGGCACTGCATTGAGAAGTCCCTTTTAGTTGTGTGGAGGATAAATAGTAGAATTAAACTATTTAGCAGCTGGTTTTCCTTATTTACTTTAGGTTATGCAAAAGAATAGCAACACGAAGCTTAACCCATTCACCAGCAGTAGCACATGCTCAGCATAAGACCAAATCTCGGGTTTCTGACATAATTGAACATTTATAGCATGCAAGGCACAACAGCCATGAACAATGTTCTTGACGAGCCAAAAAAACTGAATACAAACTATAGTAGCTGAAATCAGGAAGCAGGTACAGTACTGTAATCCAGTTAGAAGTCACAAGGCACAGTTAGTTTCCTTGCTGCAACACCCTTTGGAAATACATTCTCTATTAGATGTCCAGAACTAGTTGAAAAGTTTGCAAGTCGAATCCAAATTTCTCATAAGAATGCATTGAAAATTAATTAATGCATTCTTATGGGAAAAAAGGTCAGAAACTTTTTTAAAAAATAAAAGAAAGTCACTTACCAGGTACTGTAGACTGAGCCCGGCTCTTCACAGTGCCTTGGTAGACCCCAGAACA
This sequence comes from Pogona vitticeps, assembly GCF_051106095.1. Classification (NCBI taxonomy): domain Eukaryota; kingdom Metazoa; phylum Chordata; class Lepidosauria; order Squamata; family Agamidae; genus Pogona; species Pogona vitticeps. The sequence continues at coordinate 200,706,234 of NC_135783.1, forward strand.
GTAAAAAAAGAGCCCCAAACAGCTAAAAGCCAGCAGGCAGCCGGCAGCCATTTTGTGCTCTTCTCTGCTCCTGCCCCCTCCCCTTTCCCCACCTAACAGCTGATGGGCGCTGGTCTGAAATGCTTCCCAGGTAAGCAGGTTTCAACTCAAACGGAGCACCTTTTCACCCAAGCACAGTTTAACCCAAAGCAAGCAGCTTTTAAAGAAAAACAAGCAGATTTTTAAGGCAAGCATGAACATTTCTACACAAGCAGGTTTCAACTCAAACGGAGCACCTTTTCACTCAAGCACGGTTTAACCCAAAACAAGCAGCTTTTAAACTAAATTTTACATTTTAAAATGACAATACCAGGCAGTCCCAGGTCTCTCTCCCAGCTCTCTAACTGCTTGTACTAGCAAGGAAGCAGACAAGCAGCCTCTTCACTAACTGAAAGTTTGAATTTCCCTGCTTTCCCTGCCTTCCCCGCATATTAGGTATGCTAATATCTGTGCACTGGAGGATTGTGGGAGGAACATTTCAGCCCCTGATGGGGGTCCTGTGGGGCACCCCAAAACACTGAGTAGGTCTCTTGGCCTCTTTCAGGACTGGGGCTGTGCAGCCCTGCTCTGATCAGGAGGTACAGCCGGGGTGTCACCATGCCTTTGGGGGATAGGGCACAGAAAGGGGAAGAATTTTCAGGGGCCATTCTAACTCATACCTGGCAGGGGAGATACCATATTGTAAAAGTGGTTTTCCCAGGGTAAGGCTCATCTATCGTACTTTGGATCACTCCTGTGATTTCCCCAAATGTGGGAAAATCAACTGCCTAAGTGGGGGACTGTGTTTATGGTTTCCCCTGGTTTTTCTAGAATCACCCTTTCCCCTTTGGTCCTTGGCTGTTTTCACTGCCTGCTACCATAGGCCTGTTGGCCTTGCTGGTTTTCCAGGTGGGAAGCAGATCCTGGAAAGCTAGCAGTGCAGAATGGTGAGGTCCAAACAGCAAGCAGTCTCTGGTGCCAGTTCAGAGGCCTCCCAGCATGGCAGTGGGAGGCTTCTGGGTGGTGGTGGCTAAATCCTTTTTTTTTTTACTGTATTTACTCCATAAGACACACATACTTTCTCCCCCTCTATTTGGGGGGGGGGAAAAGTACGTCTTATGGAGCGAAAAATACGGTAGATAAGGTGGTCAGGCACTCCCATTTCTTTAAGAACTTGCCATAGTTTGTTGTGGTCCACACAGTCAAAGGCTTTTGTGTAGTCAATTAAGCAGAAGTAGATGTTTTTTCTGGAAGTCTCTGGCTTTCTCCATAATCCAGCGCATGTTAGCAATTTGGTCTCTAGTTCCTCTGCCCCTTCGGAATCCAGCTTGTACTTCTGGGAGTTCTCGGTCCACATACTGCTGAAGCCTACCTTGTAGGATTTTGAGCATAACCTTGCTAGCGTGTGAAATGAGTGCAATTGTATGGTAGTTGGAGCATTCTTTGGCACTGCCCTTCTTTGGGATTGGGATGTACTGTAGACTGATTTTTTTCCAATCCTCTGGCCACTGCTGAGTTTTCCAAACTTGCTGGCAGATTCAGTGTAGCACCTTAACAGCGTCATCTTTTAAGATTTTAAATAGTTCCACTGGAATGCAGTCACCTCCACTGGCCTTGTTATTAGCTGTTAGCTATGCTTTCTAAGGCCCACTTGACTTCACTCTCCAGGATGTCTGGCTCAAGGTCAGCAACCACACTATCTGGGTTGTCCAGATTAGCATATTTTAGACATCCAGATCTTTCTGGCATAATTCCTCTGTGTATTCTTGGCACCTTTTCTTGGTGTCTTCTGCTTCTGTGAGGTCCCTACCATTTTTGTCCTTTATCATGTCCATCTTTGCACACTTTTCTTGAACAGATCTGTGGTTTTTCCCTTTCTGTAATTTTCCTCTATATCTTTGCACTGTTCATTTAAGAAGGTCCTCTTGTTCTCCTTGCTACTCTTTGGAAGTCAGCATTCATTTTTTTAAACTTTCCCTATCTCCCTTGCATTTTGTTTCCCTTCTCTGCCTTCCTTGTTTCCCTTCCCTTCTCTGTCCTTTCTCGTTGGACAGCCACTTTGCTTTCTTGCATTTCCTTTTCTTTGGAATGGTTTTTGTTGCTGCCTCCTCTACAATGTTACGAGCCTCCGTCCATAATTCTTCAGGCACTCTGTCCACCAAATCGAGTTCCTTACATCTGTTCTTCACTTCCATTGTGTATTCATAAGGAATTTGGTTTAGATTATACCTGACTAGCCCAGTGGTTTTTCCTACTTTCTTCAGTTTAAGCTTGAGTTTTGCTATGAGAAGCTGATGGTCAGAGCTACAGTCAGCTCCAGGTCTTGTTTTTGCTGACTGTATAGAGCTTCTCCATCTTTGCATGCAAAGAACATAATCGATCTGATTTCAGTATTGCCCATCTGGTGATTTCCATGTATAGAGTCGCCTCTTGTGTTGTTGGAAAAGAGTGTTTGTAATGACCAGCTTGTTCTCTTGACAAAACTCTATTAGCCTTTGCCTTGCTTCATTTTGATCTCTAAGGCCAAACTTTCCTGTTGTTCCTTTTATCTCTTGACTCCCTACTTCAGCATTCCAGTCCCCTAGAATGAGAAGAACATCTTTCTTTGGTGTCAGTTCTAGGTGGTGTTGTAATTCTTCATAGAATTGGTCAATTTCAGCCTCTTCAGCATTGGTAGTTGGTGCATAAACTTGGATTATTGTGATGTTGAAAGCTCTGCCTTGGATTTGTATTGAAATCATTCTAATATTTTTGATATTGTATCCCAGTACAGCTTTTCCCACTCTTTTGTTGACTATGAGGGCTACTCCATTTCTTCTATGGGATTCTTGCCCACAATTATAGATACGATAATCATCTGAATTGAATTTGCCCATTCCCGTCCATTTGAGTTCACTGAAGCCCAGGATGTCAGTGTTTATTCTTGCCATTTCCTGTTTGACCACATCCAGCTTCCCAAGGTTCATAGATCTTACATTCCAGATTCTTATGCAGTATTTTTCTTTGCAGCATTGGACTTTCCTTTCACTTCCAGGTGAGTCCGCAGCTGAGCATACTTTCGGCTTTGGCCCAACTACTTCATTAGCTCTGGATCTACTTGTACGAGGTACTTGTCATCCGCTCTTCCTCAATAGCATCTTGGATGCCTTCCGACCTGAGGGGCTCATCTTCCAGCATCATATATTTTAGCCTTTTGTTTCTTTTCATTGAGTTTTCTTGGCAAAGATACTGAAGTGATTTGCCAGTTCCTGCTTCAGGTGAATCGCGTTTAGTCCGAACTCTCCACTATGATCTGTCTGTCCTGGGTGTCCCTGCACAGCACAGCCCATAGCTTCTCTGAATTAAGCCGCTTTGCCACAACAAGGCAGCAATCCATGAAGGGGATTATAGTCATTATGAATAGCTAAATATGTGCTAACTCTGGATGTGGAGATTATATAGTGTCCGTATTCACTGAGTTGGGATGATTGTTGCTGTTCAGGTACTTCAATTAGTTTGTTATATAACACCCAAAGTGGTCTTGGATTAAAAGAGGAAGGTGCAGCATCTCTTGTCTTTTTAAGATGATTGCCTAGCAATGGAGAACAGTGTTGGCAAGATGCTGTATGTTTTGTTTAAAACAAATGGAGCCAAACAGCAGGCTCTGCTCACTTGTTTTACACAGGGGGCTCCTTTAATAAATCGCAATGGAGATGGAATAGGGGTTTCAACATTATGAGTATCCGAACCAGCATCTATTTGTACAACAAAATACAAAAGTTGGGGAAATCAGTGCAACTGTTTCTAATATATTTTACAGCTTCTTTTATGTTCTATACAATCATAAATCAGTGCAGTAAGGATTGATTTCCTCTGAACCATTTGTCAGTTATTTGTTAGATCTATGCACCTCTTCTAAATGTAATGTACACTTCAGTGTATGTATAAATTGAAGTGCATATAAAAAGCAAAGGTCACAAACAACTGAATACAGCATATTGATCATAAGGCTGGTTCGAGTACATGCATCAGTTAAAAAAAATTCAGCTGGCTGACCAGAAATCCTGCAGTTCAAAGACTAGCTGTTGTTGAAATAACCTGCATGCAAAGTATTTGCTGTGTTGTCTTTTATTTGTCTTTACAAAACCTTGTAAACCGCATTCTGAAATGTATGTAACTTGATTCTGGTAAAGTATATAACTTTTCTGCTTTAGAATGAAGTCACCCTGCTGAGAAATGAAGTGGCGCAGCTGAAACAGCTTCTTCTGGCTCATAAAGATTGCCCTGTAACAGCCATGCAGAAGAAATCTGGCTATCATAGTGAGTAATGTTCCATTACCTATAGCCGTAGGCTATGCCAGTAAAATACTGCTAAAGCAAACAGGAGGAAATATTAGAATTGAGAAGTAATGTTCAAATACTTCAAATATTTAAACGTAACAATTTCTGCAAGGTTACTGCAATGTAAACGCAAAGGCATATTGAAGCTTCTTAGATTCATAGGTTTTTAAAATGCTATACACTGTTGTAATGCAGCCTCATGTTTATAATCCTGATGCATCCTAATAGTGAAGGTTTGTAAGCTATTTGAATATTGATACTGTTTTTTAATAAAAAGAGAAATATGTCAAAACTGCTTATGTCACACATGAAAAGTCATAATTATCTGATGTACTCTTTGTGTTGTCGTTTTCTGTAGAAAGAATTTTATTTTATTTTTTGGTGTCAAGAAATCTGTTGGCAGGGGGAAATAAACCACCTTTATGACTTTAGCAATGGAAATATAAAAGTAGAATCATAAAAATGTTACAAATCAAGTTTTTAGCTTTCATTTTCGGCATTTTAAAGGTTAATTTTTTCTCTTTTGTTGTTTTGTTTTGTTTGGGGGTATAATACAGAGCCTGAGAAGCAGCTGCTGCTGTAGAATAAATGGCCAATTTTGTCCATTGTACACAAATTTGTAACAAATAACCGAGCTGGGAATGCATTAGGCAACATTCATAATATATAACCCACAGCTTTCGTTTTTATGATTTAGTGATATTTCAGGATATTTGTAAATGTGAAGATTGTTTCTGCCATATGTAGCCACTTCATTTTAATTTGCCAGTGTCAGTAATTTAGGAGAATAAAAGAACATTTTGTATTGCATGCGAACAGTTCCTCAGGTGCTTGCGATAAAACTTAATGGCCACCATCTTTACTTGTAGTCATTGTAAGCAGTTTCATCAGAATGGGCAATATTTTTTAATTTAAAAGATTCAGGAGATTTAGCAACTCTCTGTGGCTGTATATATTTAGAGCACTGATTTTGTCAGTTTTGAGCTTATAAATCTCAGTCCTTTTGATCTCCAGTCATTTTGACAGGATGGGAAGTGGCATCTTGGAGCAAATTGAAACCATGTAGGAATATGTTTTGAATTTATATTAACAATGATTGTTGCAGGGATGAGGCCATTATGGCTCCCATCTGACAAAGCAACATTAGTTTCTATGGAAGCTGGAGTAGGGCAACATTATGCATGCATAGTTTGCAGAATGTGCTTAGGTGTCTTGAATATTATCAAAAGCAACTGTCTTCGTGGTGTTCCATTTAACTACTTCAAAGTGTAAAGCACTGGCACACAGACAGAGCAACAATACGGTACTGCAGAATCAGTAATGTTTGTACAAACAGATTTTGTTCCTTATAATAAACAAATAAATTTAAATGTTTCTACTCATGGCAGATAGTTATCAGATTATGGTGTAGATGAGCTGCTACACTTAATTGCTTATTACAAATGTGCGATGAAAGATGCATGGAGTTGACTTATTTGTATCAGATTTATAGTCCCTGTAGCCTAGCATTGAGTGGCCTTAGCAAGGCAGCCCAATTTTATTTAAAAAATGTTAAAGATAAGGGATGCAGCCCACTGAAGCTTTGGAGAAAGCAGAGTATCAGAAGGAAGTGGTAGCTCTGCTAAACACAGCTGCTGCTGCTGCTCCTTCTGTATACAGTGCCTGGCCAGTGTACACATGCCTCTGGGAAACCATCTTGGCTGTTTAGAATATTCAAAAGAAATTAGGTTCACTGGATAGCTTTGCCTCATGGGGGTGGGTTTCAATTAAAACAATTTCCCAAATAATCAGAGATTGTAAATCAATCTCATGCGCTGGTAGGTGGTCAGTCACAATTATGTGCTACCCTCTTAACTTTGTGTAAAAAAATGTGGGCAGGATAGCTTCTCAGTAGCAACCCTCTGTGCATGGAGACATTGGATATAATTACTAGCTTCACTGCCTTCTCTTCACGTTCATGTCTAAATCATTCACAATTCCACTCACTAGAAAAAAGTCAAGCAGTGGAAACACTGGCATATGGAAGGTGTGTTCAAAACCCAAGACCTCTTTAACAAAAGGGCCCTAACTGCTTGTGAATTCTTCAGGGAAAACCTCCAAACTCCTCATCTTAGCTGGTTAGAAGAGGTAGATATATAGGATATATGCTACCGTGTTTCCCCGAAAATAAGACAGGGTCTTATATTAAATTTTGCTCCAAAAATGTATTAGGGCTTATTTTCAGGGGATGTTTTATTTTTTTCATGTACTTTGTACAACAACCTACATTTATTCAAATACAGTCATGTCATCTTCTGGTTGCTGCACAATGGTGGAGGGTGGGGTTTCTTTTAACTGGGTCTTATTTTGTAGGTAGGGCTTATATTACGAGCATCGTGAAAAATCATACTAGGGCTTATTTTCAGGTTAGATCTTATTTTTGGGGAAACAAGGTAAGTATATATAACATGCTGAAAGGCCTCCAAAATCCATAATTAAGTTTAAAGAACTTTGTCTTCCCTCCTTCCCAACAGTTTTAAGATTCACGCTTCTTAAATCTGTACCTGGCTTCCTATATGGGAAGGCAATAGAGTGAAAAATAGCATGGCTGGTTGAAATTAACACAGTTGCCATGACAAAATGAAGTGTCCACAAAAGCTCACAAGTGAGGAAGAACTACAGGAATTTTCCAGACAAATAGACCATTTGCCTTCCCGCCAGCTTGCACATGCTTGCACACATGTTTGCATATGTGGAGAGCATGTGTATTTTTGTCAGGGAGAATATGAGTGTAAGGAAACTGAGGGAGTGGGGAGAAGGAGAAAGAGAAAAGAGAGGGGAAGAGGAGGGCAGTTTGCCCCACCAAAGAATAACTGACTGACTCTAGAGAGGGTGGTGAAAAGCACATGATAAACAATGATAAACGAAACAGTGTTAAGTGAAATATTACTGTGTAACACAGTGGTTCCAGCCTTGGATTAATTCAGATTTTCTTGGACTGTAACTCCCAGAAGCCTTCACCACCACTGTGCTGACCAGGGTTTCTGGGAGTTACAATCCAAGAACACCTGAGTTACCCAAGGTTGGGAACGACTGGTATAATGCAATGCTGCTCCAAAAGGATTTGACATGATGGTGGTGGTAGCTCATTTGAGATAGCAAAGTGCTGCTGATCTTTGTAGGATCTGAATATAAGGGCTTTGGAGAACTGCATGTTGGCCACGGTCCTCTTTGAAGAACTCACACATAAACTGAAAATGGTAAAAGGACTGGAAACAAGAGACAATTTTTTGCTTTTGGCTAAAAAAACTTGGTAATGTAGGAGCCTGAAAGTAGTAAGTGTTTGATTCATAACTGTGCGGAATTTGCCCATTATCAGAAGAACAAGGTGAAAGATATTTAAAATTCTGTTATCTTAATCATGGCTACCTAATAAAGTTAATCAGAAGTCTCTCCTTAATTAAAACTTGAATGGATATTTATTTGTTCCCAGCAGTGATCTGAGGCGAAAAGTTATCCACTCTTAGTATTTTTGCACTGAATGTCTCAGACTCCGTTTCACATAACCTATAGCTGACAGTGTGTGTGACTCCAGTAGGATGCAGTCATACCTAAATAAGCTGCACTGCACATGTCTTAGATGTCTGTTCCTTAGGAGCACACCGGCTCTTTGGGCATGTGCCAAAATTATAGTGCAGCATTTTCCATGCCTACAGGTTCTTCCCATCTTGACAGTCTAAATAACATAAAGGATGTGTAATCTATAGAGTTGTCAGGTCTTAAAATGGTTAGATGTATCTCAGGAAAACTAATTTTCTAGTTTTTGCATTCAAATATAAAATTTAAGCCATGCTAAGCATGTTTTTTCTCCTCCATAACTGAATATTATAGTCTAGCTACTTTGGGCTGTTGGCAAAACCTTTCAAATGTTTATACAGCATGTAAAATTTATATGGCCTACTTGTTTTCTTTACTAAATTAAGTCAAGTATGTTAAATCATATCCCCATCAATTTAGAGCAATGAAAAATCAAAGCCTGGTTGTTCAGAACCAGGGATATGCTTTGGATTACTCATATCCTATGCTTTGGATTACTCATATCCGCTATCATGATTGTTCTATTAGTTCCTCTTGAGCTTGAATACAAGTGTTGTTTTATGATTTGTTTGGAAGTAACAAGTCAAGCAATATATTAGCCCATTATTTGATACATTGCAAATCTTAATATATTTAGTTAATTTCTGTTTTATAATGCCATAGTGCAAAGAATATAGTGCACACCAAAATATAGTTAGGCCCGGAAATAATTGGACACTGACACAAGTTTTGTTAACTAGGCTGTTTACCAAAATAAATTTAAGTTACAGGTGAATAATGAATATGGGTTTAAAGTGCAGTCTCTCCACATTAATTTGAGGGTATTCATATCCAAATTGGAGGAAGGGTTTAGGTAAGTGCAGCTCTTTAATACGTAGCTCCCTCTTTTCTCCAGTCACATGCTTAAAGTGAGCCAGTAACTACCCCCAAACTGTAATTGGAAGGATGTTTTGCTGTAGTTCCGGGCTGTTTGCATACGTTTCGCTTACAAGGAAATGAAAATGCGTTTCTTTTTCAGCTACAGACAAAGACGATAGTTCTGAAGACATCTCTGTGCCAAGTAGTCCCCACGCGGAAGCAATCCAGCATAGTTCGGTCAGCACTTCCAACGGAGTAAGCTCCACCTCCAAGGCAGAAGCCGTGGCTACGTCGGTCCTCTCCCAGATGGCAGACCAGAGTACAGAGCCGGTGCTTTCGCAGATCGTGATGGCTCCTCCGTCCCAGCCTTCAGGCAGTTGATTAGAAATGTGCATTGTTTTTAGATATTCCTTAGCAACTTCAAAGGGAAACCAAGGAAAAACAGCCTTCATCAAAAAAGAAATGTGTAGCTTAAAATTATTCATCCGTAAAATTCAAAGTTGAATTGGGCTTTGAAAGTTGGCAAACAGGAATTGCACAACAGGTTTTAGTCTTGTGATAGGCACCCAGGTTTGTTTTTCTTTCCTAATTAAGATTGCCTGTTATTTTCAGTGCTCGTCATGTGAACTGTTGATACAGTTGAAATGTACTTTTTTTTTTCGTTTTGGTGGTATTCCAAGAAATATTCAAATCATTTGCGTAATGGTCACCCCCAAAACTGTGACCGTCATCTTGTAATATTTTATACCAAAGTTCTGCATAGATTCCTATTGACTTTGTGAAGTCTACGAGATCGCACTGGGCAAGAGAAAAAAAGACAGGAATGGTAAATTTGCTTTTAGTCTTTTTGCCTTTATATTGTTTTGCACATTCTGAGAGGAAAAAAAAACATTGGGAGAATATGTTTGATTATATTATTGTAGCGTTTTCTTTGGCTTTTTAAGTGTTTGAGGGTTTAGAAGAAATAATTTTGTTTAACAGGGCCAGTACAGTATGCGGTATACAGTACTTCTTATGCACATATGTAATCTTGATCAGGGTCACTATTAGCTAGGATTTTCTTTAAAAAAGTGATGTCAGCTTTGCTAGCACTTCCATTTTTAAAATCAGGAGCTTCATTTTTTAAAAAAAATTGCAAAAGGATGTGTGCAGCTAAAGTAACAAAGAATAGCAGGTAGAGACAAAATCTTACTGAAGTAATGAAGAACAGCAGACAAGGGTTATGAAAGATGGAATACTTTCTCAAAGCTAACTTGGTATTTTGTCATTTCTTGAGTCTTAAAGTGAGGAGCTCATTCATACTCCAGTATGGTATGAATGCCAGGAAAGTTTAAAATTCCCTCATCAAACAACTCGTTTATTTTATTTTTTTTTGTTATTGTCTTGTATTTGCAAGGTAACTTGTACTTTATTCTTGTGTAAGCACTGTTATCTTTTAGTAGCAAAACTTTTGATACCTTTCTTGGGTGGGGAGGGGAGTCAAACATCTACCGTACCATGGAAACAGTGTAATTATAATGTGGAGTGTGTGTGTGTGTGTGTGTTTGTGAGAGAGAGGGGGGGGAGTGATAAGAGAGAGAATGATCTCGTAGTTTCTGCCGGCAATCTGTGCTTGAATGTTTAAAGATGCCTTCAATGTGATGCTGGCTTGATAGATGTTTGCAGTTTTGAAATGTTATTTACTGTGTGAACTTGGACAACTAACATTCCATGATGTAGTTTGTTTCTGATGAGATGATTGTAGGCACAGTTCTTCTCTTTATCCAAACATCTGTAGGATACTGAGTTTTTAATGTGCCATTATCTATTTTAATTCTGTACTCATGTTTTAAAAAACAACAACAGTATACTACTTTATGATTAAGTTGTAAAAGTACAAAAAGTGTGTGCTTTCACATCAGAAAACTTTGTATAACAACAAAGTAAACTACACAGTAGCAACATTGGCAGTAAAAAGTAATTCCATTATGTATATAACAAACGTTTAATGCATTTATGGTGGGTTGTGTAACTCATTTGTTCTATGCTCTGTTCTAACCTACAGTGCCATCAGACTAAGAAATGGAACATTCAGATTTACATCATTAAATTGTAATTGGTGGTAATAGCAAAGAGCAGCTCTAATTTATATGATGTACAACCAAACTCAAGTGGACGCTGGATGCAGTCATTAAATTATGTATATATCATTTCAGTGCTTTAAGTCTGAAAATAAGAAATTAAATATTTTGTGTATTAAAAATGTAAGGAAACAGGTTTTTTGTGTAAATTTTTACACAAAACTCTTTGAAGTTTTTGTGTAGTTCGTAAAAAGTGCTCTAAATACGTTTACTGTATTGATTTTTAAAGCAATTTAATTTTGAAAATAAGCTTACAATTTTTTTAAAAAAACAAAACCCCACAAGCAAAGAAAGAGAATTTCCTCCACAAAATGTGAATTCTGCAAGAAGGCTGTGTAGATAATTGCCACAATTCCTCTAATCGTGCTCAGATGGGGATATGCATGCACTCAAAAACCATGTGGTGTAGTTAGATGAGAATCATGTTTGTATGCACAGCTGAGGTATGTACCCCTGGTTCCTGATCCTGCTGGTTGATACACATACAGAAGCCTTCTTCCACACCTATGTCCTCTGGACTGAACTGACTGTTGTCCACTTTGCATAGGATCAACATACACTAATTGGGGTATTTCGCTCCCCTAAATATGAGGGGTCACTCTCTCCCAGGCGTTGTGTGCTCTACTACCTCCCTTCGTTTCTATTCCCTAAGCAGTTTTCTGAAATGAATGGTGTTTGTGCAACAGCTACGCCTGGTGCTGTATAAGGCAGTCCTGTTTTTTAAATTTTATTTAATATAAAAGGGGTGCTTTTTCAAGTAATAAAGCTGTTGCTGTTGTAAAGTAAATATGTGTGAGGAAATATGTAAATTATTTTAACAGAGGGGCTAGTGAAAAAGCTATGTTCTGCAAACAGAGCAGTTGTACAACCATAGAGTCTGTTTTAAAATGTATGTCACACTACTTCTGTACTTTGCATTTGAGTTCCTTGCATTTGATATGTTTCACAAACTGTACAGTTTTCTTCAGTGTGCAGTTTGCATGAGTAAATCATCAGAGAATAAAATCTATCTTTAAATTGTACCTACTACATCGCAGTTATAACTTCTGAAAAGCTAAAATGGTGTCCAACTTTTTGCCTGCTTTGATGGTTCCTATTTTTTTCTACAGAACATGAACAAATTTCCTGCATAGTTAGATTTTAGTCCTCCACCCACCCACCTACCTGGGACTATCATTGAACGTAGTAGGAGTTTTCTTCTGAGTAGACATGCCTAGGAATTTTAGAATAGCAGTTCTTACAGCAACAGTGTTTTGAGAAGCTCAGATAAACCACTATGATGAAATGTTGTTGAGAGGAGTAAAAATGTCATTATCCAAGCAGCGACAAGACTGTATTCTTGAAGGCTTTCATGGCTGGGATCCAATGGTTGTTGTACATTTTTCCGGCTGTTTGGCCATGTTCTGGAGGTTTTTCTTCCTAACATTTTGTCGGTCTCTGTGGCCAGCATCTTCAGAGGACAGGAGTTAGAACTCTATCTGAGTTCTGGAACACAGATAAGAGTTCTGACTCCTGTCCTCTGAAGATGCTGGCCACAGAGACTGGCGAAATGTTAAGAATAAGAACCTCCAGGACACGGCCAAGCAGCCTGAAAAACCTACAACAAGCCAGCTACAAGACTGCTGTTTCTGACTAACATTTATTCTAGATGTTATTTTGTAAGGTCTAGAATGACTGTATAGTCTGCTAATTTTCTTGCTTTCCTTCTATGTCTACCCAGATTATATAAAGTACTGTTACAAAGTGTTTAAATGATCCCAAAGGACTAGAGATGTACTGTATGTTGCAAAAGCAGTGTCCTTAAGAGAAGTTCTAGTGCCTCCTGAGGCAAACAGATCTTCCCTGAGAAGAGAAGCAAATCTGGACCCTTCACAAAGACTCCTTCTCAGGTCTCATTCCTTTTAAAACAATGGGGTGTGGGGAGAGAAAGCAGGAAAGAATGGGGATTCTTCATCGTGGTCTTCTGTGAATGCACACAAAAGGGTTAAGTCAGTGCCCGCGCTGGTCTCCTCGGAATGTTCTCAAGCTCTGTAGAGAAAGAAACATAGTTCAAGGCTGCCTATACTGCGCATGCTCCGCCCGCCCAAACCTCAGTTCCATTTCTCCGCCGTGTGAAGTGGTTCTCAGCTAGAGCTCTCCCAAATTCTATCAAAAAAACTCTCCGTGTTTTTTCGAATTCTGGCCTTGGCGTGTTTCACCGGCTACTCTTTTGCCTATTTGGACTCTGTTTTGGCGTTTTTACTCCCTCGCTATCCCTCTGGGGAGTGTTTCCCACTTTTCCCGCCCTTTTTACCGGCTGCCTTCCAGGCTTGCCTATGCCCCATCCACCCTCCGGTCCATTCAGTCGCTGCGTTGTCTGCTCCATGAAAATCCCCTACCACGACGGGCAGAACACTTGCCTTTTTTGCCTTGGTGAAGCGCATTCTTCGCAAAATTGCCAACATTGCAAGGCGTTTACCAAGGCTGCCTTGAAGGCGCAACAGCAGTGACTAAAATTACATCTGTGGGACTCTGCCCTATCGGCATCTAAACCATCTGCTATGGAACTTCCATCTCCATTGGCTACCTCCTGTGCTGACGCAAATTCTTCGCAAGTACCCACTTCTAAGGCTTCAGAGGTACCTGCTGAGAAGCCTCCCAAGAAGCCTTCCACAAATAAAAAATCGGCTGCTGCCAAGACTGGAGCCTTCACTAAGCGTGGAAAAAAAGCAAAGACCAAAGGGTTAGTGAAGACCAAAGACCCTAACCCGCAAGTACTACCTATATCCTCGTCTCTCCCCTCCACTATCTTGGAGGACTCGTCCAGGGACAGAGATTCTATGTCGGAGGCGGCTACCCTGCTCCCTCCCAGACAAACCGAGCCGATTATACCCCTTGGCGTTCCCTCTCCGACGCCAAGCCAGCTTGTTCAAGCCACTACAAGCTTGGGTTCTTGCCCTTTAAGCCCTATTTCCACCGGGCGGGCATCACCGGCTCATTCCGTCTCTCCTTTGCTTGTACATCCCACATCACCTCCTCTGAAAAAGGCTGAGGAGCGGAGGCACGGGTCTTGTGATCGACATCGATCTCCTCGCAGAGGCAGTGAGGACAGACATTGACGTTCTCGACGTCGTCATAGATCGTCATCAGATGACTCGCAGGCTCGGGGTCGAGGCACAGGCGGCGCCACAGATGTCGTCGGATCACCATCGACGACGCCGTCAGGTGAAGTACATAAATATCTCGTCGTCTTCCTCGGCGTCGACCCCCCCACGGAAACATCGCCGTCAACATCGAGCACAGGCTGAAAGTATTCCTCAAACAACTCCACCTGCGGCCCAGCATATGGAAGCTCCCATTGCTCCACCTCCGATATCAGCCATGCCTCCACCTCCTCAACACGCTACCACTGCGTTACTCAACATCGACCGTCGCCATCGAAAGAGAGGGCATGAATTATCATCTGATGATGAGGTCCCGTTCTCAGGTCTCTGATTCTGAGGGTGAAACCCCTCAGCAACCTAAATCTGACGAATTGCCAGTGGGAGAGACAGTGGAATCGGACACGGGTGATCCACATGACTCTTCACCTTCGGAAGACTTCTCTTCGTATTCTCAGATGTTGTCGTGGCTGGCGAAAACACTTAAGCTTTGCGTGGATGAGCCGGCTCCTCCGGAGGAGGACCTTATTTTCGTAGATATTAACAAGGAGCGATCCCCTCCCCCTAGTTTGTCATTTTTGCCGGCGTTGTTGGGTATCATTAAAGAACTTTGGGCCCATCCTTTAGTCTCGGTTCCCTTGCCTCGGCGTACGGAAAATATGTACAAGATCAACGGTGAGGACACTAAGTTCCTCTTGAAACATCCAATCTATAACTCCTTAAGAGTGGAGAGCAGTTGTACCAAGCCATCTGGAAAGGCTCATGTCATTCCAACAAATAAGGAGGGCAAGAAATTGGAAATGATAAGCAGACGCATTTACTCCCTTATTGCTTTCATGCTTCGGGTAGCTAACTATCAGACTGCCTTAGGAGCATACCAGAAGCAGCTATGGTTGAAAGTTTTGCTGGGTTTAAAGATGCTCCCTGAGGATGTCAGACAGGGCTATCTCAACACCTTTGAAGAGGCTCAGACTGTTTCCAAACATCAGAGAATCTCTACCAGACACTCAGTTGAGGCTGCTGCCAGGGTGCTTGTTTCTTCTGTGACTCTTCGCAGGCATGCCTGGCTTTGATCCGCGAACATTTTGGATGACGTAAAGACCAAAATGGAGGATTTACCCTTTGATGCCTCTGGTCTTTTCAACAAGAAAACTGATGGTCATCTTGAGGAGCTACATAAGGCCAAGAAGATGGCTAATTCCTATTACATTCAGCCTCGGCCTAGATTTAATAGGTACCAATGGAAGAAGTCTCCGGCCCAGTACAACCCAGCCCCTCAACAATACAGACAATATAAAGGGCAGTCTCAATCCAGGTCATCACAGGGCGCATCTACGACACCTACTTACCGTGCTCAGTCTTCTCACCACCGACAGTCTTACAAACCTGCAAAAAAGCAAAAAACATTCTTTGACTCGACAGCAGTACTGTCTCCCTCCAGCCATGACACAAGACTTCAACCGTTGATTCACAACTGGACCACCATTACGCAAGACTCCTGGGTTCTAGACATCGTGCACTCCGGCTATTGGCTGGAATTTATAGAATATCCACCTCTCGGTCAGGTACAACTTACATCATCTGATTCTGCTCTAGAGGAGGAGGTCCGATCTTTGCTTCAAAAGAACACTATTCAAAAGGTACCAAAAAGAGACATTTCAGACGGTTTCTACTCAAGGTACTTCGCTGTTCCCAAAAAAGATGGAGGAATAAGGCCCATTCTAGACCTCAGGACTCTAAACACTTACCTTCATCCACGCCGATTCCGGATGGTTACGTTGGAGTCGATCATTCACCTGCTGAAACGAAAACATTGGTTTGTGGTCATAGACCTGAAAGACGCATATTTCCACATAACTATCCATCCAGATCATTGAAAGCTTCTCAGTTGTCTTTCAAGATGTCATTTACCAGTTCCTGGCTCTTCCGTTCGGGCTCGCCACAGCCCCCCGGACATTCACAAAGTGCATGGCACCTGTGGCGGCTTACCTGAGACCGAACGGTATTCATGTATTCCCATACATCAACGATTGGCTGGTTGTCTCACCATCCAGGCGCAGAGCTCTGGAAGACACAAAGTTCATCCTCCATGTGCTACGGAATCTGGGGCTCACAGTAAATCACAAGAACTCTCATCTTATTCCCTCCAAAGTTGTAAACTACATTGGTGCCACCATAGATGCTTCCAAGGGACGTATTTTTCTTCCACAGGAACGGATCCAGAAGATCCTCAGAGCAGTCAAGAAATTTCGACCAGGACACACAGTATCCGCCAGACATGCTCAGCATCTTCTAGGCCTAATGGCGTCAACAACACCCGGTTTGGCTTATGCTCGATTGAAACTACGATCTCTTCAAATGTGGCTCCTCTCCGTCTTTGACCCTCTCCAGGACCATCAGGAGAAGCGGCTTCGAGTTACTCCAGAACTGGCACAACAGCTGCACTGGTGGTGTTTTGTACCACATCTACAAGTCGGCCGTCCGTTCCGCCCTCTGACTTTGACCGTACAAGTTACCACAGATACGAGCCCTACCGGATGGGGGGCTCACTGCGGAAACCATCATATGCATGCCCTCCGGTCACTCCAGGAAAAACAGTTTCACATCAACCACCTGGAGATTCTAGCAATCATGAAGGCTCTCAAAGCTTTCTTCTCCCTAGTACATGGTCGTGGTGTTCAAATAGTCACAGACAACACTACAGCCATGTACTACATCAACAAACAAGGGGGCACACATTCTCACTCTCTTCTGTTCCTGACGGTGATGCTTTGGGAGTGGTGCTACCGTCATCATATTTTTCCGGTAGCAGTTCACGTGTCGACGGAGGACAATGCCCTAGCCGACGAACTCAGTCAGCGCAAGAGCCAAATGCACGAATTGGAACTGGATGCCTTGGTCTTTCACGACCTGTGTCACCGTTGGGGCACACCTGTCATAGATGTTTTTGCCACTCAACAGAATGCGAAATGACCACGCTATGCGTCCAGGGCAGGACGAGGAGAAGGATCAATGGGGGACGCCTTTATGATATCATGAAAAGTGGGCCTACTCTACCCATTTCCTCTGGTACAGAAGACACTAGTGAAGCTCCATCAGGAGTCTCCAGAGGCGATTCTAGTGGCACCCTTCTGGCCTCATCAGCCGTGGTTCCCAACCTTAGTGTCAATGGCAACAGATCATGTGAGACTTCCGCGTTCTCCCGATCTACTCACACAGGATTCAGGCAGAATTTTCCACCCAGATCTGAACACGATTCACCTCACTGCATGGAAAATATCCCCGAGATCAAGGAAATCATAGACAAGTCCAAGAAGACTTCAACCTCCTTGTTATATAGTTACAAATGGAAAAGTTTCCTTAAGTTCACAGAATCCAGAGGCCTTTCTTCTTCTCTGGTCTCTCTTTCCACATTGTTGCAGTTCTTGCATTACCTGTTCGATTTTCAATTATCGATCTCCACTCTGAAAGTCTACATTGCGGCCATCGTCTCCTTCCAACCTCGAGATTCTCCTGCTTCCTGCTTGTTTTCTCACCCTACGATTAAAGCCTTCCTCAAAGGACTCACCCATTTGAGACCCCCGGTTAAACCACCCGTACCACAATGGTCGCTTCATTTGGTGCTACACTCACTAATGAGCCCACCCTTTGAACTGCTTGCTTCCTGTGATCTAAAGATGTCCCTCAAGGTGTTATTTTGGTGGCTATCACATCTGCTCGCAGAGCTGGAGAGCTTGCTGCCCTTCGAGCCGATCAACCTTTCTTACAGTTTTTTCACAACAAAGTGGTACTGCATACTGATGTCTCGTTTCTCCCAATTTCACTTAAACCAACCTCTCATACTGCCTACTTTGTTTTCAAAACCTGCCAATGACACGGAGCACATGCTCCACTCTTTGGATGTTAGGAGAGCACTTTCCTTTTATGTTTCACGGACTAAGGACTTTAGATTGTCTCCTAAACTTTTTCTGTGTTACAGTGGTGCCTCGCTTAACAAGCACACCGTTTAACGACGAATCCGCATAGTGACCCGTTTTTTGGGGTCACTAATGCGATTACATTGTGATGTTTAGATAGGCTAAACATCACATTGCGATCATTTCTGCACCCGGCGGCCATTTTGGAAACAGCTGATTGGCGGTTCCAAAATGGCCACCGGGTGCAGAAAATGGCCGCCCGCACCATTTTCGCGTTACCGGGCAGCGAAAATGGCGGCCAGATCCAGGATTCTTCGCTTATCGGTGAGTTTTTCCCTAATAGGAATGCATTAAACGGAGTTTAATGCGTTCCTATGGGTTTTCCCCGCCCAGATAGCGAAGAATCCGGATAGCGACGTTAATCCTGGAATGGATTAACGTCGCTATGCGGGGCACTGTATTTTGGACAAAAGGTCTCCCAGCTTCACCCTCGTCACTTTCTAGATGGCTTGTTGCCACAATATCTTTGGCTTACGAACTCAAACACAGGACACCGCCTGAAGGTTTGCGTGCTCATTCTACCAGAGCGGTTGCCTCCTCTACAGCTCTCTTGCATGGCATCGACTTACCTGATATCTGCAGGACGGCCACCTGGTCCCAAGTGTCCACCTTCATCTCTCATTACAGGTTGGACCTGAGGGCCAAGCAAGAAACGAGGTTCGGGAGAGCTGTATTGGCTTCCGCCCTTCAGTGACGGCCCTCCTTCCGGTGAGTAAGCTTGCTAATAACCCTTTTGTGTGCATTCACAGAAGACCACGATGAAGAAAGACGGGTTACTTACCTGTAAACCATGGTTCTTCAAGTGGTCATTCTGTGAATTCACACAATCCCGCCCGGCCTCCCCACTATCCGTCACTGAATACATATAGCTCATGTTGGGTATCTCTGACGGATAAATGGAACTGAGGCTTGGGCGGGCGGAGCATGCACAGTATAGGCAGCCTTAAGCTATGTTTCTTTCTCTACAGAGCTCAAGAACATTCCGAGGAGACCAGCGCTGGCGCTGACTTAACCCTTTTGTGTGAATTCACAGAATGACCACTTGAAGAACCATGATTACAGGTAAGTAACCCGTCTTTTTCTTCCCTTTTGCATTCTTACCTGGCACACACATATGGCAGCTTGTAAGCACATGAATTCTTCCTTTTTCCTGTTTAAGAAAAGGGATGGGAGAAGGAGAGCAGCAGATAGAGAAGATCCACCCAGCACTTTGGCCGAGAACTCTGGTCATGTCATGCAAAGATGTCTCCATGTCCACTGACTGGCTGACTTTATTTATATCCCACTCGTCTCCCAAGACAGGGACTCAAGATGGTGTCCAACAGCAAAAAAAAACAAAAAAAAACCTATATTTAAAATCGTAATTAAAAATGTTAAAATATGGGTAAACCTATAACAATATTAAAAACATTGGGCCATGACTTTATTTTTGCCACTCCGAATATGGCCTTCACTCCTCAAGAAAGAATGTGCATATCTGTTGGTACAGCAGAGCCGAATACATTATGCACGTTGGGCATGAAAACCTGCACCTGCATTATCAATTTGCTAAGACTAGACTAAAGTTTCTTTGCTGTATTAATTTCATATACTGAAGAGAACAACACTTTATGTCCAAGCTGTTTGCTACTGCTATATAGAGAAAATATACTCCTGAAGCTTCAGAGCCTAATTAAATAAATGTTAAGGGAGATACATATTCCCTGTGATCAGCCCATTTTTCCTTCCACAGGGTGATTTTTTCAGAGGTGTCTCAGCAATCAGACTTTCCATGTTTACTTTCATATTTAAGTCCAATCAGACTTTCCATGTTTACCTTTATATTTAAGTCCAAAGTTCCCTTTAAATAACCAATTATAAAATAAAGCTTGCTAGAATGTCTAGAAGATAATATGCTGTGACAAACAGATATATTTCATGATTGAAGGAGCACTGTTTCTAATGTCATGCTACGTATTTATTTGACCCTGAGGCAGATACAAATTTGGTGTGGAAGACTGAAGCTACTCCACTTCAATTTTTCTTCCCCACTTCCTCTTGGGTTTTTGATTTGTATCCCAGTTAGAAATCAAACATTCAATCATTTGATCATCCCAGAGTGCAGGACACACAGTGGGCTCAAATTAAAGGAAGCCAGATTTCGGTTGAATATCAAGAAAAACCTCCTAACTGTTAGAGCAGTACGACAGTGAAACCAGTTACCTCGGGAGTTGATGAGTGCGCCAACACGGGGCATTCACGAAAAACTTAGATAATCACCTGGCAGATATGCTTTGATTTTATTCCTGCATTGAGCAGGGGGTTGGACTTGATGACCTTGTAGGCCCCTTCCAACTTCACTTTTCTATGATTCTAAGGTTTAATGGGAGAGAGAGTGAAAGCAAGAATGCACATAGGATGGAATACTTTCAAGAGACTAAGTATTCTTTGGCATCTGCTTTCTTTGTGTTTGAAAAGGTAGATTCAGAATGTTTATCTTTGTGGATTGTTTGCTGGTAAACAGGATGTGTGGTCTAAATGAATGCTCCTGAGAGAGAGAGAGAGAGAGAGATGCCCACTGACAAATAGTAGTGGATGTTATGCCACCTGCCTTGGTAATGCCTGCATGCTAAATAAGCCCCACTTGTGTGTTGAAAACTGAGTTAGTTTGTCCTGTACATTAGGATGTAAATCTTCATCTGTGATTGTATTCATGAAGGCTTCATTTGTGGTATTTATGTGTGCAAAAATAAGACACACTGCAAATTTTTTACAAAAGCAAGGGCAGGTGATACCTTTATTAGACTACTACAATAACTTTTTTTACAGCTAGCTTTCGACCTATGCTAGTCTTCATCAGCCTTTGCACCAATATACTATGGATAGTGCAGAAAAAAACCAGGAAGATTCCAAAAGTCATGGCAGATGTCAATGTGAAATGTTTTCTTAAATGTGAGTTCAAAAATGCAGGTTGCAAACATGTGGCAATTGGTTGGATTCTCTCTCCCAACTCATCAAACAAAGAGCTGCCAGCTATGCAGCATTTCCATCTTCTCCACTGCCTTCTTTTGAAATTCAAGGTTCCCATTTGCCTAGGAAGGGAGGTCAGATATGCAGCCAAAACAAACAAACCAACCAACCAGAGAATTAGGATAAAACGTAGTCTACCCACTAGGTGAAGCCAATTTAAATAAAATTAATAGTATTGCCTAGTGGTTGGAAAGAGATTTTTTTTCCCAGTTTGCAATCCTGCTTGACTGGTGTTAAATATGGAGGATGCAGGGGTTTTGTTTTTGTTTTTTTTTTGTTTTGTTTTTTTGCTTGCTGCATAGTTTTCCATGAGCATTCTTGCACTTGTGAGAATGTTTTCTGTGTGTAATGTGTAAACTATGCAAATTCTGTACATAAAGTATGCCAACTGCAGCCTTATTGCACAGAATTTTAAAAATTAAAAGTGTTGGATGTATTGTTTCCTTTTTTTCATTTTTTTTTAGTCAACCAGTTAGTCCTTCTGTGCTTGCTGTGTTCACATATGCTTTGCTATACAAAAGTGAAATACACTACTTTTGTGCAGAGAAATTATGTACAATTTGTGAAATATATATATATATATTTAAAAATGCTTGTTTCATTCTTGCATTGAAATCAAGATGTCCTTTGGTGGTTAACCAATTCACAACAGTCTGAAGTACAATACTCAAACAAAACACCCAGAGCACTATAGAATTTTATTTTTTTTAAAAAATGGTAATTTAAGTCTGTGGTGGCCCATCACAGCTAACATATATCCCTGGAAAGATTAAATACCACTGTGAACCAGATAATTATGACAGTCATATCAAAGTTAATCTGGGTATCAAGGTTTATGTCATTTACCTGCTCCTGGTTGGCTTGCCAAAAATGTCAAGGCATAGTAATTAATCAATCTGGTATCCTGGCTGGCTTACCAAAAATGTAGCTTCCAATCTTAATCCATCTCTCTTCAGAGGATGAGAATAAACCACTTTTTTCATTCATGATAATAGAAAAATTAATCCAAACAACATTAGCTTGTTCAATTCTACAAGCTTTATTAACTATATTGCTTCTATGTTCTATAAGCATATACTTCAGAGTTGTTGAAAACAAATAACCTAGTAAAAAATAAAAAATCAAGAAAACTTGAAATACATTTCTTAGCCTTTTAGCATATTTTAACAGACACATGGAAAAAATCCTACATTTTCTACATGCTTACCAGCCATCTGCTAGTTCAAGTCTGTGGAGAAAAACCCATGATTTCTGTGTGTTGCCTCCCTGCTGCTATGTCTCTGGAGCTGCTGCTGTCTTTTTCTTTCCCCTGGCATCCCAGGATGGCTTGGCTCCATCATGGCTCAGCTTTTTAAAGTTGCTATAGATACCACCACAGAGATTCTGTTATTAAAGGCAGCTTTAAATAATTTGGTCTTTGCCATCTTTTTAAAGATAAGGAGGGAAGGAAACTGGCATATCTCTGTTTGAATTTTATTCTGGAGACTAGTGACTTTTCGACTGTGGTCCTAATTCCTTGTATTCACCTTTTTGGTCTCCTTCAGTGTAGAAACTTTTAGTAAGAAGGACTGAGAGGAGAAGGTAGACAGACAGAGCTCATTTCTGGGACAGACGTTCCTCCAAGGACAGTCACCTTGTTCACAAGACGCGCTAGAATGCTCCTCAAATGTTTAGGCTTCCCAGTTGCATAATGCTCAAATAGGTTTCTCTCTTCCCATCTGGCAGCAGGAGAGAAACACAGTACAAACAGAAAATGTGTTAACTGGCATGGAGAATCAACAGAAGTGCAAGGAGCCATTTTTAAAAAAATCTAGTTTCCCCTGGACCAACCCTGTAGGAGAAAAAGGGGGGAAATGCAGTAGGGAAATATGGTGACTGAATTGTCAGGCTTGATTGTTTGGATTCTGTTGACCCCTTGCAAGAGCAGCAACTCTCTATACATTACTTAGTTAAAGGGTCAACTGAGACACAAAATGGTTGTTTGTTCCACGTTGTTCTTGGGATTGTGAATGTGGTACAGGACATCTGCACAGAGGAACCTTCTGTACTCATGGAGGCTGTCTCTGTGATCTAAAAATCTCATCTTTCACAGTTCTTATCTACATTGGGTAGGAGATCCATCTCCACTGGGGAAGTTAGCTCAGTGGTTTAGATATCTGACTGTGGAGCCACAGACTGGGAGTTTGATTCCCCACTTCTGCCTCCTTGACAGGGGCTGGACTTGATGATCCGTAGCATCCTTTCCAACTTTGCAGTTCTAAGATGACACTGCTGCTGATGAGGAGGTTATTCCTCCATGTTTGTGAAGCTGTGTGACTTAGAACAGGGAGCAATCGTTTGTAAAGTTATATTTTTGGACTACAAATGTACTCTGACATCGAGCATAACCCCTTCCCATTGGCCATAGTGTCTGTGGGATTCTGGGAGGTGCAATGCAAACATGTAACTTTTCCAAGCTGTGGCCTAAACATGGTATCCATATTGTC
Organism: Pogona vitticeps; assembly: GCF_051106095.1. NCBI lineage: Eukaryota > Metazoa > Chordata > Lepidosauria > Squamata > Agamidae > Pogona > Pogona vitticeps. Next base: position 200,729,738 of record NC_135783.1, read on the forward strand.
ATTTCCCCTCCTCAAGTCTAACACAAGAAGGTTACTATTATTGCCTTAGTATTACTAAAACAATATTAATGGCCAACAGAAACAAATATCTTGATGAGCTCTAACATACTGGTTTCCCTCTTCTCCTTTTGAAATTCCTCTGTTGAGAACGGTAACATTTAGGCACTGTGTGTGCATGTGCACACATGCACATCTACCAGCTGAGAATACCGCTTCGTATATAGCACTTAATTTTTGAAGTGCCACAGTTTTTTCTCTTTTGTTTTTGCCTGATGGGTTCCATATATGATATGTGACAGAGAGGACTTCAAGTGTATGTATGTGTATAAATATGTTACTCTTCAGCACTGCTGTAGAGATTCCTTGTTTTATTTGTTAAGACAGACCAACATGGCTACCACTCTGGAAATTGTCAGTGTGTCCTGATGATATAACAATACATATGACATCAATTCTGATTTTTGGCAACCCCTTTCAGGATTTTCTAGGTAAAGAGTACTCTGAAATAGTTTATCATTCCCTTCTTCTGGGGGCACCCTGGGACTGTGGTGCTTGCCCAATGCCAATGGCTTTTCTCCTGGAAAGCCCAGTGGGGAACTGAACTCCCAAATTCTGGCTCTACCTAAGCCACTAAGCTATCCAGGCAGTTGTCCTGATGATACGTTTCTCAATAGTTCTTAAAAGAGAGAGCATAAAATATGTAAACTATTTGAATAAGCATTCCTACTGTGCCAAAAGTGACACAAGACTATGAAAGATGTGCCGGCAAACCAAAAGCATGCCAGAAAAGATGCTTTAACTAACATAACAGTATAGAAAGGAGCAGACTGTCAGATGCACATATTCTAAAAGAACTTTGAACAGTGTGTGAAACTAAACCATGTGTGAAACAGATGCAATCCATCACATCAGGCAACTATATAGGCTCAATTACAATACAAAGAAGCCCATCCTCTCTCCCCAGAACTGGCCAGTCCACTCACTAGTCGCTGTGCAGTGCTGGGCTTCTTCGTCATCATTGCCATGCCAATATGGGAAGAAACCCGGCTGGCAGTTCCCTGCCTCCCCACGCAGCCAACCACTCCAAGTGGTGAAGCGAGATGGGGAGTCTCCTTGCTCAGCTGATGAGTAGACTGCTGCGTAGGAGGCAGGGAAGCGACGTCCAGGCTCCTTCCCATATTGGCATGCCAATGATGACAAAGAATCACGCCGACCAGTGAGTGGACTGGCTAGTTATGGGAGGAGGAATGGGGCTCTGTGGCATTTGTGGTGCCGCTATTCATATTCACATCCCCAGGGATACAAATACAAATAGCCCATGTTTAACTGAGATTGTTTATCTCCCTTTGATAATTTCTTCCTACTGTACTTCTCATAATCTGAAATAAAGCACCATCTAGTGGCAAGTGAACATATTTTGGCAAAATGCAACTTTAAAATTTCAGTAGTTTCCCTTGATTTACTCTGTTAATTTTAATTTAGGGACCTCACTAAAAGAATACTCTGAATGCAAACATGAAAAAAGTGTCCACACTCTCAGCCCACATGCTTGCAATCTGGTGAAGAGAGTTTGGTTGCAAAGAGGACACAAGGTTTTTTAAAATCTCGAATTAATGTAGTTCTGGCCTGGCATGAGATTTTGGGGGCCTGGGCAAGGCAGCCCCCCTCTTTCTCACACAGACACAGTGACTGGCTGCCTGAGTGGAATTTTTAAATGGAATGTTGTGCTATATTGATTTGAATGTGTTTTTAGTTTTGCTTATGTTTACCATTTCTTAGAGTGGCATTTGTTTGACACTTTTTAATATTTGTACACTATTGGTTGTAGCTTTAAATAATGTCTTTCAGTGATGTAAGCTGCCTTGGGTCCTGTTCAAGAAGAAAGGTGGGGTTAAATATTTTAAATAAAGAAAATTAAAACAAACAGAAGCTGTGTGACAAGGGGAGAAAGTCTTGAATGACTGCAAATTGCTGCTACTGGTAAAGTCACAGTTTGAGATAAATTGGAAGAGGAAGATAAAATGGGACAGGTCCTTGTCTGGGATGGCATATTTCTATCCTAATGTCTGGTGGAATGGCTGCTGGAAGACAATTGGGGGATGACGTTTCAGAAACTTGCATTAATGATAGATCTATTCAAGTTTTCTAAATAAGGATTAATTAGACATGTGAACTGGGGAGCATCCTGGACTTGCAGACATGCATACAGGAGACATCTGTCCTCGCACACATTTGGTTTCACATGAGTAAAGCAAGAGCAGAGGGGCCAGGGCTAACATACCTCTCTCTTAATGTAGTTTATTTTGAACATATAGCAGGGCTCCTGTCCAATGAAGAGCAGGTTCATGATTCCCTTGAGTGAATCCAACTGCTAGTCCAAATTAGTGTAGATCCATTGAATCAGAAAAACAAAAATGGTGATTTACCAAAGTCTCTTCAGTTCAACGGGTCTACTGTAGTTTGGAATAACAACTAGATTTAGTCCACGATTATTAGAAATACATGAAACACTTCAATGTTTATTTGCAAAAATAATTACTACAGTAGTTTCATGTGTGTGAGTGAGTAGTACAGAATGGAGTCTGTCTTGTGCAACTGGAGTTGATTTCTGAAGCAATTGGAATCATTTGGTTCTTCATGATAGGATCCTGATCTTGAGCTGAGTTCTGGGTGTAAGTAGCATTGACAATTAACAAATGGTTTCAATGCACATTACTATTGCAGCAATATCCAGAATTGTTCATCAGCTTCATTGAATTTTCATACAATAATGGCAATGTGATGATTTAAGGAGATCTGAGAGAACAAGATCATGGCTGTAGTCATAAATTTTCTCTCCATAGAGTTTATGAATGAACCTTTACTAATCAAAGAACCTCCTGGTATTTAATGGTTGTTGTGGGTTTTTCGGGCTCTTTGGCCATGTTCTGAAGGTTGTTCTTCCTAACGTTTCACTAGTCTCTGTGGCCGGCATCTTCAGAGGACAGCACCTGCTTCCCTGCTTAGGAAGAACAACCTTCAGAACATGGCCAAAGAGCCCGAAAAACCCACAACAATCATTAGATCCCGGGCCATGAAAGCCTTCGTAAACACTCCTGGTATTTCCTCAGAGTCCTCAATTCAGCTCCAAATGAATAGTTCACCAACATGCCAGCTCGCTTGGCTGTTGGTTCACCTTCATGAACTTTATATTCCTCGTTTAGTTTTTTCCTGCTTTTGAGAGACTACTTCAGTTATGAAGGATCCTGTTGATTTGATGAGAACTGAAACTAAATCAAGCCACTTCAGACAATTTGAAAAGGGGCCCTTGAACATAATGTTTGAGAACAAAAAATTAGCTCACTTGAAACTGTATGCATTACATGCACAGCAACTGTTTGTCTCTACCTATTGACATGCTGATCTTCATTTTATCTGTGAACTAGCATCAACATTCCTGAAGGTTGTTATACAAATACCTTAATTAATACATACATACAGTTTAAAAATAAAATAAAGATCAACATGTAAATATACAACGAGGTGTTAAGGAAATATATTATTCATTAGCACCCTTAAGATATCTGAGTTTTATTGGATACCCAGTTCTGATACCCACATGCGAAGCTGAAATTAATCCTTTTTCAGTCCTCTTCAGACAAAGAATTTGACTGAAAGATTGCATTGCAAAAGGATGCTATGAGATACATGTTTACATCTTTCTTATAAAACAAATACATATTTGTTCCAGCATAAAATTGCATTGTGTCTTGAGGACATGCATCAATAAGCCTAGTGCAGTTGTGTTGCAGCCAGTCAGAATGTCCGGGGGGGGGAGGAATTTTCAACTATAGAAGGGTGTTCTTCGCCACTTTTGTGGGTGAGATCTGTGTGGTTCTTGACCTGCCCTCTGCCTGTGGATTCATTTTGCATTTTTTCTCGATTTGGGGAGTGGGGTCCCCACCCATTTCTCAGATTTATGTTTGCTGCTGCTACCAGGCAGCCTGCTTGTGGTGCCTGCATGATTCTCTTGGGATTACAGTATTTTAAAAGACTTCTCCCCTCTTTCTGATTTCTTAGGGATTGTCCCCTCCCCCCCCTACACTTTACTTTCCTGGTTTTTTTCTGCTTTTTCGAAGTCCTTTTCATTTCTCATTGGACTGCATCACAGTGAGGATACTGTTTACCAGCATTTGAAGCAGTTTTTAAGGACTGTTTGTGGCTCTTGATTGAATTCACTGCTGTATGTCATGGCTCTGCTTTTTTGTTGTATTTTAAGGATATTTTACGGCTTTTGGATGAGTGCCAGACAGATTATGAATGGGGAAAAATTAAATGAAAGAACGTGAAAAAGATAGGTCCTTTAATTAGCATCTAAAAATGAATGAGATACACACACCCCTGAAATTACCAATGCACCAAACCCAGAAGCCTTACCTGTGTACATCCCTATTCATTGTGTCATGTGATCAGTGGGGGAAATGTGAATCAGACTACCCCAACGCCACAGTGTTTCCTATATATATGAGAGTCTAAGAACCTGATTACACACAAATACTCCTGTGTAGTCAGGTCCTTAGACTCAAGAAACCTCAATACTCAGATCCCTACACAGCCATGAAAACGTACTGGTGGATGCCAATAGTAAACCACTTCCTACTGACCTGGAAAACTCGCTGGGAGTCACCATACACTACAAGTAACTTGATGGCACATAAAAACAGCTATGACACTTGACTACTTTGTATTGAAAGCATATTTCTATCACAATGTAATAAAATTTATTAAACATATAACATATTCATTAATTCATTTTGAGTCAGCTGTAAGAAACTACTCATTCTCTATTTCAATGCCTGATCTTCTGTTTGGTCACAGTTGACTTCTAGTTCACTGCACTCCCCTCCTTCTCCAGAAAATAGATATATGCCAGTTTGTTTATTTATTCTGCCTAGAATGTTTACATATTTCCCTTCATCATATTAGATTTCAAGGAAGTGGTCAAGCTCCATCCCCCCCACAAAACTCAAATAATAAAAGCCCATAGGAGCAATGGTCTTCCTTTATACTTCCCTATACATTTCAGCCATCCTTGTTCTTCATTCCTCTCTCCCTGGTAAATCACTGGCTTTTCCTTTATCTTGTCTAGAACTGCCCAACTAAATTTTTCAGTATAAATTCCTAGTGTTGTCACTCCTCAGAGTTCTTTTCCTTCCCCAGGGGCCTCCAGAAGTTAAATCTCCAAGTGGATACATCATCTCTACTGTCAGTGTGTGCACATGAACACTATAAAGTGCCCTTGCTAGGCATAACCTGTCATTTCACACAATGCAGCACATTATGACATATTCTAAATAATGATGATAGGAATTCTTTTGCTTTCTGATCTGTTTTAAAGTTTTAAAATATTCTCCTTGCTTTTAAATGGGTGAAAAAAAATAGTTGCTTAACACACTGCACAGAGCTGGAATCTGAGACATTGGGGCATGCCTTTCTGATACCACAGAGATGGGGAAGGCAAGAGCTGAGACAAAGTACTGCTTCTGAGTTAGTTAATTGTGAAAATAGGCAGAAGTGGAATCTAGATGAATGGACTGAGAATCCATGCAAACCTAGGCTAGCCAGGTAATAGGGCAATCTAGAATCTGGAGGAAAACATTTTTCATCAGCTGGGCAGGTGGAAACCAAGAACTGCACTGGTTACTTACACTATTGCTTGGATCTCATATGTTCCTACCTGTAGCACACATGAGTAGCTTTCCCAGCTGCTATGTTTCTGCTGGGGCTTGTGGAAAACTCATTACCAGACCCAGTGAGGGTACAGTACTTCTTTCTCCTTAGCCCTGTCCTGGTGGTCAGGGCCTATTCCATAAAAATGCTCACGAATTGCAACATGGCTGCTCCATTCTCTGCCTGCTCCAAATGCGCTCATTGTCTCTCTCCCCAGTTCCCTCCTCTCTCTTGTGGCTTTCTGCTATAATGACATCACACTAGTCTAACACAAAAAAACCCTTCAAACTGAGCTGCGAGTCTTGCCAGGCGTCCCTTGGGAATTATGGGTGATGGGTGCCTAAGACTTACCCTGACAGCCCTTGCCAATTTATAATACATGTTGGTAGTGAAATCCTAGTTTTGCCAGTCAGTGGTACAATAATTCTGGAATTTGAAGCACCCTTTGAAAAAAGACCTGTCACTTCTGTAGGCATGCATCTTTTCATTTTTGTTTGGTTTCAGTCATGATGAAATCCCTTTTCAAATGAATTGTCACTCAGCTTTCAGTAGTATGTTTATTGTAATTCAGGAAACAGGTGACAAGATTTCAAGAGGCAAAATAAATTAGCACAATAATCCTTTTTAATAATTCAGCAGCTGTCCATCCCAGCAACTATTTTGTTATTACTTTTCTTGCCCCTTTTCTAAAGAGATCACCTTGAAGAGATAACTATTGCATAGTCCTGTGCAAAACTATCCTGGAAGTTTGGAATGTCCAGCAACAAGAGGAACCAGTTTAGGCCAGCACTCTGCAGAGCGGAACATGACTCTTATTTTAGAGACCCAAAATTCCTTCACTCCTTATCCACACATGCAGAGTCAATTGCCATTCTAAGTCCACACTTCCTTGTTCTATTAACCAAAGAAGCACTGATTTCTCCCGGTGCAGTTTATGTAAGGCAAAGCTGTCTATAATACTTAAACCAAAGAATGAGAAGCTTCTCTCTGGTTTTATTAGCAAAGATCGTCACAAAACTTATTGTGTAGAAGCTTTTGAGGAGTAATGATTACACATTACTTTTCACTTAAAAAAATTAACACTATCAGTCATGTTTTAAAAATTCTTTATGCCATTTTTACCCTCCAAAGTAATGCATTCCAAGTACTGTAATATTAATTGTAGTATGTTATAGCGAGCTCTGATTAGATTACTGTAGCACATTGCACATGGAGCTGTCCTTGAAGATAAACTGTAGGCCTTTTTCTTCGTTCTGAAGAAAGCTGTCAGGGTTTCTGCTACAGCAGCTGCCAAATTGAGTCACATTATACAGATCCTTACCCAACCTTACTAGTTACCATTTTGCTTCCAGAACAAAGTCAGTATGCTGGGTTTTTTTTACCTTTAAATCCCGATGAGGCTTGAGAAAATTGCTTCCTGCCTTGATTGCTTTCCTCTCTGCTGCTCTACCAACAGATGAACAAAAAGGGGCACCACAGATTGGCCTTTTGTCATGGCATCTGGAATGTAGAATAGAACACACACACACACCATACGTGTGCTTGGTGTTGTTTCTGCTTGATTTTTGGTGAACAATAACATCATTTTTTCCAGCCTTTCAAAGCTTTTCTTCCTACTTTCTAAAATGCAGCCTGGATGCAGTCTGGATGTTTGGTTTTTAGACCATGTGTATTGTTCTTATGTTATCATCTGTGTTATTTTAGTTATATCTTTGAGGAAAGTGAGACAGCAGAGTATTGGACTACAATGACAGAGATTCGTGTTAAAATCCTCAGCCATGAAGCCTTGGGCTGAACATTAATTCGAAGCATAACCTATTTTACAAGGTTGTTAGGATAATAACATTGGGGACAAAAAAAGAAATGTTGGACTATATACATACTTATTATATTTGCATATAATATATTACTGTAAATACATAACGTAATTTATAATATGTAAAAATACTGTCTATGTAATATACAAGAATCTCCTAACTATATACAAATATAAGGTGGTTCTTTGTCAACCTCTTGTCCTAGCGCTCACAAAATATAACCAACAGACAAGTTTTGGCCAAGTGGCAATACTTAATATATAGTGGAGAAAAAGGAAATGCGGTTCTCTTAACAAATTAGTACCTCTCTAAAATCTGGTCATACTGAAAGAAATATATTTGTGTGTAACCCTTTGCATGGCAAGTTGACCACAACATTTACATATATGTTACCACAATTAAGTGTATGTTTTTTTCCCAAGAAACACTACAACAAAAGTTCAAAGCCAAAAAGTGTGCATGCTTAAAATAACACTTAGTTACCTTTTGGCAGCCATATTGTATTAACAATCAGAATGATTTAAAAATGGCAGAGCCTCCCTATCTTTGAAATGCCTCAATATCAAGTAAAATATCTATACAGCATTACTGGCCATTTAAAAGTTGATTTTATATTGTCTGCTTCTAATGTAAACTGCTTGGAAATATTAAAAAACCAAGGAGCATACAAATAAAAATCAATAATGGGTAACTCTAATCTTTGCTACTACTCAGGGTAACGGAATAAGGACATCGTCATTATTCTGTATCAACTAATACAGAATTTAAGGGTATGCTCTGGAGTATCTCAAGAATATGTTTGGCCCTGAATGAAAAGAGAAATGTGGAAATGTTTCCTCCACTGAGGTCAGGAGAGGTGGAGATGGCACGTTAAGAGGGGCAGTGTTAGAAGAGGGTCACCCTGTCAGTCTGTGCAAGCACATCAGGCAAAATCAAAAGAAACAAAACAAACGATTTTTTTAAAAAGGCAAAAAATATGTGGCACCTTAAAGACTAATAAACTTGAATGTAAGCTTTTGTGGGCAGGTCCACTTTGTCGGACATAAAGAAACAGAATGGAACGAAATGTAGATAAAATATCACCTACTATTTTTACAACACGACCGTAAAACAAATTAGCCCCATCAGGGTGCGTAACCCATGGACATTTAGCAGGGGAAACTAGACGAAGTGGAGGTGCCCACAAAAGCTTAAATTAAAATACAATGCTTAGTTTTTAAGGTGCTACCACGTTTCTTGTCTCTCTCTTTTTTTTCCTGAGTGTGCGCGCGTGTGCTTTTGTTTTTCTTCTGCTACATGAAGCGATGGAGACCTCCTTGCCCTCTTCCCTACTAAAATAAATAAATAAATAAATAAATAAGATGCCCTACAATCCCAATCCTGGGGTGTGTGTGTGGCATGTGGGATGCAGCCCCTCCCTCCTTCCCTCGCTGGCTGAGGGGCAAGCGAAGGGGCGAGGGACGGAGGCTGGGGGGGGGGGTGGCCCGTGAATGTCCGTTGCTATGGGAACCGGCCCGGGGTTCGGCAGGCCGGGAAGGAGAGGCTGGTCATGTGGGCAAGCAAGATGGCTACCAGAGCCTGAAGACAGGCAGCTGCCTCGGAGGAGGAGGAGGAGGGAAGGGCAGGGACGCCGCCTCCCCACAGGGAGCCTTTCCCTCCGCGCTCCCCCAGTGGAGGCACCAGCTGTTCGGCGGCGCCTCGGGTTGCCTTGCCGAGGCTAAGCAGCCATCCCGCCCGCCGACCCCGGAGCCGCTCGGACCGCCGCTGCCCCTGCTCTCCTTTAGGCGGCTTGGCTTGGCTTGGCTTGGGGGAGGTCTTTTTAAAATCTCCCGTCTCCTTTTCGTTCTGGTCCGGTCCGGTCGAGCTGCAGGCAAGGGAGCCAATGCCGGGCCGGCGAGTCTGGCTGAGCTCTCGCCCCGCGATCCTCTGCGATGGCGCTTACCTTGTTCGGTGAGTACAGGGGGAAACCCGACAGGCTTGGGGCTCGGGACCGTCTGCCCGTCCGTTCCGCCCTCCGGGGAGGGGGGGGGAAGGAGTTGCGCGGCCTTTGCGAGGGATCCTCGCCGCCTTAGGAGGGCGAGCTGGCGCAGGGCAGGACGGGCGGCTCCTTTCTCTCTCTCTGGTCTCAGGCTCTCCCTCCTATTGTTTCCGCTCCAGGCAGGGGCGATGGGCGTGGGCTTGCGCCTTCAGCCCATGTGGGATATGTGTGTGTGCATGTCGTTGATCGGCGTGGGGAGAGCCCCCTTCCAGGCGAGCCCTTGTTTCCTCTCTCTGCAGTGAATAATAATACAGTAATAATAATCTCGTACAGTTTGCATTTGCAACAGGGGAGAGTGAGTTCGGGCTGTTGAACCCTCGAAACACGCCCCTTCTGCCCCTCGGTTGTGTAGCCTGGCTCTGTGGCATCGAGGAGAAGTTCGTCTTGAGCTACATTATTGTAGAGACGGGGATGAATTAAAAACGAATTACCAGATTTGTTCAGACGTTGCTAATTCGTTGATTCGTATTGGTTACGGATCGATGCCTCCCCCCCCCCGATCTTTAGCAATTTTTGATTGGTCGAGTTGTTTGACTTTAAAATGCCCGCCCCCCTCCCCGCACCTAGAGATACCTAATTATCAGGGAAGCCTCCTCTGACTCTTCCCTACAAGCCCTCCTCGTTTGATGAAGATCAGGTTTCAGATGTCCAAGTTATACACCCACAAAGAGGGGCTCCCCAGGAAAGTTTGGTGAGGATTGGGTTTTCCCAAGCCGGCTGCTAACGGGCACTTTCCTCAGGGAACTTTGACAAACCACAAATCAAAATGAATCACCAATGTTCTGATTCATGCCCATCTCTACTTATTTGTCTGTCCTTCTGCAGGAAAGCTAACATACAGTAAATAGCAAGGAGATGCACTGATCAAAGATGTTGAGCAACCGTATTTATTGAACTATTTTCAAAGCCCTTTACACACTAGGCATAAAAAAAATGCCAGGGTGTAAAGAAAATATTTTGCATTTGGTGATATATGTTTGCAGCAGCGGGCAGAGACTCTGATAAATAAAACAGTAATATAGCTGAGTTTTATATGCTGCTGATTATTAATGTGTGGCAGCATATAAGTTAAATAAATAAATAAATTTTACCCCTTGGCTACGGCAAGTGGAGCAAAATAATCCTGGTGCTAACATATCATTTGTGGAAGCAAAGTTTGTGATGTAAATAACTTATTGCTGTTTCTTAATGTGAAGGATGCTTTCTAATGAGTAATTTCACATAATTATAACGTATGCACAATATGTTTTTGCATAATGTTGTATTTCTATTTAATTTAATTTAATTTCTATTTAAAAGTTTGCTGAGATGTGTTAAATTTGTGGATAAAGCAGTATTTCTTAAGAGTCATGATGCTTTCTGGGCTTTCCTCATCATGTGGAATTGCTGCGGTATTTTATGTTTACTTGAAATAGTTTTGTGTGCTGTTTGCTAAGTGTTCTCTTCATGAAGCTGGATGCATTCCATATATAGCTACAGAAGACTCTTGTGAAATTATTTTTCTGGTTACTTGAGACCAGTGTTCGTTTCCAATACTTTGAAACAATCCATCAGAATTGCTTATGTTGCAATTTTCCATTCAGTCTTTGCCCTGTGATTTGACCCTCCATCTGTGCTGATTGGTGACTGACATTTGTGGCTGCAGAAGTCTTATGATAGCTTTTTATAGCTAGTGAGAGACTGGCTGCTCTCACCCCTTTCTTCTCCCTTTCCCTGATACTGCTATCTCTTCTCTTGGACTGAGGTGTCCAGGTGAAATGATGGCAGCAACCAAGTGCCCAATCCCAGGAAGATTAAGAAATAGGCGACTTCATTGAGAGTCTGTGCCTCTTTGTAGAGCCTAAGACACTTCTTGTGGCTATGTTCACAAACAACAATAAACCAGAATTCTGGGGAATCTTGATTGATTGGTTTGTTTGTTTGTCTCATCTATAAGCCACCTTTCACCCAATGAGGGTACTCAAGAAGGGTTGCAGTGTTTTTTAAAATTATATCTTAAAGACCTTTGAACCATAATAGTAATTAAAATTCAATGAATAATCAAATACATTTGAAATGTTGAAAACAAACTTGCTCAGCTAAAACCCGGCATTCAGGGATTATTATGATTATTAAAAGCCTGCCTGAAGAGGTGGGTCTGTAACTGTTGGTAAAAGGAAGAGGGCAACTTGACCTCTTGAGGGAGAGCATTCTTCCGTTTGGGAGCAGCCACAGAGTAGGCCCTCTCTTGTGTCCCCATCAAAAGTGCTGGTGTTGGCAATGGGACCAAGAGGAGGACTGCCCTCGTCTGACGATCTGAAGGACTGGGAAGGATCATATGGGAAGATACACTCCTTCAGAATTCCTGAACCCAAACCGTATAGGGGTTTGTCACCAGCACTTTGAATTGGGCCTGGAAATGGACTGGTAGCCAATGCAGCTGTAGTAGTAGGGGTGCTATATGCTCCCTGTGACTGGCCCCAGTCAGCAGCCTGGCAGCTGCGTTTTGAATCAACTGAAGTTTCCAAAACGTCTTCAAAAGCAGCCACACATAGAGTATGTTACAATACTGTAATCCCTCTTTAGTCTGTTACATGGGATGTAAATAAGTCATGTAGCCAAATCAGACATCACAAGGAACATGTACAGCTAGCACAGCAGCTTTAATTATGCAAATATACTCCTGGCCACTGCCAAAACCTGGGCATCCAGGTTCAAGGATGAATCCAGGAGTACACCCAAGCTATGGACCTGGGTTTTCAGAGGAGTGTAACCCTATCCAGCAGAAGTTGCATCTCTTTTCCCTCATCTGATTTCCAATTGACCAGGAGCACTTCTGTCTTGTCTGGATTAAGTTTCAATTTGTTTGCCTTCATCTAGCTCATTACTGACACCAGGTACTAGTTTTCAACCGAGACAGCTTCCTTGGAATTACAGTGGTGCCTCGCAAGACGGTTTTAATTCGTTCCATGGAAATCTTTAAATTTGTTCCATGAAAATTGCTGTCTTACGAAACCCAGTTCCCAATTGGAATGCATTGAAATCTATTTAAACATTCCAATTGGGGGGAAAAATCGCTATCTTGCAAAACACAGTTCCCCATACCATATTGGGGAAAAACAATCCCCTCACCTGTACTGCCTTTGGAAATTCAGTGGGTCTCAGATGGCCTTCCCCTTCTTTCTCTCTCCAGCAACAAAGAAAGAGAATGAAAGGAGTCAAAGCAGCCCCCTGGCTCCTGATAATGGTGACTCCTTTTGCCCTGATACTTTACCATAGGGGGAAAAAGAAGAAAATGCAGTATAAGACATCACCAGGACTTGCTACCTTTGCAATAGGTCCTTATGAGGAGAAAGACAGATGAAAAGGAATCTAGAAAAACAGGGAAATCATAAGTACAATATCCCATTAACACAAATTATGCAGTTGAGTTCCCCACATTTGGGGAAATCACAGGAATCAACAGCATACCTGAAATGCAATAGATGAACCTCCCCCTAGGAAAACCACTTTTATGACATGGTATTTCCCCTGCATAAATACCTGTGCTACTTATGCTACCTTATGCTAATACCTGTGCACTAGAGGATTGTGGGAGGAACACCTAGCCCCTGATGGGGGTCTCGCAAAACTCTGAGGAGCTCTCTTGGCCTCTGGCAGGACTGGGGCTGTGCAGCCCTGTACTGAGTGGGAGGGGCAGCCAGGGGGTCACCATGACTTGGCGGGGTCAGGGGACAGAGAAGGGGGTATGAGGTGCAAGGGGCACTCCAGCTCATACCTTGCAGGGGAAATACCATGTCGTAAAAGTGGTTTTCCCAGGGGGAGGCTCATCCATTACACTTTGGGTGTGCTACTGATTCCTGTGATTTCCCCAAATGTGGGAAACTCAAATGTACAACTGGTGTTAATGGGAGATTACATTTGTGATTTACCTGTTGTTGTTTTTTTTATACTCTTTTTACCCTTTGGTTCCTGGCTGTTTTCACCATTCTCTATCATTTAAATTTGCAGCCATAGCCCCATTGGTGATGCTTTGCAAGATGTTTTTTTCCCCATTGAAACACACTAATTACATAAGACCTACTTTTTTATCCTAAAAAAGTGGGGGAGAAAGTGTTGCTGTTTTTCCAGGAGGCAGACCCTGGAAAGCCAGCAGCATACACTTTCTCCCCCCCACTTTTTTGGAATAAAGAAGTAGGTCTTATGTAATTAATGTGTTTCAATGGGGGGGGGAAACCGTCTTGCGAGGCAAGGACCCAAGACCCAAAGACCCAAGACCCAAACATCGTCTATCCAGCCACCACTGTAAGTGGAAAAAGAGTTGGGTGTCATCAGCATACTGGTGACACTGAACCCCAGACTCTGGAAACCCTCAAAGAGGTTTCATGTAGATGTTAAATAGCATGGGAACAAAACAGAACCCTGGGGGAACACCACAGACCAGGGTGCTGAAAAGTAGTCCCCTAGCACCACCTTGTGAAGGCTCCTCTCCTAGAAGGATCAGAGCCACTGTACCTCCAAGTTCAGTCCCAGAGAGACAGCCCACAAGAATACCATGGTCAACTGAGAAGTCCAGCTGAACCAGAAGGGACACACTCACCCTGTCCAATTCCTAGCATAGGTCATCCACTAAGGTGGCCAAAATTGTCTTCATCCTGTAGCTGGGCCTGAAGCCAGATTGAAATGGGTCTAGATAATCCAGTTCATCCAGGAATTACTCTTCATGTGTTATATGTTTGTGCACATGCTCGATGTACTCCCTCTTGGCCCCACCTGCCAGCAGGAGTAGCTGAACTAACCTCTTTATATGTTCTACAAGATAAAACTCTTGGTTTCTTGTCCCCAAACAAGTCAGAAATGTAGATCAAGAACAAAGTTTGGTTGTCTGCAAGGGGCACAAGAAGCCATGACAAGCTCAGTTCAGATAACATGTTAAGCCCCCAGTACTTGGTTAATTTAGCTGCTGCCATTGTTAGAAAAGTCAAAGTAGAAACAGACACACTTCCCACACCAGCATGCAGGTTGTGAATAACAAGCCAGGATATGCTAGAATTCTTGCTGACCATTGCATGCAGATATGGCCAGGGACCTTATTCAAGTTTTCCAAGTGTAGGTCCAAAGTATGTTTGCAAGATACCAACTGTGAGAATTTGAAACAGTGCACGTGCACATAACCTACTACCAGAAAAGCCCATGGTCATTGTAGGAACTCTTCTTTCTGACTCTTCTTTCTCCAATAACTTCGATAAAACCCTCCCCTTCTCCTTCTCTCTGGCCAGGTACCTATGCAACAATTCCACTGGTAGAACTCAGCTGAAGCCAGAGTGTGGTGATTACTCTTCCTATCATGGAGTTCTAAAATTTGTTCTGGAGGGCTAGAAAATCCTTCAGAGCTGTTTTTGGATGTTGGGAAAAGGAGAGAAAGAAAGGTTTGTTCTGCTGATGGGTATCTGCCAGAGTGATGTTGTCCTCTGTGAGTATGGTGCGTGTGAGAGAGCGCGCAAGAGTCCTAGCACTTAACTGTCTCGTAAAGGGTAATCCGAAAAGGATAGTACTGTTGTATGCCAGCTGTGATCCATAGCAGCCCTATGGGAGCAATCACTGAAACAGTTATTAATAAGAGATAAACGTAAATTTTAAATAAGTGGGAAAAGAAACATCTTGGAAAACGGTAGTGTAATTAGACGTTTCTAATCATGTGCTGCCGCTTTGATGTCATTGATTTATTATGCAGACAAAATTGGCTGTGTATTGGAGAAAAGCAAGCCTTACACTTCTTGACTATACAGTGGGGTCTTGACTTAAGAACGGCTTGAGTTAAGAACATTTTGACTTAAGAACCACTCTCATAGGAAAATATTGACTTGACTTACATACTTAGATTTGAGTTAAGAACTGAAAAAAAACCACGTGGGAGGCAGGGAAAGTGCAAAATTTGAACTTTCAGTTAACTGTTGGCCAGTGAAAAGGGTGCCTGTCTGCTTCCTCACTCCTCCCAGCGTTTAGAGAGTGGATTGGGAGTCTTCAGACTGCCTGGTACTGTACTACCTGGACTGTATTTTCCCTGCCTTCCCTGAACCTTTCTTGACCTAAGAAAAAAAGAAAAAAATATCCCCCCTCTAGTGGTCGAAGGCAGAATAGCAGCTTCCCATTAGTTTCTATGGACGGAAAAGAGCAGATACGGATCAAATGGTTTTCAATGCATTCCTATGGGAAATGCAGATTTGACTTGAGAACCTTTTGACTTGAGAACCGCCTTCCAATATGGATTAAGTTCTCAAGTCAAGACCCCACTGTACTGTAATTACATTTAGGCTGAAATCCTATTGCTTGGTGTAGCAAGTCACAAGCTAGAGTCAGCCCATTGATCATTGGAACAGACTAATTGAGTCACCAAATCCCTACTGATTCAGTGACCCTACTGTAGTTGTGCCTTACTATACTAAGCAACAGGATTTCAGCTTTAATGCTCCTTTACAAATAAATGCATATGCACTATGAGAAAAATAAATACTATGTTAGTTCTCAACTTCAGTAAGGACTATTTGAAACTAAGGTCTGCAGTCTAAAGATTGTTGGACTGCAACTCTTCAGCAGGGTGAGGGATGATGAGAGGGATGTGGTCTAACAACTTTAGAGGGCCATAAGCTGCTGACTCCTGTAGTGCGCAGTTCTAGCCGCTCTCATCACACCATTGCAGTCCTTCGTTCTTCATAGTGGTCTGTAGTGAATGAATATTATTGAATTAATATACTGACATACCTCCAGTGAGCTCAAGGCAACATATATGGCTCCCCTCGCCCAATCGTTTTACCTTTACAATAGACCTAACCCTATGCAGAGTCAAACAGTCACAATAAATTCATTTTTCACTTAATGTATTTCTTAAGACATTTATACCCCACCATACTGGTGCAAAAGCACCAGAGAGTTTTTGCAGTATTTAAATACTAAGCTTTCATTAAAAAAATACAACAGTAACAAAGAACCAAGGGTACAGGGTCAGAAGTTCAACTTCTTGTGTGATGATAAAGTATGGCTTTAATGTGGGGCACAATTATTTTTCTTGTTAGTTTTCTAATACTGATGCATCCTATTTGGTGCTGCCGTTCAAATAGCAAACAGAAGTTTTTTGTGAGCCTGTTCTAAATCTCTCTACCACTGACCACTTCCAGTATGGCATTGTAGTGGCTGAGGGAGCTTGATGTAAAACAGCTGCCACTTGATGGCCTGAATGCATAATCTTCAGAGTGAGTAGTTAAAGGAGGAACATAGAGTCCATGTTATTACTCTCTTCCTGTGCCAGGCTATGTAGTGCTATTTTTTATATGTTTTGTGTAGCCTGCAGAATTAACTTGTAAACCGCCCAGCGAGTGCTTTAAGCGCTATGGGACGGTATATAAGCAGCACGCTTTGGGTTTTTTGCTTTTTTTTATTACACTTTTTAAAACATGGGATTAGCTGTCAGAGGCTGAGGACAATTATAATATATATTTATGAATCCTGTCCCCCAAAGATCTTTCCTCTAATTCATAAAAGAGCTTAAAAGGTATATGTACTTTTGAACCAAATGCTGATTTTCTCTTTTAGATAAGTGCCTTATTCTTAATTTGTGTAATTGGCGTTGCTGGGTCAGGGGTTTTGAGGTGTAGACTCCTTATCACCATTCCCTGCTTCTGGAGGGGTGGGGTGGGGGGTTTGGGACTGTGGAGCTTGCCTAGGGCTACCGAAGCGGGCTCTTCTCCTGCAGGGACAGTGGGGAATCAAAGAGCTAACCCTTGCAGCTAGATACTCACGGTGCTATTGAGCCAGCAAATTATCAAGTGTGCATTTTTGTGTTTTCAGATACACTTCCCAGAATTTTCCAGATAGAATTCTGGGAGTTTCAGCACATAAACATACACCTATATTTGGCTCACGTGGAGCAAGGCCTACCTATGAGGTTGCATGGCCTTCTTCAGCCTTTGCCTCCTTTTATTAAAAAAGAACCTGGCACAGTACCTTCCTGAAAGTCAGTTTCACTGTCCAGTAGGTTCTATAGTGGGCATTTCCCAAAGATCTACAATTCCTAGGAAACTTCTTTCTTTCTTTCTTTCTTTCTTTCTTTCTTTCTTTCTTTCTTTCTTTCTTTCTTTCTTTCTTTCTTTCTTTCTTTCTTTCTTTCTTTCTTTCTTTCTTTCTTGTTGACAACAGGAAGGAAAGGGTGGAACTATCTCCATCTGCCCACCTCATTGCCCAGCTTAGCTGAGGCTGTTGGGAAATGAAATTCAGCAACATCTGAAGGGCCACAACCCCCCCCCCCCCAAGCCCTCTGCTAAACTATGGTTTACTGTTAGAAGAAATAAGTCTCAGTGAGTGTTGGGTTGACATGCTGCCTCTCTCTTCAGTAGCCACAGGGTAAAGACTGGATACTTACACCTTCTGTTTTGGATTAACTACAGTTTAATATTTTGTCTGAAAACCCCAACTGTGGTTTATTTAGGACGAAACAAAGCAGTTTCATAAAATGTTATTTGAAGTTAGCTTGTCTTTGCATACCATAATTAAGATTAACTGTGGTTTGTCTGAGTTCAGATAACCTGACAAGCTGTGGTTAATAGAAAACAGAAGCATTGTCTTCCAGATCTGGTCTAAAGAAACCCAAGACTGACTTAGCATTTCAGGAACAAGGCGCATTGAGCCTTGGTTTTGTGTGCTCCCACTCCCCTCCAATCAGTGCGACCACAAGGAGGATTTCAGAGGCTGGATTTCCCATTAACCACAGCTTTCTTTGTTATCTGAACCCTGACAAATTGTAGTTTATCTTAATTATGGTATGCAGAGACAATGCTAATCTGTGGTATAGCATAATGTCTGAAGTAACCCGGTATCTCCTTATAAAAATGCTGCAAGAACTATGAAATGATGCACATGGACCACCCCCGCCGAGTTTGATCATTAAGGAGACTAACGGCTGGGTTGTGAGCAAGGGTCTGCTAGGACAGAAGTGCTAGAAAAGCAGAGTAACTAAAAGTGGAAGCTTTAGTTTGTACTATTGGTGATGTTTGCCCCTGGGTGCCAGAAGGAGGGACGTTGGACTCCCACACTAAAGCTCTGTGATTTTTTTTTACAAATACAAATTTTTAAAATTGAAATCAGATTTTTTTTGAATTTAAGTCAGTTTTTTGTTTGTTTGAGAGAAATAGAGTTGGAAGAGCTTCATCTAAGCTTAACAGGGGATTATTACAGTGGCCCTGCTATTGTAATTAACAAGATCAGATATAGCGGGGTAGCTAATAAGGTGCCTAGTGTAGCCTTATAAACAGAGCACACAAATTCCTATGGCTTTAATAATAGAGATTGTCATCCAGTGATCATTTAGGGGTACAAACCTGTGTCTGAGCTATATCTGCATCTCTTCATGCTGTGGGAAAGTACGCAGCACTGTTTTCACGAGTGTGTACAAAAAACCCTCAAAAACTCTTTTCACAGGAAAACAGCATATCAGGGATAAAACATAGTATTTTCCTTTGTGCAGGTTTGTTTATTTGGTTGGGAAAGCATTTAGCGATATGTGGATGTGCCAGGAATCCAAAGTGTGCACCTCAGGCACAGATTTGTATGGAATCATTAAGGAAAAAACAGGTATAATTCAGAAATAGGAACATAGGAAGCTACTGTACCCCACGTCAGACAAATTGTCCCTCTAGTTCATGTATGTATGGTTGTGTTGTGTTTCGTGATTTAAAGATACATTGAAGACCACATCGAAAGATTTTAATATTGACGGTGTCTCCGTCCCTGCCAAAGTGCCTGGCAAAATGCTGTCAAACAAGGGGCTAAAGAATTTAAAATAAAAAGAATCAAAGATGCACAAAAAAAAGGAGAAATGAGAAAACGAAAATACAACAACAACCCAACAAGACCAGGAACAGCTAACCTCCCCCAACTGTTTCCGTGTCTTCCAATCTCATATTGGGCTAGTTAGTAACACTGTCCATCAGTGTGCTATTGCTCAACCTTAACCACTCATTTCTTCTCTTTTCTCCCCTAAATGAGGAATTCGATGGAGATGGTCATCTTCAAAAACAGATGAACTATCATGCATCTTATTGATACGCTGCCTTTTTCCCCAGAGGGGACTTAGGGCAGCTTACAGTATTTATTTATTTATTTGATTTTTATACTGCCCATCTGGCTACCAGGCCACTCCGGACAGTTTACACATTACAATGATACAATACAGTACAAAGTAATGCAATACAATAAAACAGAACAAAATAGAATGCACTTAAAAACAACTGAACATGGAACAATATTTTAAAAAAACAGGCATCACTTGATTAGTGTCTGTCAGTGTCTATACAACTCTTTAAGTGGACCTCCTAATTTTTGAAGTACCTTTATTTACACCTTTAAAGTGTCATGAGTAACTAATGTCATTTGGAACAACAGTTGTTGATGGGGTTGAGCGTTAGTCTTTAATCATTCCATGCCCTTTCTGCAAAACAAATCTCTGTTCCCCAAAGTACTTTTAGTCCTCTGGAGGTACAGTTGTATGCCCTAATCTAGGTCTGATGAGAAATATATTATAATCTTAGAACTGCAGAGAAGGAAGGGACCCTATGGATCATCAAGTCTAGCCCTTGTCAAGGAGGCACAGTGGGGAATCAAACTCCCAACCTCTAGCTCTGCAGCCAGATGCCTAATAGGCTGGGATGCCCTTTTTTTCTGAAAATTTCCCCCAGTGGATGGACTGGAATTCTTTGAGGGGAGGGGTGGGAAAAAATCTTCTTACAGCAGTTTCCATTTGCATGAAGAGCACATGTGAGCTGTAATACTTATGGGTTGCTTGAAGTAGCCTATCTTTCCTTTCCTTTTCTTTTGGATTTTACTTCTGAGTAAAAGTGAATTAGTTTGTTTTCATATCTGCTTTCAAACTTAAGAAGGAAACCAAAACATCATTTATATTGTGTAAGGTTAAGCTTTGAACTTGCAGAAGGCAAAACATTTGGTTGTGTGTGAGAGAGAAAGACTTGAAGCAGAGGAATGGTAGATGTTCTACCATTCTACCTTCTATGTTCTTTTTCCATGGAAATGAAAAAGAGAGAGAGAGAGAGAGAGAGACCAAGACCAAGAGTGGTGTTCAGGTAACAGTATACTTCCTAGCAGAGAGTGTCCCAACTGGAGTAGGACCACTGAATCAATGTAACATAGATTAAGTGTTGACTCACAAAGTTCCCCTTGATTCACTGTGTCTTCTCTAACTGGCACTAACAGATTTAGGGCATAGCCTTCATAAGGATATTTTAAGGATTGTTTATGTTTTCATGTTCTTTAGTTGATTCCACACAGAGAGAGTTTTAAACACCAGTGTTGACCTTTCATGTTAACAAAAGAGGTGAACAAGAAAAAAAATTTTTTTAATGTTTCCTCTTTCCTTTACTCCTTGCCTGTCAAATGACCCGGGAAATATTTAATCAAATAGTGCAATGAGAGCTGTTCTCAGCAGCCAATGAGAATGCCCAGGAAAGAAATGGGAATTTTCAATATCTAAAAGAGCCTGGATTGGTTGAAACCCAATGGGAGAGCTGTATCCTAAATCTCAGAGAAGGATCACAAGGGTAGGGGCAGCCCAATCCCATCCCATGCTTATTTCAGAATAAATACAACTGAACTCTGTCACATGTTATAAACTCAGATAAAGGACATTCATCCTTTGCAAAGCAGTTCTTCATTCAGGAAGGAATATTTGTCTATGTAAGATGGTTTGCGATTATCATTAGGACAAAGATACTGGTTGTAGAACTTGGCAAAAAAAGATGTTTTTGAGGGAGAGATTGAAGAAAGAAAGGTGAAACACAGCAAAAGCCTTTTTTTAAATTTAATAAACTCTAGGTATTAGTAAGAAATGATGAGTTGTTTTGCTGGCTGAAGGGGCCAAACTGTCTCATAGGGGCCAAAAGGGACTCAAGCTCTCCTTCGCAGACTGTATTCTTCCATTCACAGTGGGCTCCACCAATCTCATCCTTTTTTTCTCTCCCCTTCTCTTGCACACATGCTCTTCCTCTCTAACAGCACCTGAAAGCCAGGAGCTGATGAGGAAGAGGGTATTCTGCAGTGACGTTGATAGGTGGAAAGTGTGTGTTGCCACCACAGCTGCAGCAAGAGGGAACTGGCTTAGAAAAAGTGTGTTGGTAGAGATGAAAAAAGGACACACAGAGAGAATGCCACAGAGTCCTGGGAGCAGTTTACCGTATTTTTCGCTCCATAAGACGCACCTCCAAATAAGACGCACCTCATTTTTAGGAGAGGAAAACCGGAAAAAAAATATTCTGGCAAATTCATAAGGCAGTAGCAATAGATAGATGTTGTCACATCAATTACCTCAAACTTCTTGCAGTGTACAACACAGTGAGAGCTTTTGAACAATTTGTAATTGGCAAAGTTATTCCAATAGCCACAGACAACAACACTACAATGCTTTATATCAACCACCAAGGAGGAACAAAATCCATGTCTTTCTTGCTACTAACAGTACAGTTTTGGGACTGGTGTATTCTCAAGCATGTCATTTCACAAGTCATACATGTACCAGAAGTGGAGAATCATGAAGCAGACTTCTACAGCAGGATGACACACAATGAGTGGGAATTACAGTACCATCTCAAGTTTTAACACTTATAATGAATTGTTATTGCACTGAAAGAGATGAATAAACAGATTGTTGCTGGGTAGTCAATAAGAGCTATGATGAAGAAATCACCACCAGCACAGGTGTAAGCAAACAGCAAAGCATGCCTCACTTCCACTCCCTCCCTTCCTCCCTTCCTTCCTTACAGCAATAAAGTTTTTTCTCTCTCCATCATTCAGTTCTTTACTTTGCAGCATGCAGCATGTCCACAGAAAGTGTGCTTACTTTCATCAGCTTTTTGCAACTGATCCTCCTGTTTCCTCCACTCTCTAATCATTTTTTTCAGATGAGGAGGCCCAAAATGTCTCTGCACTGTTCACTGTTTCCATACTCCTTAGCATATTTTACTACCTCTAGTTTAAAAGGAATGCTATATGCTAGCCTTTTCTGCTTTGCACTGGTAGAATGAGTTCCCATACTCTGCAAGAAAAATGTGCCCCTTATTCACCACATCTACTGCCTGCTTCCTTTTACAAATATAATCTCAAAGCAGCACAGAATCATAGAATAATGGAGTTGGAAGGGGCCTATAAGGCCATCAATTCCAACCCCTGGTTCAATGCAGGAATCCAAATCAGAGCAGATCTGACAGATGGTTGTCCAATTTTAGAGACTACAATAGGATAAAATACAGTAGCTGGGAATCACAATGAAAAGATAAAATCTACCAGCAATATTGTAGAACAACAATGATTAAGAAAAACCAATAAAAACAGGGGGAGCGACACCATGCAGCTTTTGTTAACACAAAAATACTACTAAAATTTCTATTTCCAGTTGTTTGTGTGTACATGTGAAATGCTATTTATGAAATGTTGGGTTCTTAAACCAATTTTCAAGATTTCAAAGCCTTACTTGAACATATTCAGATCTGTGATTCAGATCTGCCCTCTGCAATTCAAATTGCCTTGCTCCATAAAAACTGGACTCAGCTAATGTGGCAAGCTAATACACCAAATAAAACCTGTAGCCCTAGTGGTAATATATTAAGGAAAGGAGTGTTAGGTGAGGTCCAAACAGAAAGCAGTCTCTGCTGCCAGTTCAGAGGCCTCCCAGCATGGCAGTGGGAGGCTTTTGGGTGATGGCGGCTGAACCCTGGGTTACTGCATTCACTCCATAAGACGCATGTACTTTCCCTCCCACCTTTTTGGAGAGAAAAAGTGCGTCTTATGGAGCAAAAAATACAGTAGCTAGTGCTCCCAATAAGAAAAAGCTCTGTTTGGATAGGCTTTTGGTTGTGTGTGTGTGTGTGTGTGTGTGTGTGTGTGTGTGTTGTTTTTGACAGGTGACCCTCTTGTCCTGGCTTTGCCCAAGGTGAGAAGAATCTGACCTCACTTTTTTGAAGTGGTTTAAAAGGAGCTTTTGGACAAGAGCAAGAGAGAATATAAATGGGGAAAACCATGAAACAGCTGGATCCCCTTTATGAAAGGACAAAAGAGACACCTTTGGAAAAAACCCAAAGTGAAACAAAAGTGAACATTTTTACCATGCACACCCCTAGTTCTTCGTATTTAACTCTGCTATTATTCACTGCAAACAAGTTCTGTAGAGTTTTCCATTGTTCTGGTCTTTTCAGAAAAGTATAAACCTTTAAAAGATTCTGGTGGTCCAGAAATACTGGACAGTGGTGATTTCTTTCATCTTGCATCAAAATTCTGCTGTTAATATTTTTTTTCCTCGTTTAATTAGACAAAGGACAGCCAGCTTCCATATTCATGGGAAAGACTTTGTTTCCTTGAAATAGACTCCTTGCAGCTAGGCATCCTTTTACAGAATTTGTGCCATTTGGGCAACAAGATCTTCACAGTTCTGCAGCATAAATAGTAAAGAACAGAGCCTCGTGGTGCAGTGGTTAAAACTGCAGTACTGCAGTTAAGGCTCTGCTCATGACCGGAGTTCGATCTTGATGGACTCGGGTAGCCGGTTCAAGACTGACTCAGCCTTTGAGCCTTCCAATATCGATGGTAAATTGAGTACGTAGTGGCAGGCGGGGGGAGGTAATGTGTACCCTGCATAATTACATTGTAAACTGCCCTAGACGGTGTTTTAAGCACTGTGGAGTGGAATATAAGCAGTACACTTGCCTTTTAAAGAAAAGGAACACGGGCACCCCTTGAAAGCATGCACATGTTTGTAGTGCACATATTTCTCTTTTTGGATTTTAAAACATTGTAAATTGCTTGTGTTTCTTACAAGCTGAAGATTTTTTTTCTCTTGCCAGCCACCAAGTTGCCATTGAATATCTATTGCAGAGATGGGGAACCTCCAGCTTGAAGCCACAAGGGCTCAGGTGAGCCTCCCTCACCAGATCTCTTCCCCCTCCCGCCCCATTCCAGAGCTGTACCCCCCCCTCAGAAGTGAGAGGTGGGAAGTTGACTGAGTGCAACCTCAAGGCAAGGACGTGGCTTCGTTGCTTTTTTCTCCCTCAATTTGCCTGTACGGGAAAGCCACAAAACTGGTCTGTTAGGGTCCTTTGTGAATGATGGGTTTGCAACTCAGCCAGCTCCTCCAGTCCTCCTTTTCCTTCCCTGTGTGCAGAATGTAATGATGGAGCAAAGCCTGTGTTTCCAAAGATAGTCTTGGCAGAACAAAAGAGGCTCTTCTGCCAAAGCACTAGCTATGGAAGCATTTCCTGCTGCTGATGCTGTGGCAAGACATATAACTGTGGTTTGTCCAGACTATCCTTGGTTGGGAAGGTCAAGACTCAGCAGAGACCAGCGCCCGGGCTGAAGAGCTTCGGCTAGTGCTTCAGTCATAAACAGGATGGCTTCGGCATGGCCTAGCGTTGGTCTCATTCAGCCCACTGGGAAAGGGTTGTGGGCGTGACCGGATAACTTATCCTTTCAAAAGGTTCCACATTCCTGGTATACTGGCTAGATTAGAACGTGTATATTTTAAAAATTAATTTACTGCTCGTTGTGTTACTGTTGCCCATTGTTTATAGAGTAATGTTACTATCACACTATTTTTCAATTTTTAAAAGAAATGCACTTAAAAATACAAAAATGCTCCCAAATAACTTCCAAGAGCAGTGTTGCGCAAGTAATGAGTATACCATTACTGTTACTCTATCAAAACAAAACAAAACTCCCTGCCATCAGTCACCAAATAGTTTTAAAATATTTAACAGCATTGTGTCCTTACCATCAGATAAATCTGGAGTAGGCAGTGTACCTTCAAGGTTTTTGTGTCAGCCAGAGCTCCCCACCTAATTTTATTTGATGCTCAGATTCGGCAGCACACCTATAAATTACAGTATTTCCTTGCTTTTGTAAACATTCCCTCCTCCGTGTGTTTGTTAAAAGGAAATCTTTAATTACCTAATTACAGACATTTCCTCAGCATTACTCTGAAGCCTTAATATTGGTGTTGCCACTGGTGATGCTGAGGAGGAGGCCTGGGGCCTTGGTTATTTGAAACCACATTGCAGTCTTTTGTTATTTAAACAGAAGATCTTGCATTGTTATTTGAATACAATAGCCTTTGTTACTTAAACAGCCAGCTGCTGCCCATGCTGTTGTTTCTGTTACAACAAGCAGATTTAAGTGTCCTATCACAATAAGCAAAATTAATATTTAACAACAAAATAATCAGTTTGAGGGAGAAATTTATTTCTTAATACTGAAAAATGATGTTATAGTAAAACATTTTAAAATGTATCTGCTTCTAGGCCACACCCACTTAGGGTTGCAATCTTTGAAAAGTGGCTCCAGTTGCAGAGAGGTTGCCCAATCCTGACCCGAAACCATTGTATTGCAGGCAACAACAGTGCTCCTAGTTCTGTTCCATTTCTGATGCTCACGTTCTGCTTCCTCTGATGCTCTGTAACATTTGCAGAATGTCTGGCCTTGAGAATTGGATGCTTCTCGTCTCACCTGGTGAAGTGAAACTCTTACCTAATTTGAAAAGTCTAATGAAGCAAATAAAGACAGTAACCTTGAACGGATCTCCCTTTTCTGCTGGCAATGCATTCTCTTGACTAAAATTGAAGAGGAAGCCTGCTTGGAAGCTCAAAAAACCAAATGGACCTGTTAGCTGGTAAATTGGTTTCCTCAGATAAAATAATTTGGGGACTTGGAGGCTGACGTTCATACCTGATGATGAAAAATGTCACTAACAGCTGATCGATTTAGTGGCTTGCAAGAAGTAGTAAGCACTGTTGCTGAGGTCAAGATAAAAATCAGGAAGAATATCAGCTGATCTCCTTCTTTGCCTGCAATTTACCTCTTCGTTGTTTGCCCTTCGTTGGTTGCTTCTCCTTCAGTCAGGATCTGATCCTAGTAGTGCATGCACTGTGAAAACAAATGCCTCGACAAGGTGGGAAGGCAGAATTTACACAAGAAGCAATGTGGGAGGAGTTTTGGACACACATGTGCCACGTCCCTTTTCCTTTCCACACTAGGTCCCTGAATTTTATCAAGAAAGGGACCTTACATGCTATGATGACCTGGGATTTCAGACAATCCTGACCTCAATGGAGAGAGATGGGGAAGTATCATTAATTTTTATTTGTTACTTTTGTGTCCTGTGCTTGCTCCAGCGAGCTCAAGACCATATACATGGCTCTCTGCTGTTCCTCCTTATCAGAAAGTTGCACAGCTAGAACTGGGATTTCCGAAGTCCCTGTCGGGCACCTTATGGCCCTACACACATACACACACACACACCGGCTCTGATCTGATCTGCTGTCTCATCTCCACCTCCACTGGTTCCCTGTGGCTGAGGGACATAGGGCAGGGGCTTTTCCACCAAGTAATTGTTTTCTTTTAATCTTCTGCTGTGATGGTGGTGGTGGGGTTTCGGAAGGAGAGAGGCAGGAGTAGTGTCATCAGCTGCTGAGAGGAAGTGACCTCCAATTGCTGCTTGTCTTCTGACAGCAGTGGACAGTTCTCAGAGCCACCAGCATTGCATAAATGCCTACAAGCCATCTGAAAACCTCCTAGGGCACTGATTTGAGAGCTACATTATGGTCTTACTTGAATGGGCTCCTCACCCCAATGAAATATTTTACATGTTTGCATGCTGTAGCAAGGGAAATAAATCTTCCATGGTTTTAGGATGTGTTGCAGTTAACAAGCCTTGATGTCTGCTTATCCTAAGGAGATCCCTCCACAAAGGAAATTTGCAGAGGCAGATCTGCATGAGGTAAAGCAGAGAGGTGATGGTTTGAATCTGAGAAGCAACTACAAAAATTTTCACCAAAGTGGAAGAAGCGTTTACTTTTTTTTTAAGGCAAAAAGCTGTGGTTGAAGGTGCATTGCAAAAAGAAAATTCAGACCACAGATAAATACCACTCACAAGACATACACATATTGAGAGACTTTTCTTGTACTCTTGTTGCCAGACTAAGTAAATGCCATACCATAATCTTCCTAGTAGTTACTAAACTCCCTTTGTATTGTACCTTTAGTGGTTTAGAACAGCTGGAATGATCCTGTCAGTGTTTGTGAACTGTTAGCTGTGCTGCCCTTTCCATAACTGTTTACTGGTTGAGCCTAAGTGACTCGTATTTGGGGATGCAATATCATTCATTTTAATGAGGTGTGTTCTAGGTAAGCAAAAACTACTTGCCTTTAGGGAAACAGAGTAGAACTCATCTCTTGTATTTGAGGTGGAAGTCAAGGTACAAGAATATTGCTTTAGTATGATGATTATGTGTCAATGTTTTGAGTGAGAGTGAGGGGTGGTATCTTTAATTCAACTATCTCCTTGCTTTTTGTGGGGTTGTTTTAACCACAACTTTTTACTGTAAGGTTAAAGGACATCTCTCTCTCTCTCTCTCTCTCTCTCTCTCTCTCCTTGCTGTGTTTTCTTTCTTCATCACCTCCTTCTAATGCAGATATCCTATAGGAAAGGCAGCACCTGATAGAATTGGACACCTGTAGCTGCCCAAAAAGTTTACTTCCCATCTTCTCTCATGCTAGTTAGGGCTGGTGTGTGCTGCGTTCCAAAAGATTGTGCAACCCTACCCCAACCCTGCTCCAACACTGGAGGCATTCAAGAGAAACTTAGATAATCTTTTATTTATTGCATCTATACCCCGCCCATCTAGTCAGCTGGCAGATGTGCTTTGATTGTATTCCTCATTGAGCAGGGTTGAACTTCATGGCCTTATAGGCCCCTTCCAATTTCACTTTTCTACGATTATGAAATGAGCAGTGGCTCTCAACATGTCTTGTCACCTGTCTGTGCCGGGTTGACCCTGCTGTCTGTATTTTTTTTAATGGGAAGAAAATCTGAGACAGCTATAGGAGCTGTAGCCTTTTCCAACCCAGTGCCTTCCAGGTATACTACAAAATAACATGGTAGAGTTTTTTAGTCTGGCACAGTTTCAATTGCATCAAACTGGGAAAAGCTGGGATAAGGTGAAGTATCAGGATTGCTGCTTTATTGAAAGGTGAAAGCAAACCATATTTCACATGCTTAGTTGTAACCATTATACTGTAACTGTTTACTTTATTAATCTGTTCTTCTGTTTTAATTATATATATATATTTACTTGTGTTTTTGAATTTTGTAGCTACCTAAAGTTCCATATGCTCACTCTCTTTCTTTGTTTTGGCAAAAAGTTGGGATATAAATTAGGCTGTGCACCAACTTCAGGAAGAAGAAAAAAAGTCCAGATAAGGCAAGGCAGGAATATATATTTGTTACTGGCACACATAAAGGACAGTTCAAGAAGGCTGCTAGTTATGCTCAAGTTAGTTTGCCCATCTTGACAAAATGCTGAAATTTGCTCTGGCATTTATAGGGTTAAAAGTTCAGCAATTTGAACCAAAATACTTGCTGCCAGTTGCTGTAGCAAACAGAGGTGGTGCAAAAGCAGAAGGATATTGGCAGCTAAATTTCCTCCCCCCCAAAAAAAAAACCATAAAACAAAAGTCACATGCACCAGCTAGTTTGGTGTCTATGCACCTCAGTCTTGGGCCTTCTGAAAGTGGTTCATGCTATGATTTCCCATTGGCTTTTAGTACTGTAGCTAACCTTTGTAGGGTATATCAAACTATTTTCAGGGAATATTGCATTCTTCTTTAAGTGCTCAGAGTTTAACATTCTATTTCTTTTTATTTGTTTTATAAATATAAATTTTTAATATCCTGCTCTTTTTAAAATGATGGCAAAATATGCAGTATAGTATCACCAAAATACACTAAAATAAACAAAAGTGACACATTCAGTGTTAAATGGAACATGCACCACCACTAAACTTGTGACCTGATACAGTGGCCTAGCTGTTAATTAAAAGACCAAGTTGCAAAATGGTTTTCAGCTGGTGAATAAAAGTCATCAACATTGACACCTGTGGAACGTCCAGGGTGACTACATTCCACACCATGATGACACCATCAAAAAGGCAGCAATACAAAATTTAAAAACATAGACTTGGTTTGGGGACATGGGTTGTGAAGTAAGAATCTACCAAATGTTTCTGAAATAAGAAAAAAAACACACACACACATATGTCTGATTGATAAAGAAAGACGTAGTCTCAATGAAGGTAGGAGAGGTGTGCAGTAATAAAAATATCAAGTCGGTAAAAATAGCAACAACGCATGTAAAACCAAGGCATGAAAATAAAAATTACTCTGTTAGCATGATTCTTTATGACACAGTTCTTTTGTGTCTTAAAATGTGTCCCTAAAATTCTGTGTTTTCTGGAATTTATGCATTAAAAAGCTGTTCCCAGTTCTCAGCGTAATATTGAAAATTGTAATGTTATGCAGCTACTCCACCTTGTGGCCAAAGATGTCTTGGTGCCTAGTTTAAATGGAGAATGCAGTTGGTACTCTTGCATTATCTGGGACACTGAGTATCTCCCATACCAGAAGATGTACTGTGCATCTCCTGGGACATTGCAGTATATAAAGGTTGCACAAGGCATCCTTTGAAGTGTAGTGAATTTTGAAAACAGCCACCCTAGTCTTCTGGGAGCCGTACTAATTTTTATGGTAGAGAATTCTGGAATATGTATGCATAATTTAACTAAATAGGGTCCACCTAGTGATTGGGCATTTGTCTGTTTCCCCGTCTGCATGTGCATGCATGCACACACATGCACAAATATGTATGTATCTACTGTCCATTCAAATATTTCTATTCTACCCTATAGCCGCCCAGAGACCTTTGGGTAGAGTGGGCGGCATATACATTAAATAAATAAATAAATAAATAAATAAATAAATAAATAAATAAATAAATAAATAAATAAATAAATAAATAAATAAATAAATAATACAATGGCTTAAAACAATTCGGTGTCTGTCTGTCTACATATAAACACCCGTAACTACAGACGGCTACTGTATTATCATTTTGGCAGTTAGGTTTTTCTCTTTGGCCCTTATGTTAGCAAATGAGTTCAAGGACCAAATTGTCATTTGGCAAATGGAGCTGTCATTTGGCAGACTGGCCTGGCCAGTGAAATACGAAAGCCAAAGCAACCTCTGCCATAAACATTTCAAAATGTGAACAGAGGACAGCCAGTCCACATTTGGCATGCACAAGACTCCGGGTTCAGTTCCTGGCATCACCCCCCTCCCCGGGCTGGGAAAGATTGTTCAACCAGCTTGTCTGTGTAGAGCAGCAGTAGGCAAGATGCACCGATGGTATTCTAATGGCAGCTTCCTATGTTGCTTCTTAGACCACCCATTTGAAATGATAAGCTTTTCCCTTTTTGTGAAATATCTGGGGCCCACTGTGTGTTGTCATGGGGAGAGAATGATGCCTCTATATGTCTCATAGGATCCTTATTCTCTCCCAAGAATTCTCCTAGAGAGCTTAAGAAAGAATGGAGTTCCCATGAGATGTAGAGAGACCTCAGGCCCGGCTTCCAGCATTGTAAAACTCCAGGGTCTTGCTTTTCAAAATTGAGAACTACCTGAATACTCTGCTGTGTACAAGCTGCTCAGCATACGAAAGGCCTACCTGGCACCCCCAGTGTTAAAGAACCGTGGCCAAGGGACTATATATGTTTTTTTTGAGGGGGGGGGAGAGGCTAATCAAGTTCTCATGCTGTGTTTGAAATATGGGGATGCCGTAGGCAAATAAGTCAATGTGTGCTGGAACTATAAATCCAGAGAGGTATTTTGTGATCGTTCATATAAAAGTTTTCATAGGAATTCCTGCAAAATGCCATTAGGTTTCCATCACGCCAGAAGGTTTCAACATGCTTGCTGCATTATGGAGCCTTCCTTTCCCATTTGGTCTTTGGGATTTTGCACATGGTAAGGCTACTTTGTATAACCGCATTTGTATTAAATGGGCTTGCATGTTGTTTTAGTGTAGCCCCAGGGAAGCAGGGAGCTGACAGCAAAGGAATTGAAACAATTGCAGTGTTATATTCTCTCTCTTTTTCTTTTACCCTAAGGCTAAGGAAGTAACTGCCACCATGAACCGTGTCCTGTCCCTGACTAATGAACCTCACATCCTGGAGATTTTTCTTAAGGCTTAGTTCCCAGGGTGGCATTATAAAGCCAAGCACCCAAGGATTTCTGCTCCTTTGTATTCAAACTGTTAGAACAAAACTGCCAAGTGTTTATGAAATAAGAACACACACACACAGACACATGGGTTTTGAAGTAAGAAACTACAGTCAAAGGTGAAGTTGTAATTGTGTGTGTGATCATTGCAGTAGAGAACAATTGTCTATACTGTATCTCAAATTTAACTCTAAACAGTGGTGCCTCACTAGACAATTCGCTTAACAATGACTTTTTTTGAGCAATGTTGCGCTTCGCAAAATAATTGTTCCTATGGACAATTTTCACTGGACAATGCTTGGGTCCTTGCCTTGTAAGATGTTTTTTTTTTTACCCTGCTTTGCAAGATGGTCCCCCCCCCAACTGAAACACATTAATTACAGAAGACCTACTTTTTTATCCCCAAAAAGCAGGGGAGAAAGTATATGCTGCTGGCTTTCCAGGGTCTTCCTCCTGGAAGAACAACAGCATACAATTTCACCCCCACTTTTTTGGGATTAAAAAAAGTAGGTCTTATGTAATTACTGTAATGTGTTTCAATGGGGGAACCATCTTGCAAAGCATCACCAATGGAGTTGTGACCACCAATTTAAATGATAGAGAATGGTGAAAATAGCCAGGAACGAAAGGGTAAAGAGATTGTAAAAAACCCAGGGAAATCATAAATGCAATCTCCCATGAACACAAATTATGAAGTTGAGTTCTTCACACTTGGGGAAGTCACAGGAATCAGCAGCATACCTGAAGTGCAATGTATGAGCCTCCCCCTGGGAAAACCACTTTTATGACATGGTATTTCCTCTGTAAGGCATGAGTTGGAATGGCCCTTGCACCTCATACCCCCTTCTGTCCTTTGACCCCCCAAGGCATGGTGACCCCCTGGCTGCCCCTCCCACTCAGTACAGGGCTGCACAGCCCCAGTCCTACCACAGGCCAAGAGAGCTCCTCAGTGTTTTGGTGTGCCCTGCGAGACCCCCATGAGGGGTTAGGTGTTCCTCCCACAATCCTCTAGTGCACAGGTATTAGCATATGCTAATACCTTATGCTAATTGTGGGAGAACACCTAGCATTAGCTAGGTGTTCCTTCCACAATCCTCTAGTGCACATATGCTAATACCTTATGCTAATACCTGTGCACTAGAGGATTGTGTGTAGAACACCTAGCCCCTGATGGGGGTCTCGCAGGGCACCCCAAAACACTGAGGAGCTCTCTTGGCCTCTGGCAGGACTGGGGCTGTGCAGCCCTGTACTGAGTGGGAGGGGCAGCCAGGGGGTCACCATACCTTGGGAGGTCAAGGGACAGAAGGGGGTATGAGGTGCAAGGGCCATTCCAACTT
Organism: Pogona vitticeps; assembly: GCF_051106095.1. Lineage (NCBI taxonomy): Eukaryota > Metazoa > Chordata > Lepidosauria > Squamata > Agamidae > Pogona > Pogona vitticeps. The sequence continues at coordinate 200,762,770 of NC_135783.1, forward strand.
ATACCTTGCATGGGAAATACCATGTCATAAAAGTGGTTTTCCCAGGGTGAGGTTCATCCATTGTACTTCAGGTATGCTGCTGATCCCTGTGATTTCCCCAAATGTGGGGAACTCATCTGCATAGTTTACATTAATGGGAAGATTACACTTGTGATTTCTTTGGTTTTTCTAGATTCCTTTTCATATTTTTTTTCTTTTCATTAGGATCTTTTGCAAAGGTAGCAGTTCCTGGTAATATTTTATATTGCAGTTTTTTCTCTTTTTCCCTATGGTAAAGGATTGGGGCAAAAGGAGTCATCATTATCAAGAGCCAGGTGTTTGCTTTGACTCCTTTCATCCTCTTTCTTTGTTGCTAGGGAGAAAAAGAGGGGAAGGCTATCTAAGCCCCATTGAATTTTTTCCCAATATGGTATGGGGAACTGTGTTTTGCAAGATCATGTCTTCTATGGACAATATTTGCAAGATAGTGTTTTTTCCCCCAATTGGAATGCATTAAATAGTTTTCAACGCATTCCAGTGGGGAACTGGGTTTTGCAAGACAGCGATTTCTATGGAATGAAGTGTTTTCAGATGACAAGCACTGTGCCCTAATCAGTCTTTGCATTTGAATATTTCTCCCTTTTTTTCTGTGAAAAAGAAAGGAGAAGAACGCATTGGAAGTTTAAAAACAGAAAAATGTCAATCTGGACATTCTATGAAAACATGGAAATAGGGAGATAATTGCAGTGAAACCACCTTGCCTGTTGGCGGGGAGCATGGACAACAGTTTTGTTCCACTTCTATAGGGTCATTTCTACACCGAATCTGCCCATTCATTGCTCAGGTGTCAGATTTCTTTGCACTACTAGCAAAACACACTTTTGATGCATGTGCCACTTCATTCCCCCACATTAATGGGTGTGACATGGTTACATGAGGAAAAGTGTTATAGCCCTAAACAGCCATTTTTGAAAAATGTTTTCTTTCTTTTAAAAAAAAAACAACAATAATTTTAAAATAGCAACAATAAGCTGTCGTACTTTTTTTGAAAGCCAGTGTGGTGTAGTCGTGGATAGAGTGACAGACCTGTACCCTGCTTGCCCACAAAAACTCATGGGATGTAATAAAACCACTCCTTCAATATCTCATATACTGTGAAAACCCTATTTAAAAAGTAAAGGTTCCCCTTGACAAATTGTCCAGTCGTGTCCAATTGTAGGGGACAGTGCTCATCCCCATTTCCAAGCCATAGAGCCAGCGTTTGTCCGTAGACAGTTTTCTGTGGTCACGTGGCCAGTGTGACTAGATACGGAATGCTTACACCTTCCCACCGTGGCGGTACCTACTGTATGTATCTAATCACATTTTTACATGCTTTCAAACTGCGAGGTTGGCAGGAGGTGGGACAAGTGACAGGAGCTCACTCTGTCGTGTGGATTCGAACTGCTGGTCTTTCAACCTTGCAGCCCAGAGGCTTTGTGGTTTAACCCACAGCGCCACCACATCCCATGAAAACCCTATTAGGGTTGCCATAAATCAAATGAAACTACATATCTTGTAATAATATCAACAGTGTTTATTTGCTTCAGTGTGACTGTTCTCATGCCTTGAAAAACATTTAGAATTTTAAAAAATGCAAGGGTTTTAATTGGGTGGTGAAAGGAAAGTTGCCAACATGCTGGAGATGTAAAAATCTATTTTTAAATGATGTATTAGACTTATATATATATAGACACACACACACATACACATACATATATATAAGTATGCTATCCCTCATTCTGATCTGCATCTATTGATCAGATATTTGGGGGGGGGGGAGACATCAGTCCCTGCAGGAAGAAGAGGATCCACTCTGCTAGTGAATGTTTCTTCTGCAGAAGCACACCGTCAGATTTGACCATGCCTGTATGCTAGAAAAAGGGCGGGAGGCAAAATGGCACCAATGAGAAAACCATAGGGAAGTTTTGCTGAGTGTAAAGGGGTTCATCTGCCTTATACATCATTGCATACATCAAAGCCCGCTTGTAGGGAAAGGTGAAAGAACTCTGCTAAGAACCACCAGAACTCTTGAGACTACACTACTGGTCTCTTTCCCACACAGACACTTTTGTGTGTGCCCTAAAAAAGCACAGGGGGAGCATCAGAAGATTACAAGTGGATGTTGATGCCCAGCAAAAGGTATGAAGAACTCTGAGTGTGCCATACTAAATGTCTTCAGCAGGGACACCCCAAGTTTCCCTTCAGTTAGAACATCATGGTATCCTGTGTGTGCATAATACATCAGCAGGGAATGGTTTGATGCTGGAATTTTAATCTAGTGATTGAACAATTGAAGGACTGCTGTTTGCAACCTTCTACAGTGGGGTCTTGACTTGAGAATTTAATCCGTATTGGAAGGCGGTTCTCAAGTCAAAATGTTCTCAGGTCAAATCTGCATTTCCCATAGGAATGCATTGAAAACCATTTGATCCGTATCTGCTCTTTTCCGTCCATAGAAACTAATGGGAAGCTGCTATTCCGCCTTCGACCACTAGAGGGGGATATTTTGTTTCTTTTTTTCTTAGGTCAAGAAAGGTTCAGGGAAGGCAGGGAAAATACAGTCCAGGCAGTACCAGGCAGTCTGAAGACTGTCTCCCAATCCACTCTCTAAACGCTGGGAGGAGTGAGGAAGCAGACAGGCACCCCTTTCACTCGCCAACAGTTAACTGAAAGTTCAAATTTTGCACTTTCCCTGCCTCCCACGTGGGTTTTTTTCAGTTCGTAACTCAAATCTAAGTATGTAAGTCAAGTCAATATTTTCCTGTGAGAGTGGTTCTTAAGTCAAAATGTTCTTAACTCAAGTCGTTCTTAAGTCAAGACCCCACTGTACCTGAATGTAATTTTTGCTTTTGGAGAGGGACTGCATACACTGCACTTTTATCTGCCTATTTCTATATGTTCATGGCTGTTTTTGGGCTGGAGCTGGACAACTTCAAAAATTTAAAAGAAGGAGAAAGTAAAACCCGCTGAAACATGCAAGTATAAAATTAAGTGGAGGGCGAGTGTCCTTACAAGCACCAGAATGTTTAGATTAGTCGCTTACAAAATTCTCTTCTACAAAGCAGAAATAGCTGCATGACCTTTCTGCGACAAGGCTTGTTTTTTCTCAGGAGTAAGGCATGAAGGCTTGGGTCCAGAGCCGATCTCCTGCAGATGGAAAGAATGCTTCTGTTCATGGACTGATTCTGATCTAAGCAGAATAGGAGAGGAAAAAATCTTCGCTGTTATCTCCTTTCCCCTGTAGGCTCCCTATGGCCCTTGCCTGATACAGAGTGTTGTGGATCTCCATGAAACACTGTGGGAGGTGGTCCAGAGAGAATGGGGAACATTGGCTTCAGGAGACAGGAAATCATCAGATCCATTCTCTACCAAGACAGCTTTTGCTAGATCTTGGTCCTTTCTGCTAAAGGGTTAGGGAAAATACTCCGTTTTTGATATTTATCAGTGGATCTGCCAGTTGCTTAACCTGTTTATCTGTCTGTCATGTTTATTGCTGTTATGTTTATCTGTCATGTTTATTCTGAAGGTCGTGACATTTTATCTTTACAACAGTCCTGTTAGGATGGGTAGCCTGAGCGTGACCTTCATAGGCATCTAAATCCTTGCAGAATGGGCAGGTTTATGTGTTGTGTTTGAATGCAACCATTGTGTGCTGTTTCAGGAGGAGCATAAGACAGTTTGAATATGCTTGTTGGAAATTGAAACCATACGTGTGTCCCTGCAGAGGTAAATTTCCACAAGATGGCGCTTTCCATCTTCCTAGCTCCTAACTCTGTACTAGAAAGCTTCTTGCAGAACAGATTAATTAAATCCTGTGATAAGATCACCCAATCAGTTTTAATAAGCCATTCATGTTTTTTTTTAAGTTAAATGAGATGGTCAGTGCTAAAAAAAAGCATGGCTCCCAGAGGACACAAAAAGAGTATAATGGCATCTGAAGTGGGGGATGCTCATAAAATGGATATACTTGTCACATATTATGGAGAACCAAAGGCTTGTGTGTAGTTCCACATTCTCTGTTCAGCCCAGGAATGCCTAACTTTATGTTCAGGAACAGAGGGAAATGCTGAGCTTTGGATGAAAATGAGATATATTGATGGAAGCCTTTCTTTTTGTGGTTCAGACCCCTAACTTGAAGAGTCCTTGTGGATCACAATAAGAGCACAAAATTTTACTCTCCATAGAGAAAGTATGAGACGATTAGTATCCCCCAGGAAAATTATCTAATTACAAATTGTATATGTAAGAGTTGTTGCTTAGGATTCAAAAGGCTATGTTGATGTAGATCATTCATTGTTTACCATGGACATAAGTAAAGTTCCTGACAAAAAGATGTTGGTATGTAAGGCTTCCATGTTAAGGGTGTTTTTTTGTTTTTTTAAATCATATCTTGGGATTCTAAAGTATTGCGAAAAGACACATGAGCTCATATTATCAATGAAACCAGTGGCTTTTTTTTTGTATTGCCATGCTAATTGCATTAAAACTTTGTTCCCTTGCAGTTCTCATAGTATAGAAATAAAAAGATTTTGATCTCTAAGGGAAGAGCTAGATGTTATGTTAGACATACTGTACATGCATTGCCCAAACAGTTTGGAGTAAGCTTTTGCATTTAAATAAAAGCAGCCTTTGAGTCAGATCTGGAGCAGAAGAATGACAGGTGAGGAGAAATGAGCTGCTCTAATTCCTTCCTGCTGTTTGTTTGTACACTCATCTCCCTACCCAGCTCTGTCCCTGCTTTCTCAGCTGATGGGCTACGTAGTGGCAAGAGTCCGTTTATCTTTCAGTTCCTGTTTAGAAAAGCAACTGGAAGGTGAGTATCTGTTTGTACCACACAAAGGACAGGAGGATGTTAAGCTGCCTCTATCCCTCCTTTATTCCATTTTTTAAAAAATTCATTAGCTTTTCATCTGTGGATTAAATTAAATGGTTCTAAAGAGCGTGAGAGTCATCGCTGAATACACTCGGCTGCATGTGGGAGTTCACAGGAGCATTTTGAAGAATGCCTGTGGCACTCGCTCTCAGGGTATTTCAGCCGAGCAGACAGCATGTGGAGTACACGGGTAGTGCAGGAGCCATAAATGCTTTTTGCGCACATGCACGCACACACGTGTCATTCTTACCAATATGGACATTTCCCCACCAAGCACAAAAAAAGGGTAACTCACTTTTATGGATGTTTAAAGAGCACCCAATTTAAAGTTTAAAAAGTCATACAAGTCTTTGATTGCCTGTGGAAGGCACTAACAGGAATCCCTGGTTATCTCTAACAGGAACACCTCCCCCTGTGAATAATAGCAACCATCATGTGCTATCAAGTCAAATCTGACTTAACGGCAACCCTTTTCAGGGTCTTCCAGGTTAGTGAATGGGAAGAGAGTGGCACTCTGGGCACAATTGGAAGGATGAGCAGGATTGGTGCTGCAGCAGGACACATGAGTGGACCCCTGTTAAGTCCAGCTGTGCGAGGATATTCGTATATGGATACGAATACCCCCATCTCTACTCAGAAATAGTTTACCAATTCCCCCACCCCTTTCTTGGGACACCCTGGAACTGGGCAGCCTGACGAAGGCTGCAAAAGCTGGCTCTACTCACAGGAGGCTTGACGGGGAATTGAACTCCCAACCTATGGCTCCACAACCAGAAACCTGAAACACTGAGCAAGGCCAACAGCAATTGCTGTAGCATTGGTTTTTTCCACTTTACCATTGGGGGGAAAGGTGGGGGCACCCGGCCAGTCCGTCGCTTGTGCCCCTGTGGACTTAATTTCAGAGCACAGAATTTCCTAGTTCATCTATTGTTGTTTTTGTTGTTGTTGTTCAGCGGCTTTTGAAATACAAACAGCAACTTAAAAAAGCATTCACTAACAAAAAGAAAAGCCATGCTTTGATGATCTGATTGTTTTTCCTAAATTTGAAACAGACATTTGGTCCCTCCTTTCCACCACTTTATTAAAAAACAAGCAGAGTCCTGTGAAGCTGAGCAAAAAGGATTGTGGTAACAGGGCACGAGTTAAATTTGGCTGGAAAATAAAGGAACGTGTACCTTATAGACATTGATTCATAGGTACAGTGCTTATGTTTAGGAAATGAGAATAGGGACCTTCAGGAACTGCACATGGAAACACACCATGGACACTGTGAATTAAAAAACTGGACTGGAAAAAAGAGGGATAGCTGAATGGACATTGCTTATTTAGAGATAAAAGGTAGAAGGCATAAAGGAAGGAGTCTTTTTCATGGTGGGTTGGGCAAGAAATGCTCCCAAGCTGAAAGTAAACTAGTTGAAACCTATTTCAAAGGACCTGGATCAATTTCTTGCTTTATAGATATTCAGATGCGAATAAGATGATCACCTTTGTTGGTGATGTCACCATTGATATCACCATTTTTGAACACAGGGAACTTCCTCTTGAAGAAAGGATTCTTCGATCAACACAACTGTTTTTTTCTGTAAAGCAGGCAAAAGTTTAGATTTCAAATCTAATGTTACCGGGCTTTCCTACTATTGAAGATATCAAGAGGCTTTCTCTGAAAGTATGGACATTGTTCATTAATATCACATTATTCAGGCCACACTGTCTTGCTCTACTTCAAAGACTGAGTTCCTTTTCAAGATGGGATGATTAACACATTTTGTTATAATAGGAGTGAGCAAAGAGGAGCCTGCAGGATGAACATGCTGCCTCCAAGGGCTTGAAGTGCCCTCAGCTCTCTCTCTCTCTCCCACACACACACACACACACACACACACACACACACACACACACACACACACCTCTCTTTTTGTTGTTTCTGAACGTTCCCTTCTCACTTCTGAACCCATGGCAGGACGTTTTGCCTTGGTTGTGGGGCCCCACAATCTTTGCCCCAGCTCCAAAAGTTGCATTTTCAAAGAATTATTTTGGCCACTAGAGGGCATGAGAGAGCTTTCCCATTTTTTAATAGAGGTGGGTTTTTTTTGAAAGATAATGAAGATGGGCAGAACACAAGTACAGTACAGATCTCCATGCTCTGAAGCATGCGTGCATAGTCCTTTGACCTCTGAAAGTTTCCTAATCTGTTAGGCAGAAGTTGCCAAAAAAATTTGAGATGTGGTGGAGGCACATCTTGTACATAGCTTCTGTAAAATTTTGTGGTTTTTTTTTTCTTTTCTCAAAAAAGAAACATCTACTTTCTTCTTGTATGATACATATGTAAATTCTGGACTCAGTCTTTTTTGTTGTGATTCCCATGATAATTAGTTTGTGCTACTAAGCCGCCCTGAGTAGACTTCGGTCTAGATGGGTGGGTATGAATTTAATATAATAAATAAATAAATATTGCCCATGAATCTGGTTATCTAAGCGTGTATTGAATGCAGATAGATTCTTGTATTTTAATTAGTGCTTGACTTCAATTGTGTTTTAATTGTAAGGCTCCTTGGGGGTCTGATTTTGTGGCTAGGATAAAAATGTAAAAACACATTCCTAACTTCTCTTTCAGTGTTTTATTGCTTTGACTCCAAATTGTATTGTATTCTCATCTCAAAGAACAATTTTACTTCATGACTGTTTTTCATATGTTTTACAAAGAAATTTCATTTAAAATCATTTTTGAAGACAGTATTCAAGAGGTGGGCCATTCTATTTTATTTTATCCAGCAGCTTGTTAGACAGTAAAATGATACAAAATATTTACAGTTTTTTCAGGATAAATACTTACTACAGTACAACGTAGTGTAGAGCCATTACTGTAGATCATACCAAGTATGGTTTTTACAAAAAAGAAACTCTACCTTTATAATCTAAAATGCATGCTGAGAAGAATTAAGATTGTGTAGCAGTAACAATCTGCTTGTTGCAGTCCTAGGCATGTAAAGAATTCCATAGAACTTTCTTCCACCAGTTTTATAGGACTGTGTCCTAAATTAAGAGTTTGCAACCTACACAGCTACTGAAAAATAAGAATTTGTAATATTTGACATGTTGATGTACAATAAAAATAGTCTCAATATGTTGTGTTCTTCAGGTATCTGTGGCAATCTATCTTCCAACAGAAAGCCCCTTTAAAATAATGTTTTGTTTTTCATTATTCCCATAGTAGAAATGCAGATTATTGTATATGCCTTCAAGGGTCTGAATTATGGTTTCCTTGGGACCACAATATTTAATTTCTTTGCTGTCATGTGTTAAAACCCATTGTTAGCACTGCATGAATATTTCTAGTGCTTAATGTATTAGAAAATCCTAAGTGAAAGGAGATTAGTTTTTTATATTAACTAAACCTTAAAGCAGCCTCTGAGATTAAAGGGAAAAGCAAAATTATTCAGATAAGAGATAAAGGTTTGTGTTCACCTTGAAGACCATTGAAACACTCCTTAGTTTAAAATTATGCAAAAGACATCTCTACAGTTCTGCATAAATTCACATCTTTTGTGGAAATCAATTTTTTGTTTGTTTTATATGCTATGAGAGGACAGGAGACACAAGGAAGGCCAAAGATTGCTGTCTTCTCTGCTTTCCATGGAGCTGATGTAAACAACAACTGGCCTTTTTATTTGGTAATCAAAGAATTTTTAAGAAAGAAAATGTGCCAGGATATCTTTAAGCAAAGTGCAGGGAACTTAGCATCACAGAATAATGAATTTGGAAGGGGCCTATAAGGCCATTGAGTCCAACCCACTGTTCAAGGCAGGAATATAAATCAAAGGATATCTGCTGGGTGGTTGAATGCCTCCAGTATTGGAGCACTCACCACCTCTCGAGGTCATTGGTTCTATTGCCCTACTGCTCTAACAGTTAGGAAGTTTTTTTCTGATATTCAACCAAAATCTGGCTTCCCATAACATGAGCTCATTGTTGTGTGTCCTGAACTCTGGGATGATCGTGAACAGATCCCATTCCTCCTCTGTATGACAGCCTTTCAGGTATTTGAAAAGTGCTATCCTGTCTCTTCTCAGACTTCTTTTTTCAAGACTAACCATGTCCAGTTGGTTTTTTGGTTTTTTGGGGTCCTTTTTGTCCTTTCCTGACTGTAACATTTGTTGTATTTTTGTGGTGGGCCACCCACAAATAAAGTACTTCTGCCATACATCAAAGGGGTCATGGACCGCATGGGGAAACTTTTTAAAAAACACATCCTACAAACAGTATTCAGGCCCACAAGGACCGGTGATCACTGCACTCAAAAGACTAGCTAACAACACCCAACAATCACAGTGAGAGATCATCTCCCCCCTTATCACAACAATACACCCATAACAAAAAAACACCCTGGTCACCATAATCACCCAGTCTCCTGAAAAGGACAAAAAGCTGATCCCACAGCTACACAGATACTCAACTATCCCACACACTACACCAGAACACGAACAGAATTCTAAGTGTTGTCCTCTGAAGATGCTGGCCACAGAGAAACATTAGGAAGAAAAACCTCCAGAACATGACCAAACAGCCCCCCAAAACCTACAACAACCATTGAATCCCTGCCATGAAAGCCTTCGAGAATACATATCCAGTTCATTCACTCTTTCCTCTTAGGGCCTGGTTTCCAGCCCCTGATCATCCTTGCTGCCCTCCTCTGAGCTTGTTCCAGTTTGTTGACATCCTGCTTGAAGTGCAATGTCCAGAAGTGGCCACAATAGTCTAGATGAAGTCTAACCAGCGCTGAATAGAGGGGAACTTCTACTTCACAGGATTTGAAGAAGGATTTAATGCATCCTGAAATAGCACTAGCCTTTTTTGCAGCCATAACTTGTGATCCTCTGTTTGGGCTAATTGTCAGGGAGAGTGGAAGTTGCAGTCCAGCAACATCCAGAGGTCCACAAGTTTCTTACACCTGTCTTAAATTAATTTTTTTCCAGAATTGGCTATAATGAAGCCAGTGCACTTCAATTTTTTTTCTTTTCTCTTGTGTGCAGAGTTGCTGCTGCTATTCACTCTGGCATAAACAAGCACCCTTAATAGACAAAAGTGCTGTCACAAACTCATCAGTTGTTCATTGTTACACACATTCCTCATTGCTTTGTTTATTTTTCTGACAAAAGGTTATTTGATAAAAAAAATATCATTTTGTGCAGTTCCCAGAATTGGGCAGGGGAAAGCAGGGTGTCCTTGGTTTGGACTATGATGTAGCAGTAGTTACAGCCTGAAAATGTAACAGAAATGTACCTTCTGAAATATTTTCCTTCTTCATTGATTTCCCTTCGGGATCACATACAGGTACAGTACAAGGGGTTGTATCCAGTTAGCTTTTCCTAATGACAAAATGGCTTCCATCAGGTTGAAGATATTGCTGGGGGGGAGGGGACATTCTGGAATCATCCTGTTGCATAAGTGGAATCCAGCCTGCTGCAGTCTTTTCGATTTTGTCTTTCTTACTATATCCTGCCCCACTTCAGAGTTTGGGAAGGTTACTTGTTCAGATTATAACCTGGCCTTGCCGGCTAGAAGATTCTGTAGGGTGTAATTCAAAAACATACTTTCCCCCCAAACTCTGATGACAGAGTTGCCACTGGATCCGTGTCCAGGGTTGGTGCATGATTTTATCTGGTCTCTTCACTTGCTTCACAGCAGTGGTTCTCAACCCTTTTTGAATCGCACCCTCCCTTTTATAATAGCCAAGTAACCTGATACCCCACCACCATATTTGCATAAATAGGCCATCGTTCCCCTGACACGGTGGCACCGGCAGTGCTCCTACTTCTCCTGCCGCTGACTTCACCGCCATCACTTCAAAACTAGGGGAGGGAACAGGCTGAGGGAGGTTTGTGGTTGGGAGAAGAGAAGGCAAAAGATTTCAAAGATGGGCCAGGAGATAGAAGAACATCCCAGTACCTGGGGGGGGGGGAGCGAAAGGGCAAAACCATCAGATAATTCCTGACACCCCCTTTTCCCTTTTCTTTTACCTCTCCTTTAGTTATTTTGTTCAGTATTTCCGTTATGAAAAATTGTTTTTATATGTATATTCATTGTATGATTTTTTAATGTTGTTAGCCGCCTAGAGTGGTCCTGATATGACCAGATAGGCGGGATATAAATAAAATAAAATAAAATAAAATAAAATAAAATAAAATAAAATAAATAAATAAATAAATAAATAAATAAATAAATAATGCAGAGAGGAACCCCCCTCAAAAACTGCCACAACGCTTTCCTTGCACCCACTGCAGGAGAAGTGGGCTACGTATTTGTTTTTGTGTCCCCCTTCTGGGATTTTGCTGTGGAAGTGGCAGAACTTGTACCTTTACACTGGAATTTCTTTCTTTTTGTAAAAATAGTCCCAGCCATCCCTTCTCAGAAAGTAGAGGCTTCTTTCTCCCCATAAAAGGCCTGTTTCTTAGACATACACATACTAACTTTAGTAACCTGCTCTGAAAGGTCTAAGAAGAAATTATTTGACGAGGGCTACAACACATATAAGACAACCTGTGACACCCCCACCTCCCAGAAGACCCTTTGTGACCCCCTAGGGAAACCCTGCTCTACAGAGATGCAACACATAGGCCATTTCTTCTGTACCAATATGTCATTGGTCCCATTTGCTTCTGTTTTGCTGTATTGCCAGGCCCATTTTTTTTCACATGCAGGGGGAGAGGTGGATGTCACTGTTTTGAGTGCATGGTACCTAATCTTATGGTTTCAATGATGCTGCTATGCTTTCGAGTCTATCCTCAGGACCTTAATTTTTTCAAAAAGAAAATTAAGAAGTAGTTGCTTTTTCAATCCTCTTTCAATAATATATGAACGCCACCCTGAAAAGCAATGGAAAATGCCGTAAAACTCTTCTGCCAAGCTGTCAGTGATGTAGTGTGTTTATCAGATAATGCTTGGGATTTTGTTCTGTAATGTTGATGACCTGGGTTGTGCAAACACAGTAAGGCGGTAAAGTATGTAGGCAGTATTTAAAGCAAAACATTTCTGAACACCTGCATGGTATAAATCACTCCTTGCAGCATCTGAATTACAAATATTAGCTTTAATACAAAGTTTCCTCGGTGAAGATTTAATCAAGACACTTTGGCAAAAATAGTCCTACTCTTCAGTTAACTCATCTTCATTTCTTTTAACTAAGATGTATCTGTAATGATACCAGCGCAGCTGTTTGGCTGTCTTGGTGTGTGTTTTATACAATTGAACACATTGTTCTTCCTCCTAAATAATCTACTTCTAAAGTGAGTTTTCATGCAAATATTGCTGTTAAAGGGGCAGATACAAGTTCTGCCATATCTATTTTCTTTGCCATATTGATTAGAAACTGTTCACACTTGGTTGTACTTCCTTGATGACACTGTGTCTCACTCCCTGCATTCCATTGAGTTTTCTTCTTTTCATGCAAACACAACGAGCTTCCAAAAGTGTGAATTTTCCCCATTTTATCAACTAACGAAACAATAACCACAGTCATAGAGAGGTAGTCCAAAGTGGACGGTGCAAATTAGACACCCTTGAGTCGGTTTCCCAGCCCTGTGCCAAAGCAGGAGTTGCTTGCAGCCCCATGGGAATTGTTGAAGTACTGCCAATGTTTCTTTAAAGCAAAAAGACCCTGGAAGAAAACATTGTTTTATTGCCTGAGGTGGAAGATCCACAAAGAAAACAGCTCTTTAAGGCTCTAAGATAAAATACAGATGCATGACATAGTTCACACTACCAGTACTCCTCCTGCACTAATGCGTTGAAATTTTAGTACATAAACCAAAGTGCTAAGGGCCTATTTCATCCTGCTGAGGAAGAGCAGCTTGCACCCTCTCCAGCTCCCCCCCCACACACACACACACCAGCATTTAAAATCGCAGGCTTATCCCAAGATTTCCCCTCCCACTGGGCTAGACCAAATCATCTGAACCCCTATTCAGATGGTATAGAATGCTGCTTCTTCAAGATGCTTGACAGAGGAGCAGTTTGTTCTTAACCCCCTCTCCTCCATTCAGCAATGATGAGTCTGAGGAGGAGTACTTACCTCTTGCATGCAGGCTCTAGGGTTCCAGTCGGGACCCTGGAAAATTGGCACTGTTGCTCAGGTTTAGAGCCTTCATGTAGGCTGACACCTCTGGTTTTCCAATCTGCTCACATGAAGAAAATGATGACAAGAGAGGTAAAGTTAGTGGCTTCCCTCTGCATATGTTCAAGCCACTGCATTCTTTGATGCCCAAAGTCGTGCCAGTGTTCTAGTAGCTAAACCCAAGTGCTATACAGTGGACCCTCTACTTACGGAATTAAGCCGTATTGGAACAGTGGCTGCAGGTCGAAAAGTCTGTAGGTCGAGTCTCCATTGACCTACAATGCATTGAAAACCGATTAATGCCGTAACCGGCCATTTTTGTTCCATTTTGGTTTTTTTCTGGTCTGTAGGTCAATTCTCCGGCTCCAAGCAGAACCTAAATTTTGTGGCCAGAGAAGTCTGTAACTCGAAAAGTCTGTAAGTCAAGCCGTCTGTAAGTCGAGGGTCCACTGTACAAGCCTGTATTCTACATTGATTGGAGCTTCAGTATAGAGGCATGTCTCGTACATTGGTAACAAATGGTGACTCAGAGCACAGCATTTCATACGTGATGGCGCACTCACACACGCATGCCACCTTTCAAGGCTACATCCTGTGAAGGATGAACTTGGTGTGTGTTTAAAACTGGCCTTGTGACCTAAGGCTGGCACAGAAATGCGGAAGGACAAGCTGTGCCCCCCCCCACACACACACTACTACCCACTCCACACGCAGAAGCAAACCTTGGGTGAGCGCTTCCTTTCACCTCAGGCCTAGTGATCGTGATGTCCGCTGTAGTTGAAAGCAGCAAGCGAGCGTACAGAATATGGAACAGGCTGAGGGAAGTCACCAGAGGGGCTCCAGAGGAAAGGCTCTATGTGTTGCGCTGGCATCAGCCCCTTGAGGCAGCTCTCCCACCCACCCCTAAAGGTTGGGTGAGGCCTGCAGCGGCTAGCTGTTCAGCTGGTGGCAGTCATTTTATCTCAGGGAAAGCCTAGCAAGGCCGTAAGAAGAAACAGAGGAGCAGTAAAAGCATGCATAGGGTCAGTTTGTTATCCTAATGAAAATATTGGAAATTATAGGTAATCTAGGCACCCAGACAAACCTGAATAAAAATGAAATACCCTGATGAGAAAAAAAAGGACTTAAATCAAAAAGTTGGTTTTGGCATACCCCCCGACCCCCTAAGCAAGAAAATCAAGACTCCATCCCCACTCCCTCTCTTGGCTCAAAGCACTAGCACAGGAATGCACCCTTCTTGCATCTTACTTTCTACCCCAGGTAAACAGAAGTGACTTCCATTCTTTGATTCCCCAAAGAGGTCAAATGTCCACTTATTTAGAACTGAGCCAATTAGACACCGTGGAGCTTGTTTCTTCCTATCTAAATCAATTGGTCTCCATTAGTAATACAGTAATTAGGTAGTTCCAGATAGGACTACAATGCAAATGTGTTTTTGTAGATGCTAACACTGTCAAAAGGGCATTTCACTTTGGCTCTTTGTCGCCGGTGATGCAATGTATGGGGCGTGGGGTGGGCCCTGCTGGTTTTTTTAACATGGAAACAATAGAAACAGCAACACAATACTTTGAAGTCACCATACAAGACAGACTACTCTCTATCAGTTCTAGCTGGATCTTTTAAGAAAATAACACCAATTCAAACTGGAGAGTAGTTTAAACTAGTCTCTTAAAGAGACAAGCCCTGTATGCAACAAAGTGTTACTCGTAGATCTAGCACTCTGTAGGGAATTGATATGCTGCTCAGCGTTTCACCCCAGAAAGCAAATTTTGGTTCAGACCCTTGTCCCAACAGAAGTTATTCCTGAGGGGATGGGGGGGGAGAGAAGTTAGAAATTCCTGTTTGATTTCATATAGTTAGGTAAAAGCTACAAGTAGATAGAGATTTCAGGCTTTCAGAAAATAGCAGAATTAAGGAAGTGGAACTGCAGCATCAGTGAGTAATAGTAGGCCCTAAAGACTATATTAAATTTAAAAACACAACCTTTTCCTCTTGTTTCTTGACATGGAAACTTCTAATCAATTATACTATAGGGTAGCAAGAGCGGCTGTGTAAGTGACAGTAATGGGGAAATCACAGAATATATTTTTAAAATTGTGATCAAAATGCTGTCTATGCTAAAACAAGAATTGGTATCTTTGACTGGGTAGGTTTGACTTTGTGATGACCTTGATGATGATCCCCTGGGCTTAGCTGTACT
This sequence comes from Pogona vitticeps, assembly GCF_051106095.1. Taxonomy (NCBI): domain Eukaryota; kingdom Metazoa; phylum Chordata; class Lepidosauria; order Squamata; family Agamidae; genus Pogona; species Pogona vitticeps. The sequence goes on from NC_135783.1 coordinate 200,777,974, forward strand.
GTAGCTGCAGGCGTCTGTAAATGATGGCACTTGGGAGTCTTGTAGAGCTAGTTCTGAGCCTGGCCAGGAGAAGCAAATTCACAAGATCTCTTAAATATATGAACAGAAGATCTCTATGTAGTTTCAGATCAATTCTTCTTTTATAGGTTTAACATATTTCATCTTTTTCAACGTTTTATTAGTTTTAGTGAGCTCAAAGTTGAAAAGGATGATCAAGCTGTTATAATTTTATTTTCTTTACATTTTGTAGTGCTTAGGTTTGGGCTGCTCTTTAATGTGAATACATCTGGGCAAAATGAATTATTTTCTAGCTGTGACTTTTGGAAAATCAGCTTGAAAAATGAACTGCTAAATGTAATGGCATCTCCCTACTATGTGCAAATCTTTTGAATGTTATTAACCTCTGTTTTTCCGCAGTACCTTCTCTTTGTTTGTTGCTTGTCTTGCTATGATATTTATACATGTTATTGTTTGTTTCAGATACTGATGAATACAGGCCACCAGTATGGAAATCTTACTGTGAGTATTTGATGAGGTTATTTCTGAGGACACATGCATAGAACACAAACACCCCTTTGGCATTGTCAGTATTTTTAAATTCATCCAATGGAGTCTTGAATTGAGAGACACATTGTACTTACAGTCCTGTTTGACGGGCTGTGCTCTGCAGTGGCGGAAGCCAAAGGTAATGCTAGAAGCTCTGTACTGTACTTTGCAAAGAAGATATCTTAAGTTCAGATTTTGACGGCCCGGTTTCTTCTGTTCAAAAAACTAGGATTGTGTTTGTGAATTGTAACAGGCAATTTTGTATCCTGATGTTCACTAGTCCTGTAAAGCGCTGCTTTTGAACCTTGTGCCCAAATTATGATTGACTTTAGCTGTGATGGTATAGTGAGTGAAGGGTATGATACTGCACTTTGCATTGCCTCTGTTAAAGGAAGAGAGCAGCCACTTTAGTGGCTAAATCTACCTGTTTTCAGGGGGAAATCTTTATTAAACCGTTTGCTCCTCATTCTGAGTATACATATAATTTCGTACATACATGCATTAGATGAAAATATTCATAAACCGAAGTCCTGGAGAGATGCTGAATGATCTAACCCTTTGAGGTCATTATAGACTTTGGGGTGAAGTGTGGTCCATGATGTGGAGGAATGGGGCTCCCCCCCGTTAAATTTAACCCTAGAATTTGCTGCAATTTTCATCTGTTTGTATGATTCTTTATAAGAAAAATTGGAACAATAAAAGATTGTTCATCTGAAAACAGTTTGATTTAGATCAAAAGAGGTCTGTCTTATTTTTGCTTTCTTAGGGAGCTTGAAGAAGCTGGTAGTTGTATACTTTCCATGTGTTTTTATCCTGGGGCATTCATTTGTCCCTGCTACAGAGTAGCTGGTCCACAGGACTTATCTGTCATTATCATTATTTCATTACAGTGTTCACTAGTGATTTAAGTCAGTTCTGGATTGAAATTAATGTAATGCCATCCTTCATTTCATTTCATCCGTGTCTAGGCTTTTTTCCTCTCCAGAGCCTGGAAGGAACTGCCATGCCTTCAAGAATCCCCTGCCCATAGCTTGCTATCCCATAATCGCTATTGTCAGAACCTTTGTCTGCTTCAGAGCTTCTTAAGGGTCCCACTGTGCAGCTTTTGAGTCATAACTTATTATATCAGTTGCTTGTCATATGCCAAGCCAGTTACTTAATATAAAACCATTAACACGAAAAGTGACTTGAAGCAGGCTTTTGTCTTGAAGCTGATGATTAAAGGATAAAATTGGCACTCATTGTGTCGCTTATATTAAACATCATTCATCATAACAGTCATACATCCAGCACTTGTCATCGAGAAATGGATGCGAGTTGTCTCCTGTTGAAAATAAGAATAATAAATCTATGAAAAACAACCTTTCTTGAAGAAAGTGGGGTTGTGTCTTGTTTGTTTATTTTTGTTCATTTTAGAGTATATGCCAGAATCTGTAGGAGTAAGGCGGTTCAGCCTTTATTATAATGAAGACTTGCAGACAATGAGACGATGCCCTTCTCTTGAGTGGTTCTTATATGGACGCTTATCCCCAGTTTATTTAAAAATCATTGTGGGCACTGGAATCTGTTGTTAGATATTCTGGCAATAATCTAAGCTGAGAGTAAGGAAATAGGGCTCTCCAGATGCTGCTGGACTGTAACTCCCATCATGCTCCACTGTTGGTCATACTGGCTAGAGAAAATGGGAGTTATAGCCCTACTATATTTGAAGTATCACATTTTCCCCGTTATTGATAGAAGTAATGGACTAGAATTAAACAGTTACATTTTGCCCTTCCCTCAGGCATGTTGGTATTCTGGTAAAGGAATAGCTATGTACTACTGATATGTACTGGTTGAAAGGGTAGCCATGTTTGTTTGCGCAAGCTTTATAGGTGAAAACAAAGTAAAAACAGAAAGTTTTAAAAAAAAGACAGAATGTGTGGCACCTTAAAGACTAACTCTTATATTTTTAAAATGTGAGCTTTCGTGGACAAGTCCACTTCATCTTGTCTGATGAAATGAACTTGTCCATGAAAGCTCACATTAATATATATAGGTGCCTCCATGTTTTTGTCTTTTTTTACTTTTTATTTTGTTTTCACCTTTAATACTGATATGTGCTTTGTTTGTGGTTTATTATGTGTTTTTGTAATTTGCTATTGAATTATGATCCCCGGTGTGGTGTAGTGGATAGAGTGATGGACGAGGACTTAGGAGACCTGAGTCTGAAGCCTCCCTCAGCCATGGAAACTCACTGGGGGTGTGGAAATGGTAAAACCGTTCCTGAAATATCTCACATACCTTGAAAGCTGTATTAGGCTCGCTCTAAGTCAGTTCCAGCTTGCCAGCATATAATATCTAGCAATGAATTATAGGTGAATTTTGAACCGAATTTAATTATGAAAAAGTGGCATCCAAATAATCTGATCATGCTGGTCATTGGTGTAGAGAAATTGATTTTCTATGAGAAATGTAAAAAGGCAGTTTAAAAGCTAATAGTGAGTATCCTGTTCCATAGCTTCACCTCCACAGCGGGAGTGACATCACCAGTAGCAGCAGATTACTGCATGTTAAAGAGTTCCTTCTTTGATTCTCGGTTGCAGGTAACTTGCATACAGTGAGACAAAGTCACACACAACCCAAAATCAAAGTAGAAACTCTTAGCAGCAGTTGGGTGCTGCCCTTGATGTCACTCTTCTTGTGCCAGCAGAGCAGCAAAAGAGGATACTGCCCAGCATTCTGATGTTTGAAACAAGTTTTGTGGTAAGTGTTATAATGCAATTTATTTCACTTCTGCCTCCTAGTGTATCAGTTGCAACAGGAAGCACCCCATCCTCGAAGGATTACCTGCACATCTGAGGTAAGTGTCATGAAATCTTTAAAAAGAAAAAAGAAGATGCAGGCTTTTAAAAATACAGAATATGTGTCTTCAGTTTCCATTCTGATTATTACCAGGACCAGGTAAATTTACCCAAAGAGAAGGGGGGCTACTGACATCCAAAAGGCCTCACAAAGCTTAACTGCCCCTCGGTTTTACATATGCCACCCATTTCTTTACCTTTCCACAAAGGGCTGTGTCTCTCTTTGTACAGAAAATGCCTTTTCTGTTTCTGATTTCAGTTGCGGGAAAACCATCGTTTTTCCTACCAGAAATGGTGTCTGGAGAAAATTGAACCCTACCAGGGTGAAGATACCTGCTGTTTAATGGGGATTTCTTGCCTCTCTTGTCTTGCCCATATTCCCCATTAGGGAGCACTCTTCATTCGGAAACATGAACAGAACAGAAACACCAGGCATCTTCCTTACCGTGGTGTTACATTGCTTTCCATACACACCATTTCTGTGAATTCTGCTGTTGCTGTTCTGTGAAAATGCCTCTGTCTATAAATAAATAAATAAAAAAGACCAGAACTCACAGGATAAATGCAAACTAGTTGTATAATTATTTATTTAACAGGCTTTCACGTGGGCTGGGATTCTGAGAGCTTTTATGTTTATCTAGATGAAGCCAGAATGAATTCACCCTGATCTGTAAGAGTGATTCAGTTTCAGTGGTTGAATCATTCCTCAGGATCTGATTCTCCATGGCCAATAGTTTGCAATGTGGATCTTTTTTCAACTACAGTTTCACTCATTGCTTGTTTGTGAAATCCAGATAGACCCCCTGGTAATCTTTAATAAAGATAAGAGATAGTAGTACTGTCTAATATCTTAGATCAGGGGTCCCCAACCCCCGTGAAGGACTGAGCCGCCAGAACAGATGAGCGGTGAGCAGGAGCTAAGTGGTGAATGAAGCTCCGCCTCCTGTCGGCGCACTCCTGCCCTGTTTCCCTGAAAATAAGACCTAACCTGAAAATAAGCCGTAGTAGGATTTTTCAGGATGCTCATAATATGAGCCCTACCCCAAAAAATAAGCCCTAGTTAAGTGAAACTCCGCCCTCCACCATTGTGCAGCAACCAGAAGAAGATGACATGACTGTATTTGAAAAAATGTAGATGGTTGTACATCCCCTGAAAATAAGCCCTAATGCATTTTTGGAGCAAAAATTAATATAAGACCCTGTCTTCTTTTCGGGGAAACACGGCATTAGGTTCTAAGCCACTGCTGATCTAACAGGAGGCGTAGCTTCAACTGCAGCTCACCTCCTGCTCCTGCTCGACATTTCCTTTATGAGCTCGATTCAAAGCTATCCTCCAACAACCCAACCTACTGCATAACAAGTAAGCCACCCACCCACCCACCCCATATAGTCTTCAACTAAATCAGTCCCTGGTGTCAAAAAGGTTGGGGACCACTGTCTTAGATGATGTGGGAAAAGAATATCACTCATTTTTAAAATCTCTTCTACTTGATAGAACTGAACTTATACAAAAAAAAACTGAATTTATAACTGTAGTAGCTCAGGTCACTATGTTGGTGAATTTGTCTTCTAGTGAACAGTTTTATTTATTCTGTGGCAAGCTGCTGGATCACAGAGCAGCATCAGATTCAATTTTTAATACACTACAGCACGAGATCTGACTTGTTATAATACAACTGCAAAACAGCATTCATACTAAAGGGGCACTGAAAATGATTAAAGTTTTAAATTGTATTGCAACACTTTCATTATGAACCCAAGAGAAAAGAAAATTAATCTTCAAAATGTGTTTGTCACTTTGACATAGCTTTAAATATAGGGGAGCACAGATAGTACTGTTGTGGCCTTGATAGCTTATCTTGCTTAGATCACAAACAGGATTAATTTACTGAATTAAATAGGAATTTCTTTGTGCAGTTCTCTCTCAATTAACAGTTCCGGTTCTTCTAAATATTCCTTTTCTTGGATATGAAATAATAAAGTTCTAAATATTAGAGTTTAATGAGTGTGGAGTAGCCGTTGTTTTTAAAGAAGATACTTAATTTTAGTAATATTAAATTGGTAATCATTTTAGTATTTATTTAGCCAATGGTGATTTTTCTCCATGGAGATAGCAAATGATCAGAAGAAATTAATGGTTTTGCTTTTCAGCAAATGACGAATATCCTATTAAGGGTTTTCTCTTGTGTGTTATTAGATGCATGCGACTCATCTCCTATTCTTCATTTAACTCTTACAGTGGGCTGAGATTTCAATAATAATAGTGCAAAATACATTTCCATTTATCAGAACAACCCAAATAGTTCATAATTGCTCTGATCCATTTGGAGAGTATGAGTGAGCACAGATACTGGCTTTCCATGTGCATCCTGAGCTGGGATACATGTGTAGGTTTTGCATTCTCCGTGCTCGAATGCTCTTATCTATGGGCTAATAATGAACCAGTGGCCCTCTATTGGCCTGTAGCTTTCCTCTGCCCCATCAGGACTGATGGGAGTTGCACTGCAATATCTGATGTGGAATCAAAAGTTCCCCAGTCTTGCTTGGTCTTAGAGCTAGAATACAGCATTCGTCAGATCATCATCAGTTATGCCCATACAGTATTTTGTTCTGTTGAAGGAAAGACTTTATTAAGAACTTCCCTTCTTCTTTTGCTGGTGCTGGACATCTACAGTTCCAGAACAAGAAGCAATGTATCTAATTAAACCTCATATTCAAGAGTTTCAGTGTTTTTCATTCTCTAATCAAAAGAGGGAGCAGTTCTGGTGAGTTGGGCAGTACACAAAGCTTATTCACAAAGAGCAGAAATCCTTACAGAAGTGAGGTAGGAACAGATGTTCTTCTTCAGATGCGCAGTGTCTCCGTGGACTATGGATCTGGAGCCAGTGTCCTTTCAAATTGACACACAAATCCCCAACTTTGCTTCCTTTCCTTCATCTCTATGCCATTGTCTGCTTTTTTCTGTCATTATCCTCCCAAATGCTTGCTGTGGCCCCACTCCTTTCATCATCATTGCTAGGTCTTTCTTCCTGGCTTTGGGTGGTTGTGAGAGCGATCCTTTCTTGATGGTCTCTGCTGTCTCAACGCATCCTTCCTCCTATACATCTTCCCATGTTTCAGATTACTTCCAGTTCTGATAGAAATTTACGCTAAAGCAGCCTTGTGAAAGCAAACGAGGCAAGGGTTGCAATGCCTTTGGTATTTAAGAAGAGCTTTGGGGGTGATTTTTAAGAATGAAATTAATGTGGGCTCTAGAGTCAATCACACTAATTCAAATGATCAAGGTGCAACATCAGCTAAATGTACAGTAAATATCATGATTGTGTAATGATTTATAGCAGGTGTTGGTACAGCACTGAGTGAAAAGATCACAACTGCAGTTAAGTAGTTGTGCTTATTAGCATAACACAGGCTTGGGGAATCTTTGGCATTCAGATGTTTTGGACTAAAACTCCTATCCTTGACAATGCAGCTTGGGGTTTCTGGGGAGCTGAGTTCTAAAATATCTAGAGTCCAAGGTTCCCCTGGCTTTCATACACAGCCTGAGAAAAATGAAACAACAGTACTGTACCTGGTTGTCTGGAGGCAATGTAATATAGGCAAGTGGCCTTATTATAACTTAACTGAATGCTCATCTTTAAAGTAAAATGGAGAGAGAGAGCCAATAAAACTTTTTTCAATGTCTAGGACTTGCCCGAATGTCACTGTAGCCAAATTGTGACAATGTTGGGTGTCCCAGTGCCTCCAGATGTCACAAAGCACATCCAGTGTGGGTCAAGGTACATGTTGATGCTTCAGGAAGCCAGGGATCTCTTTATCTCTTTATTTGTAATTCTGTAGGAATTGAGGAATTAGATGAGAAAAGCAATTAAATTCATCTTTATTCAAAAACTGAATTTATGTATGTATTAGCCCAGGAGGTCTTGAAAGGTTCTGAGAAGCTTAGCAAAGTAAATTTGGTCAGTATACCACCTGCCTTGTGCACACAACTGCTGTGTCTAAAATGTTACAGTGTTTTCACAAAGTACACTTAAGAATGCCTTTTATTCTCTTCATTACTTATCTGCATTACTAATATTTATTGTAAGAAATTTAAAAGAAGGAAGTAGGACTATATCAAGAGCATACCTAAACAGAATTTAATTGAAGGCAGTGTGGATTTTTTAAAATTTGGTTTGCAGTTGTGCAGACTGTAAGCAGTGATTATAAAAACCCCTGAGCTGTAAAATTCTCCCTGTTATTTCAGACATTTGTTTCCTGACATGACTACTTTTGTATAGAAGGCTTCAGACAGCTGAAGTCACCTTTCAGCTTCTGTTGCTCTGTTCATATAATTTTTTTGGTTCCTGTAAGTTTCAACATGGCAGAGAGATGTTGATAGTATAAACAAACATGCTAGCCAAAGCAACATTTAGACTTACGTTTTTCCTTTAATGAGCTCAAGATAGTGTTCATGGATCTTGTTCACTGATACATTGTATCTTCACACAACCATGTAAGAAAGTGATTGGCCCAAGATTATTCAATGAGTTTAATGGCTCTGATGGGACTAGAACCATTATATTCAAAGTCCCTATCAAGTCCCCTAAGCACAGCACCAGGACTGACATCAGTGTTGTTCAACAGCTTTATAAATGATTTGGCCAAATCAAACAAAATGGTTTTTGGGGATGGGGGGAGGGAAGGTTCTATATCTGGGCAGGAATAAATCACAGATAAAATATGGGTAACATATGGTTTGAAAGTAGTGCATACAAGAACTATCTCAGGGCTTAGACACGAATCAGCAGTGTGATGCAGAAAGAGCAGAATGAATGAATGAATGAATAAATGAATGAATGAATAAATGAATTAATAAATAAATCTGATGCAATTGTAAGCTGCATTGATAGAAATATAATGTCCAGATTAGTCTCCAGAGGGAAGTAAGACTACCACTTTGTGGCTAGTTATCCCATGGAGTACTGTGATCAGTTCTAGATATCTCAGATTGAGCAGGATATCTGCAAGCTTGAATGGATTCAGAAGAGGCAGAACAGAGATGATAAAAGGTCTGGGAACCAAGCAATGTGAAGAATGGTGAGGGAGTTGGGTATGTTTAGCCAGGAGAAAAAAAGGATTAAGAGGTGGTAGGTTAACCATCATATATCTGAAAGGCTCTTCTGTAGAAGAAAGAGCATGTTCATTTTTTTCTACAGCTCCAAAAAAAAAAAACCCAGACCCACAATATTCCAATGTCAATATGAAGATTTTAAGGAAACATTGGGAAGATTGTTAGGAAGAAATAATAGGTGAAAGCTATTTGGCAGTAGAACGTTGGGAGTGGTGGACTCTTCTTCATGGAAAGTTTTGGAAAAAGAGGTTGCAAGGGCCATCCAGTCTGCTTTAACAGTGCATTTCATGTACCCACAGAGAATTGGATTAAGTTACCCTTGGGTTCAATTCCAGCTCAACTGTTCTGTGACTAGAACGTGTCTACTCAGGGCAGTTTACATGTAATATAAAAATAAACTAAGATAAAATCCAGATTAGTCCAAGATGGGAATGGAAAAAAGAAGAAAAAAGAAGGAGAGAAAAAGAAAAGAAAAGGGGAGATAGGTTAAGTAATGGCTGTAGGGAAGGCCTGCCTGTATAGTCATGTCTTCCGCCGCCTAGAGTGGTCGAAATGACTAGATAGGTGGGGTATAAATACAATAAATAAATTTAATAAATAAATAAATAGTCTTGAAGACCCTCAGTGAGGGAGCCAGGAGGATCTCTACATGCAAGTTGTTCCAAAGGCGAGGGGCCACGGCCAAGAAGGCCCGATTTCTAGTTTTCTAGGGAGATGATCGAACCCTGCAGGACCCCACCATGGGGCCGATACATTCTCCACCCTGATTTCTTAACTTGTTCAGGTCTAACAGTTCTGCCATTTGTGCTATGCCAGCGTAAATACACACCAGAGAAGCCAAAAACATGCAGCAAAATTGCAGGGCACTGAGATGTTTCTGTGATCTTCTCCTGTCAGTATCTTTGACCTTTTGTTTTTCCTCTTAGATCTTTTCACTTGCTTTAGCATGGGCGTGTCTAAGGGATTGGAGGCAGAGAAGTGGGGTGAGGTCTCATACAAGCAGTAATTGAACTGTTATAGCTGTGCAAAAAGATTGCAAGAAAAAGAAGGGAAAACCTGGACTAATTTTTTTAGAGTAGATAGGGAGTTGTGGTGCTGCATGTCCCCTTAACCCAACTCCACTCACTAGCCAGTGCCCAGTGCTCATCTCCTCCCACGACTGCCCAGTCGCAGCAGGAGTGCGTGCTTCCCTCCTCCACCCCCTTTGGCAGCCAGCCACTCAAAGGCAGCACGGCAGGAATCCCTGCCTCGCCTCCTTGTCTGAATGGCCACCTGCCGGAGGAGGGAAGCATGCGCTCCTGCTGCGACTGGATGGTTGCACAAAGAGGAGGAGACAAGCCACATCCACCAGCTGGTGAGTGGAGGAGCTGGCGGGGAGAAAAGGAATGTGTGGCACTGAAAGGCCATGCTGATGACTCGCTACGGCCCAGCACGAAGTGACTCGTGCCCATCCCTAATTTAGAGTAATAGTAGGGAAGACATTTCACACATTAAACTTTAATTGTATCTGGTCCAATATAATTCTCAGGATCATAATCTGAAATTCCTCTTATATCCGCTCTGAAGCACTCTGTTCTATAATCCCATGACCTTTCCCATTCATTAGTATTGTCACAGTCACTCATACTGGACTCGGTGAACTGGTGCCTTGGTTTGCCCTTGGGCTAGATTTCTCGCTGGACTCTATGGGCAAGAGAAATGATGTTGTTCCTAGGGCTGAGCATGTGGCCATTGGAATTAAAGATGGGAAGCTTAATCCCCAAGACAAAGTCATAGGGGGATGCAAGAGTGACAGTGCCACCAATGGGAGACGATACCACTGTTGTTAGGGGAAATCACTCTGAAGTCTGGGAAGGGATGTGGGTCTTTCTCTGTACAACATCGTATAATGGGCTAGGAGTAAATCTTCACAATTGTCACTTCTGGTTGCTTGGCTTTGTTATTTGAACAGTGAGTCCATGTCCCTCTAGGTCATTTGTAAAAGCAAGGTTGTATTCTGAAGAATACAGAACCAAGACCCTTTGTGCATGGCAGGAGAGGAAGCTGAACACGTTCCATATGCGTTGTCTTCGACACATTTTTTGCTATCACCTGGCAGGACAAAGTTCCAAACAGAGTAGTCCTAGAATGAGCTGGAATTTTAGCATGTATACATTACTGAAATAGCGAGAATGGCTGATGATCAGATTCCAAAAGATCTCCTGTATGGAGAATTAGTGCAGGGAAATCGCCCCATAGGGAGACCACATCTGTGACACAAGGATATCTGCAAGCGGGATCTGAAGGCCTTAGGCATGGACCTCAATAGATGGGAAACCCTGACATCTGAGCGTTCAGCCTGGAGGTAGGCAGTGCATCATGGCCTCTCCCAATTTGAAGAGATCCTTGTCCAGCAGGCCAAGGCAAAGAGGCAGTCCCAAAACCAGCCCTAAACAGGGAGCTGGACAGGGGACAGATTGTATTTGTCTCCAGTGTGGAAGGGGTGGTCACTCTCGAACTTCTCAGCCACACTAGACACTGTTCCAAGACCTCTATTCAGAGCACGTTACCATAGTCTCTCGAGACTGAAGGATGCCTACTACTACTACTACTACTACTACTATTCTGAAGAAGAGAATAATCTGACTGTGCACATTCTCTTGGGTGATATCCGTATTGGTTTCAATGGGTAACTGCAGAGTATTTCTCAGATGCCTAAATTTCAATCCAGTGTACGATTATTGTTGTCAATGTTGTTTACAAGAGTAGGGTTACACTGAAGCAGAGCTCTTCTCAGACAAAGGACAGAAGTGTCCTCTCAGTGTGACAATTCCATAGGAAAGGGGGTGAATTTATAAAACCAATAAAACAAATATTAGTGAAAATAATAATGCTGATATCTGCAGCTGTTTTAATAAATCCAAAATGAACTTTAAAAGGCTGTTTCCTCTGTGTGTGTGTGTGTGTGTTTGTGTGTGTGACGTACACAGGTGAGATGCCCTTTGCTGTCAAAGCTGAGCGTCTCACCATGAAGTTAAAATAATCTTAAGTGAAATGATATCAAGCGGACCAAATGATTGAATTAATTAGTATGGCTCTCCCCCTTGCTGCATAGAAAGATTTTGCCCATAATGTGGTGCTAATTACGAGCAAGCCTGAGTGAGCAGTAGCTACAAACAACGTTGTCCTAAGGAGCCCTTTTTAGATGGCCAAGAAGCAGTTGGCAGGTTTCCTGTTAAATTGGTTCCTGCAGAGCAGATCGTCTTTATGAACATTGCCTTCTGTGTGTTACAGGCCTGTTAAAAGAAGCTGCTAGGTCCAGACAATGTCTGGTTTGAAGCATAATGCACGGTGACACCCAGTGTTCTAGCTGTTTTTGCTTTGTGCCCAGCCTTTTTGCAGTTTATTTTTTAAAATTACACATATCAGTGCCACTATGAGACTTTCATTCTGCCAGTGCAGCATTGTTATTTCTTCTGCGTGTTTTACAAAGCTTCTCCAGCTTATAATTTAATGCTGGGTTCATCATTTCAGAACTTTTGCTGCAGTGTAGATTGTGGTTTATGTGGGGACGATTTTCCCCATATGCAACTGATTTCCATGAGATGCTCATGAATAAAGTTTTGGTATCTACCTCAGAGCATAAATTCTCAGGAAATAATAATAATGATTATAGCTATATGAACCCTTTTCTTTATTTTTTTTCCTTTACCATTTAAACAAAGCGTTTGCAGAGTAATTTAGCAATGTTTTGTACATATTAATGATTTTAGAAGTCATAAAAGTTGTAGCAGGAAGGTAGAGCATAACTCTTATTTATCTAGTCAGAAGGCAAGCTACATAATAAATGAAAATAACTTTTTAATGAAAGCAATACTGTGCAAGTAAAATGTTGCTACTCTTTCCCTCTTTTCAATAGGTAGAGAAGAGACCAAAATACTATGGGCGAGAGTAAGTAATGAGCTGTTGTACATTCATTGCCTTGAGCTAAGAGTACTCATTAAGTACAGTGAAAACACCAAAACCATGCCCAATGGCTACTGTGCTTTTTCTTTGTGTGCTCATAAAATATCTTAATTTGTCTTCCAGGATTCAGAGGCTGTATACAGAGAGAAGATGGTTCTGTAATTCACTTGTGTTTTCAACACAGGCAGTCTTATTCGATCATGAATAGGTCACAGAATGAAATGTTGACATGTACATCCTCAGTACTCAAGTCAGATTTTTGTGCATTTCTGATGACAAGCTACTCATTTTGTACTTGAAGTAAATTGCTTTTATTTTACACGTTTTCTGCTTTCATCAGAATTCATAACAGTACAATAAAATGTGTGAGTTTTTTAAAGAAAGAAAGAAAAAGCCCCAAACCAAAATTACAATAAAGCTTTCTTTTTTATTCCCTTTGAGACTGGATAGAGCAATTTATAGCCAATTTGTTTTCATGCTTCCCAAATACAGTGGCATCAGAAAGAAGGTATTAAAGGCAAGCGGGGGTATCCCTGGATCAGCAGATTTCTGTCTTAGTGCAAACAAGCAACACATAAGAAAATAATTAATGTATTTTTTAAGATGCCTTTTATTCAATTTGGAAACTTTGTACAATTATTTTCTTCCTTCCCTCTGACTATACAGCCCAGTAGCCTCTTAATCTGTCCTGCTTGTGCAACTATATAAGCCATTGATGTTTAGTGGGTGCATCCATTCTCAAAAACCCTTGAGCAAGGTGATACCAGATTATACATGATTTGTGAATGTTGTCCTATTCGTGAGAGATCAAAATGGGTTCTGCTGAAGGCATACATAGCTGAATTCTTTGAGTTAAGATATAATGCCAGTATCAACTGAACATCAGTTTATAACATCAGTAAACTTAACCTGAAAAGCTTCTTCTTATTTTATAGTAGTACTGCTGGCACAAATAAGAGCTTGCCTGTTGTCAGTTCTCATCTTATAAAGGACAGACAACCACGTGTGTTAGAAGACAGCCTGTCAAAGAGAAAATCACAGTAGTGATGTTGTTTGGGTGTCCCTTTAGAGCTGGAGTTTGATTGGCGGTTGTTCTGGCTGGGGGTTCTGGGAGTCTTAAAAAAAACGTAATTATCTTAGCTGTCCTCACTACCCAATACCCTGTGTTCACTGGGTATTCACTGGGGCCCACAACGCTTTCAGTTAGAGATCAGTTTTGATTCCTGTTGTTCATTTGTGCCATTTCTTACAGCTTATGGTATTGCTCTTTTGCGCCATGTCCCAGAGGAAATGTGGATCCTTCTAAAATGGACTGTCTCAATGGGGAAACTGTCAACATCCACTGGGTGTATTTGTGTAGCTTTGGACATTCATAGACTTAATCTGGAATTGTCACATTTTACAATGTGGATGTTGACATGTGTTACAGATGGCACTTGCTGCATTGACATTTGCCATGGTGATGTTCCCTGTGATATACGTAGTGAGAAAACCATACTGTAGCAGTAGTGGCATGGTGTTTTTTAACACATAAAATCTATTGACATGGACAGAAAGCAAAACTAATTGCGGATTTTGAGAAGAAAGAATTGTAAATGCTCTTGGGACAAATATATGCAAATTATGTTAATTAATACAGAGAGTATTAATAAAATCTAGCACTGTGTCAGACTGGCTTGTTGAGAAACGTGCAGTAGTAAAGTTGGATGAGGAGCTAATATGGGACACACACTTAATTGTGTGTCCGTGTATGTGTGTGTACACACACACACACACACTTGATAACTGAGATCTACCAATCATCAAGCCAACCATATGCTAAGTAGAAAATTAACATAATTCTAATCAGGACTGACTTTAGTTTCCTTCGAGTCTTTGAAAATAAAGAGTGCTTTTTATTTTAAAGTGTAAAAAGCAGAGAGGGTTTTTTCCCCCCTGGTGTATGCTTCTTTTGAAACAACTATTTTATTAGATCGGTAAACATGGACTTTGTTTTTCAGATTTCATGGGATGATATCAAGAGAAGAAGCAGATCAATTATTGAGTGTTGCGGAGGGAAGTTATCTTATCCGTGAAAGCCAGCGGCAACCTGGAACCTACACATTGGCTTTAAGGTTAGTAATTAATATTTAATTTCTAGACTGTTCAAATATTTATGAATATACTTGGGGTGGTATTAGAATTAGCTGTTTTCTAATTTTATTCATGGGCTTTCCAGAATTAGTCAAAGTTTAGCGTGTGTATGTGTATGTGGCTTCATTCTTGTAACTATTTAAACAGGCATTTGAAATACTAGGGCAGTGTAAATACTGGCCAGTATTTGGGATGGCTTTAGATCTGTCCCTTGTTTTGCATATTGTTATGTCTTTTCTTTCTTCTGTTGCCCTCTCTGTTGTATCTCTCGCACCGTTGGCTTGGAGAATTGGGGGAGAGGTCTCACCAAATCATTTTGGTATTGAGCCCCCCCTGCTAGGAGGGCCCCCCCTCTGCTCCCTTACAATGTCATTGCTAGAATATAAGCTCTTGGGGGACAGAACCCTCCCTGTCCCAATATTCTGTAAGGCATGAAAAGTTTACTGATGGTGTCGTGCAGATGGTTACAGAATTAGTGCTGACATTTGACCATAGGGGGTGGGTTAAAATGAGAAAAGTAAAGATTAGCTTGCTCGCTTTATCTGAATCATAGCTCCAGGGAGATATGCAAGCCTTTCAGTTGCTTTTGGTTCAACCCTGTACTTTAAAAGAGTTTATCCTTCTTGTGGTCTGTGAAGCAAGGTATCCTAAGCTGGTACCTTTCAACAATACCTTTGATGCTGTAGTACCCTACTCCTACTCACTCCAAGCAGACATCAGATGGCATGGAAGAGCTCCCCATTAAGACCTGCTGGGCTTGGGAGTGGGCAGCATTTGTACTAGGGCTTTGATTTCATCCAGCTACAGTTTAGACATGAAAGAAGTCAATACAGGTGAGAATTTGTGTTGCCTGTATCGAGTTAGTGGAAAGCTATATAAAGTTTTACTAAGCACGAACTAATAATATATGACAGATCTTTTCTAGTAATCCTATCTTTGCAACTGGTCAAATTTTCCATGAGTTGAAGTTAGAAATCACATCTTCCATCAGTGTTTTTAAAATGCTGCCATGCTGATTATTTTGCTAAGAAGAACTGGAAAAAAATCTTTCCTAAGTTATCTTAAGCCAGTGGCTAGTTTGTAAGCTGTATGCTTCTGGCTGAAATTCTTGTATTGCAGATAGATATCCTTTGTCATGGATTTTTTGCCTTGAAACTTGCTGTTTATTAAAATTGACAAGCATCCTTATCATTAATTGAACTGCCCTCTTAAATCATCCGTCTAAAACTGTTGGAATTGCCATAATCCAGTAATGCGATCTGCTGTACAGAAAAAGAAAGTTTTGTATATGCACTTTTATCCTTGACACAGTGCCGTCTCAGCATCATGTCATTGTTGGCAACAGGTTGGATATGTAATCAGCACTTTTGACTTGATTGCTAACTGGAGCACTTATCTAACCTCACTTGATCCCCTTCCTTCCACCATGCATTCGGTATATATAAACTGATGGCCAAGCTGTTACACTCAATAGCTGAAATCCTGTCGTACAGTTCTGCCAGGGATAAGTGCTGATGATGTCATCGCCCAGCAATGTTAATCTTTATTTTAGTTTAATGTAAAACTTCATTCCCTGTCTCCTACCATCTGGTTCTGAGGCTCAGTAGGGATCCTGTTGGCTTGGGGAAAACTTTTGAGAGCCTCAGGATGGAGAGGGGAGCCTGTAGTATCAGAAAATCATGACCAGATCATTACCTTCGGTTCTAATCTGGCAGCAGGACCACTGACAAAAAGTTTCTAATATTAAAGTATCTCCTTTCTTCATGCTGGAAGAGTTGCAAGAAAATTACTGAAGCAGAGATGCACCAGTAGCAAGGATTGTGTCTTTCTTTTGTTACGCACTGCATCATTTACTGACTTGTGATGACCACAGTACCAGCAGGACTGCCACTCACTTAGACACAGGCATCTCTGTGCTGCAGAAAGCTGGCCGAGTGCCCTCCTGTGAGCTTTAGGAGAATGTGGAGCACTATCAGAGGATAGAAGAGCGTGTCTCACAGGTTTCTGGCAGAATGTAGAGATGAGCTACGGGGAACGGACAAGAGGGTAAATAGCAGCTAGAATGGGGGAGAAGCAGTAGAAACGGTGGAGCCATAGAAATGATGGTGCTTGTAATAACTTTGCCCAGGGAGAGGTGTAGGAGTTGAGACACCAATATGATAGCTGGGGAATGGACTGCTTTTGGGAATATTGCTTGGAGAAGTGGTTAGGAAGATAGGTGGCAGCTGTAGAGGTGATGTGAGTGCTTGCAGAAGGTTTGGGAACCTCCGTCAGTCTGTTGGAAACTGCCAAGGATTGCACAGACCCAAAGGTTGTCCACTGACCATCTTTGCCCTTGAAGATCTCCTGCACTTGCCATAACAACAGGTCAGGAGCAGCAGAAACTAGGATCTATGTCAATCTTAAGAAAATATGACTATCTTTGTCTAAGGGGTTTTATAGACTTTAAGAAGAATGTATTAAATTGGGGAAGGGCAGGTAGAAGAATTGTTGCCCATATTCCACGTAATGTAGTAATGTGGTGTGACAAAAATGTGAACATACATGTGAGTCATTGTCGTTGGGTTTTGATTGTCATAAAAAAATCACGGCATAACTAACTGATCCTCTTTATTTACTTGGTAAAACTAATCAGAGGTAGTTTAAGACGACATCCATGCTAGTTAATTCTCTGAAGAACAACACATGTTTACCAACTTTTTGGAAGAATTTCACTAGACATCAGGTGTGTTGAGTGTAGAATCTGGCGTCTGTATCCATCCTTAGTGTATTTGGGAGTTTCCAGTTATAATTTTGGAATATTTGCCCCTCTTACAAATTCTGAAATTATGTCTAGTCCACAAGTCCTTTAGATTAGTTTTTGCTTCTTTCCTGTCTGAAAAACTAATGTGAGAGACAGGACAACTAGGAATCCCAACATATACTCTCTCTTCTTTCTCCTGTACATTGCTATAACATGTAGGGTGCATTCAAACCCTATTATGCAGTATTTCATGCATGCATAGCACTCCTTAGCCTTTCCCTCCTATCCATGGCCAATGCACAACACCAGCCTGAGTTCAAAATTGTGCAGTCCTGTGGAGTAGCACTGTATGAGACATGATGCGTTATTTTTGCAAAGAGAAATCAGTAAAACAAAACCATATGGGTGCAAAAGTGCTTCACACACATAAATAGACTAACCTGGGTCCTGTCTCAAATGTTTTATTTTGTTGGTTGTCTTTTCAAGGTTTCAGAAAAGAGATGCTCTTCTAAAAAAAGAAAGAAAGAAACCACCCAGTCTGACACTGATATTATTTGAACAACTTAGTTCGAGCCTTGAATTGGGGGTGAGGTTCAGGCACCAGCTGATTTTAGATTTGAGTTTAGTTCCAGGTAAAGGTAAAGGTTCCCCTTTACAATTTTTTGTCCAGTCGTGTCCGACTCTAGGGGGCGGCGCTCATCCCGCTCTTCAAGCGATAGAGCCAGGGTTTGTCCGAGGACAATCTTTCCGTGGTCACATGGCCAGTGTGATTTAGACACGGAACGCTGTTTACCTTCCCACCGAGATGGTACCTATTTATCTACTCGCATTTGCATGCTTTCGAACCGCTAGGTTGGCGGGAGCTGGGACAAGCAACGGGCGCTCACTCCGTCGCGTGGATTCGATCTTACGACTGCTTGGTCTTCTGACCCTGCAGCACAGGCTTCTGCAATCCCTGTACAAAAAGCTTCTTAGATTTGGTTTATCTCTTTGGTTTATCCACCTTATGTATCAAAGATAAATGATGGCATTAATGTTGTCTTCCCCATGACTTTGTTAACAAGTCAGAGATAAAGATTGATTTGTCCCACAAGTCAATTGAACTCAAGCTGCCCTAAAGCAAGGTTCAGTTATCAAACTGGTGGAAGAAGATGTGGTCAAGCTTGACATATAAACATTAAAATTATGTAAATGATTTTAGGATGAATGATTGCTGGCTATGTTTCACTCAAAAGACATTCTAGATATTGATGTGTATTTGTGTGTGTTATTCTGAAATGGTATGTGGCAAGTAGAGAACAATATAGGGAGTGAGGGACTGTTGTGATGTGCTCTTGTGAATAAATAGTTTGAATCTCTGAACCTGCAAAGTAGTGTTCTCTACCCAGGGCTTCATCAGCTGTGGAATATAAACTGGGACGACTACTTTTCTTTCCATATTCTGTAATCCACCATGCATACTGTTGTTCTGTTCCACTTGCAGCAGTTCTTTCTTGGAGGGCTAATGCTGAAATAAATCAAGCCCTTAATACTGACATGATAGAGAATTGATTTTAACCCTGCATTCCTCAGTGCTTATCAGATTTCTCTGAGTCCAGATGCTTTGGAAGTTGCCTTCAAGGGTCACATGTGGTTATCAGCAGTGACGTCAAGTACTGGCTATGGACATGCTTGAGTGTACGTGCAGACACATAGCCTTCTTCGTGCTCTCTTCTCAGTCGCATAAGCACTTGCATGAACCAGTGTTCACACCTGTTCATGGATATGCTCCTCCTACCCATCTCAGTATGCAATGATGCGGACGTTTGAACTAGGGGTGGATAGAATTTGTTGTTGTTGTTCACATTTTGATAGGTTTTCAGAATTCACAAATTACATCACCTTATCAACAAAGGTCTGTTACATACAGCACTGATGTTACCTGTCTGTCATGGGTTTGGAGGGAAAGTTCCATCCTATGGGGAGTGGAAGGCGGGACATCAGGAGGAGGGGCTGTACTGTATATATATGTGAAGCTGAAGGAGAAGCTGAAGAGAAGAAGCTGGTGTGGGAGTCTGTGTGTCAGACAGGGTACTACTGTGTGTCAGTCAGTACCTACCTGATAGGTTCAGGTGTCTTTATGGGTAGCCAGAACTGATAGGTTCAGGGTCTGTGCTTTATTTAAAAGGTGTTCTGTGTGAACCAAACTGGTGTATGTATGATTGAGACTAAGCCACGTTACTGTATCTTATTCACTTGATCATTTTATTTTCCCTGTGTGTTATTTAAATAAACCTTATTCCTTTATTTGTTAAAAATCCATCCCTGGTCTGTGTGACTTCTTATAGGGAATGGTTGGTGGCAGCTTAGTGAAACTGTGGCATATCCCAGTAGGTCTGGGGTTGTCACATTGATTGGTGTCCAGCGTGTGGGATACGACTGGTCCAGTTGTCCAGTGGTCCAGCAAAGCCTTGGCAAGTGTGCCCAGAGCAAGGGGGGTCTAGTCAGGGAAAATCTGAGAGCGCGTAGGTAATCTTCTAGGCTTACCTCACGGGGAGGTACGCTAGTGGAAGAACGTGCCACCTCAGATTGGGGACTAGATTAGGGAGCTCTGAGGCAACCTGTTTTGGCGGGAAAAAGCTGAGGCAAAGCTGAGTGAAATAGCAGTGATCTAGCTTGTCTGCTGAGAGGCCTAGCAGAGGGGGGTGGACTCTGGCTGGCAACAGTTGCAAGTTAGTGCTGAAAGAACAGCAGCAATCTATAGAAGGCTGGTTCTGAGGCAAAAGAGAAAAAAAAAGTGGTCGCTTTATTTTGAGGCTTGACTTTTGAAAGCAGCCTGTTCTGGGGGGGGGGGGATTATGCCCTTGACTCGAAGCCAAATGGCAGAAATGGGTGAAGTGAAAGACCCACAGGTGGACCAAGGTTCTGAGGAGGAATTTGGCTCAGTGCAGGAGGACAGCACGGGAGAGCAGAACCCAGAACTCAAAAAAATGCTCATAGCCCAACAGCATGAACTGAGGGTGAGGGAAATGGAGGAAAGGGAGAAACAGAGACAATTCGAATTAGAGAGAGAAAGAATGCAGGAAAGGGAGAGGCAAAGACAATTTGAAATGGAATTGGAGAGAGAGAAAATGGCGTTTGAGTTAAGAAAATTGGAACTGATGAATCAGAACAATAATAACAATAGAGATTCTGAGGGGGGCCAATTGTCTAAAACTGACCTGAAGAAATTCCCTGTGTACCACAAGGGAGATTGCCCAGAGGTGTTCTTTTCCCTAGTGGAAAGGGCGTTTGTGGACTTCTCAGTAAGGGAAACTGAGAAGATGACCATTATGCGATCTTTAATCAGTGGCAGCCTGGCAGAAGTCTATGCAGAGATGCCAGAGGAACTGTTAAAAGATTTCGCAGAGTTTAAAAAACTGGTGTTTGCCAGACATGGGATAAATGCGGAACAGCTGAGGCAAAGATTCAGGTCACTCACCAAGAAACCAGAGCAGACTTTTACCCAAGTGGGGGCCCAACTGGTGAGGCTGCTAGAGAAATGGCTATCTCAGGAGGGGACAGAGACCTTTCAGCAGCTCAAAGACCTGATAGCGCTGGAACAGTTTTATTCAGTCCTGCATGGGGAACTGAAGTTCCAGGTGAGGGAAAGGAAACCGAAATCTGTGGCAGAAGCGGCCGAGATCGCAGATTTTATTTCCCAAATAAGAAAGCCCTTAGGTGAGGGGAAATCGATAGGTAAACCTAAAGAAACCTACAGCAAGTACTCTCAGGGACCAGAGAGAAACCAGCAAGGGGGAGGGGCCCATGGTGAAGGGAAGCCATCAGACATGAAACCACAAAGACCTCAGATTTTGGAGGGAAAACCAAAAACAGATGAGAAAGACTCCAAGTACAGCAGAAAATGTTATTTCTGTCAAGGAAAGGGCCATCTAATCTCAGAGTGTGAGAAATTAAAGCAGCTAAAAGGAAATGTGCCTCATGATTTGAGTGGAACCAAGCCAAAAGCTGTGTTCTGTGTCCAGAAAGAGCAAAGCTCCTTGTCACTGAGGGAGCCTGTTGCCATGGCTACTCAATCTGGAACAGTTACATCTGCTGATCAGGCTGAGGAAAATGGTCCTCTTGTGGAGGTCAAGCGCTGCTTACTAGTGAGAACAGATTCTCAGTTGTTTGAAACCGCAGGGATGGACGTAGGAATACTTGACCATCAGTATAGGGGGCTGAGGGATACTTGTTCCCAGGTGACCCTGTGCCATCCAGATATTATTCCTAGGGAGTATATAATCCCAAATGAGAGCATAAAGGTGGCAGGGATTGAGGGACAGGTGATCTCGCTGCCAGTAGCTGAGGTCCCTGTGAACTTTCAAGGCTGGAGGAGAGTTTGGCGGCTAGCGATTTAATCAACTCTGCCAGCAGCCGTGCTCGTGGGAAATGACCTGGCTGAACATGTGAAACGGGTGCTAGTGATTACACGTTCACAAGCTACCACGGGGACAGTTCAGGGGGGTACTGATGAGCCCGAGACGGAAGCAGGTGGGGGGAGTTCAGAAGGTGTGGTGGAAAACTTAACCACAGACAGCAAATTTGGCCAAGAGCAAAAGGCAGACGCCACTCTCCAAAAGTGTTTTGAACAGGTGACAGACGCTCAGCTAACACCTGAAACCCCAGTGAGATTTCGAGAGAAAAAGGGAATTTTATATAGAGAGACCCTGAGGAATATCTCAAAAGGGGGAGATGGGATCAGAAGTCAGCTAGTGGTACCTGAAAAGTATCGCCCCATGATCTTACAAAGGGGGCACTCTGACATGTTTGCTGCGCACTTAGGGGTGAACAAAACACAACAGAGAACTACACAGAATTTTTACTGGCCTGAAATAGGGAAGCAGATCAAGGAGTTCTGTAAACAATGTGATGTGTGTCAGAGGCAGGGGAATAACCGTGACAGGACCAAAGCAAAATTGTGCCCTTTGCCTGTGATTGACACTCCGTTCAAATGCATAGGGGTGGATATTGTGGGACCGTTGCCCAAGGCCACAAAGAGGGGGAACCGGTTCATTCTCACCATTGTGGACCATGCCACGAGGTACCCTGAAGCCATTCCCTTGACTAACATTGAAACTAACACAGTGGCAGATGCCTTGGTGGGGTATATGTCCAGGATGGGATTTGCCTCAGAAATAATCACAGATTTGGGCGCATCGTTCACATCGAAGCTCATGAAACGGTTATGGCAAATCTGTGGAATTAAACACAAGGAAACCACTGCCTATCACCCTGAAAGTAATGGGTTAACGGAGAAGTTCAATGGGACTTTGATGCGCATGATTAGGGCTTACTTGGCAGAGAATCCAAACAATTGGGACCAGAAGCTGCAATCCCTTTTGTTTGCTTATCGATCAGTGCCACAAGCCAGTACCGGGTTCAGTCCGTTTGAACTCTTGTTTGGGAGAAGGGTGAAAGGGCCCCTTGATTTAATCAAACAAAATTGGGAGCAGATCACCCAGGATGACCCACAAGATGTGGTGACATATATAGACTCTTTAATAAATGACGTAAAGAGAAACCTAGAGCTAGCAGCAGAGACCCTGCAAGCTCAAAAGGTCAGAAAGAAAGCTTGGGATGACCAGGAAGGCAGGGAGAGGCACTTTAACCCAGGGGAGGAAGTGCTTTGGCCTAGGCCCTGCAAAGAGAACAAACTGCAGCTGGGTAGCCCAGACATAAAATACTTGGGTCACATAGTAGGGGGAGGAGTGATAAAACCCCTAGAGGCCAAGATAGAAGCAGTTCGTGATTGGCCTAGACCCAACACCAAGAAAAAAGTCAAATCATTTCTTGGGTTGGTGGGCTACTACAGAAAGTTCATCCCGAGGTTTAGCGAGATAGCGACTCCGCTGACCGATCTGACGAGGAAGAAGACTGATGACCGCATCCCGTGGACCAGCGACTGTGAGGAGGCGTTCCAGAGGTTGAAGGAGGCCCTCATCAACTATCCAGTGCTGCGTGCTCCAGACTTCGACCAGGAGTTCATCATCTACACCGATGCGTCTAACAGCGGGGTAAGAGCAGTTCTTTGCCAGGAGGATGAAAATGGTGACCAGCATCCAGTGTCCTACCTGAGTAGGAAACTCCAGAAAGGTGAGAGACATTTGGCAACCGTGGAAAAGGAGTGCCTGGCCATAGTCTACGCGATCCAGAAGGCCAAGCCTTACATCTGGGGAAGACATTTTATTCTGTGCACTGACCATTCACCACTGCAATGGTTAAAGACAATGAAAACCCACAATAGTAAACTTATGAGGTGGGCTTTAAACCTGCAAGACTATGACTTTGAAGTGAAAGTGGTCAGAGGGTCAGTGAACTGTGTTGCTGACGCCTTGTCAAGAAGACCCGAAGAATGAAGACGGCGAAGAAACATGGACTATGTATATATTTTGGTGACCAAAGGTTAAATGTACTTGTTTATTAAACATGCTTGGTTTGTATGAATAAAGGTAACTTGATGTATTGTAAATGGTAAATGTTTAAATGCCTAATTGATATGTTTATCCTAGAGTAAGTATAAGTAAGTATGGTATTGTATGTTAATGTATAACTGTTTTTGTATGTTTTGGATCCAGGTTGTTTTTTGGAGAAAAGCACTTTAGCTTTCCCCCTACAAAACAACTTATAAAGAGGGGAGGTGTTATATACAGCACTGATGTTACCTGTCTGTCATGGGTTTGGAGGGAAAGTTCCATCCTATGGGGAGTGGAAGGCGGGACATCAGGAGGAGGGGCTGTACTGTATATATATGTGAAGCTGAAGGAGAAGCTGAAGAGAAGAAGCTGGTGTGGGAGTCTGTGTGTCAGTCAGTACCTACCTGATAGGTTCAGGTGTCTTTATGGGTAGCCAGAACTGATAGGTTCAGGGTCTGTGCTTTATTTAAAAGGTGTTCTGTGTGAACCAAACTGGTGTATGTATGATTGAGACTAAGCCACGTTACTGTATCTTATTCACTTGATCATTTTATTTTCCCTGTGTGTTATTTAAATAAACCTTATTCCTTTATTTGTTAAAAATCCATCCCTGGTCTGTGTGACTTCTTATAGGGAATGGTTGGTGGCAGCTTAGGGAAACTGTGGCATATCCCAGTAGGTCTGGGGTTGTCACAAGGTCCACATAGTCAAAGCTATGGTTTTTCCAATAGCAATGTATGGAAGTGAGAGCTGGACCATAAAGAAGGCTGACTGCTGAAGAATTGATGCTTTTGAATTGTGGTGCTGGAGGAGACTCTTGAGAGTCCCCTGGACTGCAAAGAGAACAAACCTATGCATTCTGAAGGAAATCAACCCTGAGTGCTCACTGGAAGGACAGATCCTGACGCTGAGGCTCCAGTACTTTGGCCATCTGATGAGAAGAGAAGACTCCCTGGAAAAGACCCTGATATTGGGAAAGTGTGAAGGCAGGAGGTGAAGGGGACAACAGAGGACGAGATAGCTAGACAGTGTAATCAAAGCTACCAACATGAATTTGACTAAACTCTGGGAGGCAGTGGAAGACAGGAGGGCCTGGCGTGCTCTGGTCCATGGGGTCACGAAGAGTCGGACACGACTTAACGACTAAACAAGACTTCTTTGTACTTTAAAAATGTCACTTTAAAAAGAGTGTTCTCAGAGCTGAGTGACAGCTCATTTTCAGAAGTGTTCCCCTAAAAAATGAACTTTGAAGAAGGAACATACTTAATAACAACAACAACAACAATAATAATGATAATAATAATAATGATAATGATAATGATAATAAAATAAAAAAATTCCTGATGATTCCTGTGGGAATATCAGGTAGAGAAGGTGTCAGAAAAAGAGGAAGTCAGGATTTTGTGGTATTTCACACCATCAGAGCTATAAAATACAGCTATATTAGGAAGAACATACATACTGTGCTGTTAACAGCTACTGTACTTCGGTTTTTGGTTAAAACTTGTATCTGTTATATAATATCAGTCAGTGTTTTTATAGTTTTGATTGACTGTGCCTGGTGTTTTTGAATAATAATAATAATAATAGGAGGAGGAGGAGAACGGCAGAGCTGGAAAGGAGCCCTGTGGATCATGGAGTTCAACCCCTGTATCGAACTCTCAAACTCTCGCTCCGCAATCAGAGACCTAAACCCCAGAGCTATCCTGATTGGGTGGGCATAGCATAGGAATGGGAGAAGCCATTCAGGATTTTCTCAATAAGAAAATCTCCACTTGCCTATCATCTTGCAACAGTTCTAGTATAACAAGGTTTGATTCATTTGAGGCCTTTAAAGGTTTCTTTAGCGATTTGCAAATTATTAAGCTGCCTTTGGTGTGATTTATATTTCATAGGCATCAGTTTGTTTCCTAGAAGTCAGATACTTGGAAGGTTATAGAGTGGCTGGCCAATTTTTGCTGCCAGAACCTGCCACAGGCAGCACCAATTCCCAGAAAATCAATCTGGAAGTGCCTGCAAGCCCACTTCTGTTTTTGTAAACACTAGCAGACAAATAAACCCTGGCTTGGGTGGGTGGGGAGGGGAGAGGAATGAAACCAGGCTTGGATGAAGATAGATAGAGCTGCAGTTTGTTTTAAAGAACCATCTCTGCTCCTGGTTGGTTAACACAGGAAGCATATTACTGTATTGTTCATTTCTGAACCCATGTTTTCTGCTCCAGTACTAAGGAAAGAAATCAGTGTGTTTGGAGATTTCTGGCTATTCATTTAACTGTGCGAAACCTGAGTTGTGACACTATACTGTATCTGAACGGTGACAGTATATCACTGAGTGTGTTTTTTTCTGACTGGAAATATTGGTTGTGCCTTTGGAATATTGATTCCTGGTGGTATTTCGCAGAGAATCATTTTAAACCTTAATAAATCAGCTTTGCAGATATCCTTGGATTTGGACAGAGGGGCATCTTTAGATTTGTCCCTTTGGGGACGATAAACACACTCAAAATGAATGGATTAGATACGTGCTTCATGCAGTCCCTCATTGTATAGCTAACAGATAGTTCCATAAAATCAATCAATCAATATTACATTTTTGAAGTTTAGGTGGCGTTCCAAAGCATCTCAGATTTCTTTGCGGCTTCCATTCAGTGAAGGTGGATTTGGTTCTCTTGATCTCCGTTTATATCATCAGGCATATTTGCTAACCTGTGCTCACTATTGGAATTATTCTCCAGCAGTGAACTATTCATCCTGGGTCCTGCTGTTACTTAATAGATAGGTTTTAGGGATGAATGGAACAAAGAAATGCATCATGCCCAGGTGTTGTTGGACTGGAGCTCCCAGAAACCTTGGCTCACACAGCTGGTGGTGAAGGCTTCTGGGAATTTACAATCCGAGAACATCTAGATTACCCAAGGTTGTGAACCACTGGCTTAACCCATGGAATGCAGCATTAGCCTGTATACCTGAGGTATCTATGGATCTTAAGCTACGATTTCTCCAACAAAAAAAAATGTGTTTAGAAAATGTTGGACACCACAATGTCTTTTTAGGAAAGGTCTCAGCAAATCATCTAAGTGATGGCACTGTGTTTCTCCTGACACATTTCTCAGTCATATGCTGTGGTCATGTCTAGTCATAGGGTAATTTTGAGGAGAAGTTATTACCCATCTTGATTTTGTATTGGACCAACCTTTGATTTGTGTTGATGTTTATGCTCTCTAAAATTATTTACCTGCTTCTTGAAAATGAACCACCAGCCAGTGTGACTGGATTCTCAATGCCCTTACTATTACAAAAATACCTATTCTACAACACTGGATAGATGTCCACCCATTATAATTCAGTTGGTAGAAAACGTTACAGCATTATCAACATGTGAACACATGGCATACAGTGGGGTCTTGATTTAAGAACGGCTTGAGTTAAGAACATTTTGACTTAAGAACCGCTCTCATAGGAAAATATTGACTTGACTTAAGTACTTAGATTTGAGTTAAGAACAGAAAAAAAACCACGTGGGAGGCAGGGAAAGTGCAAAATGTGAACTTTCAGTTAACTGTTGGCCAGTGAAAAGGGTGCCTGTCTGCTTCCTCACTCCTCCCAGCGTTTACAGAGTGGAGTGGGAGACAGTCTTCGGACTGCCTGGTACTGTACTGCCTGGACTATTTTCCCTGCCTTCCCTGAACCTTTCTTGACCTAAGAAAAAAAGAAACAAAATATCCCCCGCTAGTGGTCGAAGGCGGAATAGCAGCTTCCCATTAGTTTCTATGGACAGAAAAGAGCAGATACGGATCAAATGGTTTTCAATGCATTCCTATGGGAAATGCAGATTTGACTTGAGAACTTTTTGACTTGAGAACCGCCTTCCAATACGGATTAAGTTCTCAAGTCAAGACCCCACTGTATGGACATTTACATTTGAATGTATTTTTGCATATTTGGAAGTCGGTTATTGAAGCTTGTGTGTAGATACTTTTTCTTTCTTCCTTTCCCCCCTTCTCTCCTCTCCCGCCCTTTCCCCCTTTTTCTTTTGGAAAACATCAGCATTGTATTGCTCATCCCATTGTATTCCCCTTTCACTGGCTGTGTTTCTTTGTTATTAAAGTATAGCCGAGAAAGAATGTTTTCGAAAAGGGAAATATGATCCTGGTTGGGCTAAACAAATCAGTATGGGAAATGGATGGCCTTCCAGATGTTCCAGCCTTCATCATACCCCACCATTGGTTAAAAAGGGTAGATCTAACAGGAGCTGCAGTTCAAGAACAGGTGGAAGACCACATGTTCCCCACCTTTCAGCAGTACTAGTCTTGTCTGTAAGTTGTCTAGGAGTAGCTTAGCTTTGTCAGATACTGCTGAAACTGTAGAATTCCTTGCATCGGATGTTTAATGTTATGAAAGCAGCCTGGAGGACTCTCTTGCTTTTGTTAATTTTTTTCTTTTTGTTGCATGCCCTAGTTGAATTATAAATATTTTGATCTTTGAGCATCACTGTATCCTGCAGCTGGAATTTTCAACCTCTCTAATGTGTCTTTCCTTCCCGATAGGAAGGAAACAGCAGGCGTCTGCTTTCTTTCAACTTCAGTTGAGTATTTCACCGCCTCCACCTCTTCACTGTCGGTTTCACTCTCCAAATCTTGTGTCCATTAATCATTGCATTTAAGTTTACTTGTTTGCTGCAAGTCTCTCTTGTCCTTTTGCTATGGCTGAAAAGAAAAATTAAACAAGATCTGCTCCATTTTAAGTTTGCCTGTTTCTGAGGAACAAGAGTGGGAGAGGACTGTTGACTTTATGTCTGCTTTTTTGGCCTGCCAGGGGAGACAGAAGACTGGACTAAATAAACTTTTGATCTGCTCCAGCAGAGAATCTAGACAGCAACTGGGGTAACATTTGAATTCTTGTGGTCTCTTAGGTTAACAACTTGACTCATCAGCGTACCTGAAGTCTAGAGCATATAGATAATGGGAAGAATTGTTCACACATTTACTTCATAAGAAAACAGATCTGAAGTGTTTGTAGTTTTTTGTGCCTGAGGGTATAAGGTGATACGTTGCACATGACACTGCCCTGAAATGATGTTTCAAAAGCTTCAGTTCATGGTGGGGATGAAGCAAATTTATTCCGGCAGCCCCTGGAGTACTCATATGTGCTTTTGTGGCCCTCAAGCACAATTGCCTGGTGTACAACTGATATTTTTATTGTTGCCTTTATGGGTGTGTGTTGGACTGTCTGTTTTCATGATATTGGCTTTTTAAGGTAACTAACATTGAGCCTTATGATGAAGAAGCAGATTAAATTTATTTATTTATTTATTTATTTATTTATTTATTTATTTATTTATTTATTTATTTATTTATTTATTTATTTATTTATTTATTTAATATCCCGCCTATCTAGTCGATTAAGACCACTCTAGGCGGCTTACAACAAAATATAACAATATAATTAAAAACAGTTTATATAAAGGAAAAATCTTTGGGCAAGATTGGAGAGAGACTAGGAAGAGGAAGGAGAGGGGAAATCGGAAATTAGTGATTCGCTGAGGGGAAGGCCTGCCGAAACATCAGTGTTTTTAGTTGATTTTTAAAAATACCCAGCGAGGGAGCAGCACGAATATCAGGGGGTAGGTTATTCCAGAGGCGAGGAGCCACCGCCAAGAAGGCCCGATTTCTTATCTTTTCTTTCTGGGCCTCCCTCAGTGTTAGGCTCCTCAGCCTCACCTCCTGGCTCGCACGAGTGACACGGGTAGATCTTGGTGGAAGTAGGCGTTCCGCCAAGTATCGAGGCCCTAAACCGTTTAGGGCTTTATACGTAAGCATCAGCACTTTGAAGTCGATGCGGAATCGGATGGGCAGCCAATGCAACGCGGCCAGAGTGGGTGAAATGTGTTGGTATTTTTTCACACCACTGAGGAGTCTGGCCGCAGCATTCTGTACCACCTGAAGTTTCCGCAGCAGCCTCAAAGGCAGCCCCACGTAGAGCGCATTACAGTAGTCTAATCTTGAGATTACGAGCGCATGCACCAAGGTGGTGAGGGCCCCAACATCGAGAGAGGACCACAGCTGGGCTATCCGCCTAAGATGGTAGAAGGCGGTTTGGACCACGGATGCCACCTGGGATTCCATAGTGAGCGCCGGGTCCAGATGGATCCCCAAACTGCGGACCCCATTCTTGGTAGGGAGGGTCACCCCCCTGAAGGAGAGGGAGTTTCCCAAGCCCCCCACTGTGGGGACACCCACCCTTAGTACCTCTGTCTTGTCCAGGTTCAGCCTCAGCCCGTTCTCCTGCATCCATTTCAGTACGGTCCCCAGGCAGCGCTGAAGGGACAGAACGGCATCTCCTGCGGTGGGTGGAAAGGAGATGTAGAGCTGAGCATCATCAGCGTACTGATGACACCAAGCTCCACACCCCCGGATGACCCCTCCCAGCGGCCTCATATAGATGTTGAACAGCATTGGGGAGATAATCTACCCCTGTGGAACCCCACAATTGAGACTCCACGGGGCCAAGACAGTCTCCCCAAGCTGTACTCTCTGGGGGCAGTTCTCCAAGAAGGAACGGAGCCAAGCCAAGGCGAGGCCTCCGATTCCCAACTCAGAGAGCCTCCCCAGGAGGATACCGTGGTCAATGGTATCAAAGGCCGCTGAGATGTCGAGGAGGACCAACAGGGACACTTTCCCCCTGTCGGCCTCCCTCAATAGGTCATCACACAGGGCGACCAATGCCATTTCTGTACCATGGCACAGCCTGAAGCCCAACTGAAATGGATCCAGGGCATCTGTTTCGTCCAGGTGTGCCTGAAGCTGATTGGCCGCCACCCTCTCAACCACCTTGCTTAGGAAAGAAACATTGGTGACGGGCCTGTAATTGCCAATTTCGTCCGCCGCCAAACTAGATTTCTTCCTAATGGGTCTAATGAGTGTCTCCTTGAGGGCAGATGGAAATCTGCCCTCAAGGAAAGACCCATTAATTATTACAGTGGCCCATTCCGTTGTTGTAGGCCTGGCCGCTTTGATTAGCCAGGCTGGGCAAGGGTCAAGGGAGGAGGTGGTGGCACGGCAGCGATCAAGCGCCCTGGTCACAGAGTCAGGCGTGACAGGCTGAAAGGAATCAAAAATTACCGGGCAAGACGGAGCGCTGGACATCTCAGCTCGACTCACTGTGTTCAAAAAAGGCGACAGGTCCCGGCGGATGGCCTCCACTTTAGATTTTAAAAATGCTGCAAATTGGTCTGGTGAAAAACTAGGGGGAGGCCCATCATCCGGACCAATTCCGGATAGGTCGCGCACTATACGGAATAATTCCGCCTGCTGGTTGGACGCTTTGCTTATCCGGTTAGCGAAGTATGCTCGACTGGTAGCCTTTACCTTAGCCAGGTAAAGGTTAGTGGCGACCTTAACAGCTATCCAATTGTGATCTGTCGGGTCCTTTCTCCATTTGCGCTCTAGCCATCTCCTAATCTGCTTCCACGCCCTGAGGTCCTGGTTAAACCAGGGCGCCGGGCGGGCTCTGCGTTGGAGAGGGTGTTTAGGTGCGATCATGTCTACAGCCCTGGCTGCCGCGGCGAACCAGCTGTCAGTCTGAGCCTCGACAGGAGCGCCAGCCGGGTCAGCCGTAACACCTCTCATGGCATCCTGGAATCCAGTTGGATCCAGTAGCCTTCGAGGGCGGACCATAACAATAGGTCCCTGCTCCCTGCGAGGAGGAAGGGCCATGTTGAGGTTACATTTTATTAGGTGGTGATCCGACCATGACAGAGGAACCGACTCGAGGTCGGTCACCATCGGACCACTCTCGCTCCAATTGGAGGAAAAGACCAGGTCAAATGTGTGGCCGCCCACGTGGGTGGGGCCGATGACATGTTGGGACATGTTCAAGAAGGCCATGGTCTCCAAGAACTCAAGAGCTCTGCCCCCGCATGCACGTTGAAATCCCCCAAAACCAACAGCTTCGGGGAACCCAGTAGTGCTGTGGAGACAAAGTCCACCAGCTCTGGTAGGGAAATGGCTGGGTTGCGGGGAGCACGGTAGCCCAGCGAGATCCCAATACCGTCCCTGGCCCCAATCGACACGTGGAGGGCCTCCAGGCCCGGCTTTACCACCGAGGAGCACCTTGTAACCTCAAAGGTGGATTTATAAACAATGGCAACTCCCCCCCACCCCCGTCCTTCCAGTCTACCCTGGTGTTGGACAGCATAACCGGGCGGACAGATGAGTGCGAGGGGTGGACCCCCCTCTCCGCCCATCCATGTTTCGGTTATGCATACCAGGTCTGCATCCTCCTCCAGGATTAGGTCATGGATTACCTGGGCCTTATTGGATGCAGACTTGGCGTTCAGCAACACCAGGCGTAGAGTGGAAGGCCGGCTGGTCTGGCTGCCTCGATACTGAGGGTTGGATACAGTCTCAGAACAATGGACAGCCTTCAGACATCTGTCCATCATTCTTCTGACACGAGTAGGGACTGTGCCAACGCCATATCTTCCTCTACCCGTGATCACAAAAATATTTTGGGGTCCCTCGCTGGGAGGGCAGACCTTCCATTCCATATCAAAGAGGGGAAGGGAGGGAGGGATGAGGCTGCACTGTGCAGTCCTTCAGCTCTCCAGTACCAGAGCAGGCATCAGCTAGAGAAATGGCTCCCAACCTTGGGTAACCCAGGTGTTCTTGGACTGCAATGCCCAGAAGTCTTCACCACTACCTGTGATGCCCAGGGTTTCTGGGAGTTGCAGTCTAAGAATACCTGGGTTACCCAAGGAAGGGAAATATTGAGCTAGAGCTCAGTATCTAGGTACATAAGAATCAGGAGCACCTACAGAGGTGTTGACTCACCAAATCCCCACAGATTCAATGGGCCCAGTTTAGCTGTGACTTACTATTGAACAGGGTGGATTTGATTTTTAAGTCAACTTGATTTAAATCACAATTTAAATGTTTAAAAAAATCATATTTTTTACAATTTAAATTAAAAATGATTTTTTTATTTAAATTGTGGTTTAAATCAAGTTGATTTAGTTGGCCAACAATTGCAGAAGTCCAACAGAGCCCAAATGTAGGAAACCTCTGAAAGTGCTGTAAATGTAGAGGAGAAGATAATGGTTCATTGACTAGTATCATGTAGCTTTAACATACTATACAGTAATTTTAATTTACAGTAATACTATATTTTACATTTCATCTGAACTTATACTACCGTTCTGCTGCATTCAGAGGTATTGTTAGGCACCTTCACTGAAGTAAAGTCAGCTCTGGAGTTTGGTAACGCATTGCAAGTAATGACGTACTTACAACATGTTACTTTCCAAGACATTATTGGGTGAGTCATACCTAGACATTTGAAAGATCTGGGCTTGGGTCTTTCCCCCCTATTTTATGCAATTTTAAAAATTTACTTAAAGGAAATGTATTGGTAATGAAGACCATTTTTACTTGTGAAGTGATGCATTTCTTTTTTAAAAGCAATGCCAATGTATTAGCTTTTTCAATAACTTTTTCTGTGCTGTGCAACAACCATGTGTGAATAGTGAAGCCGTACCATCCCAGTGGTGGTGTCTCCCAGCTGAAAACAAAATCATGACCTGTGCCAAGGCGGTATTTCAATCAAGGGTGCTCACCAGTCTAGGGGAGCAATCCTGATAGCACACGTTTGCAGTCAGTAAGGGGTGGGTGTTGATCTTTGCTCTGTGACATGTAGTTCTCCATCCCATCTGTAACATGCTGGTGCCCAGGCATCAGAGTTAAACACCATAGAATCAAGGAGAATGTACTTCTCTGAGCTAGGAATATAAAATTTGGGAGCTTTAATATGATTCATTAAAAGATGAATACTTGCAGCTTCAGTTGTTGCCTATAGGAGAGAAAGAAAGAAACCTTAGTCATTAATATAAAATAAGAGTGTTGTCAGTTATTTCCCTGCATCAGAGAAGCAAATCTTATTAAAGGGGGTTGGGGGCCACTAGTCAAAGCCAATTCTTGCATATGTTTCTGCTAATATGAGTAAAAGTGTTGCCGAATACATTGTAATGTAAATCAGAAATACCTTGCAGCTAAAAAGAACAGGAAATTCCTAATTAATTCCAGAGGGTATTAAATCTGCTTTTAAAGTCAGCTAAATAGTAGAGGCTGCTTGATGCAAAGACCTGTACGAGAGGATGACAACAATAAGACATCATCCCCAGTGTCAGCTTTGTGGTTAGAAGCTTGTTTAATTAGGACAAAAATAAAAAAAGGGATGAGGAGGAATTGTGCCAGTGGTAGGCGTCGGAGTGCAGGAGCACTTTCTGTTCTTTTCTGATGCTAGGTGCTGCTGGACGCTGTTTAGCTTTTTCTTTCTGGACTGTTTACCTAGTTACCATGGTTTCCTTTGCTGCAAGTCTTATGGTTGTGCTTTCAGAAATGCAATAAAAAAAACAGGCACCAAAACATAAAGTGTGCACGCTAATTTGATTGGTAACTTTGTTTGAAAGCTGTGGAGAAATTTGAAATATATTTGAATATACAGTATGCCGTGAAGGTCAGAAGGGAAATTAAAGAGAGAAATTCTATAGAGCGGTCACATGGAGGGGAGGGTGATCTGCACCCATCTCCTTCCTTCCATGGCTCCATTGCTCTCCTACGTTTGGAGGTCATTGTGTCTGAAGGAAGGAAACTTCCACTGGCCCTGGGGGCTTTTGTCAACCAAGGCCCTGATTTTTCTGGATTGCCCATTCTCACGGGGAGCTGCTCCATGGATAGTGAAGGCTCTCCCTGTTCAGATTCACTGCCTTGATGTATAGGAGTGTGATGGAAGCTGCAGTGAAATGGAGGTGGGGTTGGAATGCTCCCTTCTACACATGAATAATCTGCACGCCTAGTAAAACCTAAATATGAATTGGGTAAAAGGAACAGAAGAGGGAAGGAGGGGAAGAGGGAGGGCAAGTACATGGTGGAGTGCTGAGAAACGTAGGACACAGCTACCTTGCTGAAGCTAAGCAGGTCTTAGTCTGGCAAGTGATAGGATGGGAGATCCCTCGTATCATCCTCCCTTGAGTTTTACGGTTGAAGAAATGTGTGTTTATGACTTGATGAAATGGTACTCAAATTGTCAACTAAAGTGGCTGCAGGCAGTGCTGGAGGGGGGATAGGGTGTTGTGTTTAATGGGCCCAAAGTAAGTGAATATGTTAAATAAATCACAACACGGTGTAGTATATCATGTGTTGTTGTTCATCTGAGGTGGTATTTGCAGATTTTCAGACCTGTTGGGAACAAGATGATTTTGATTATGTCCTGAAATATTGCAGAATGAGCCAGGCCTCTTGTGAACGGGTGCTTCGTAGCAAATCCAGCCTTTCTGATGTATAATGACTGAAATGATAAGGGGCAAGGTCGTCCACCTTGTCTGTGTAGATAGTATTTCCACTTTGCTGGCTGGAAAGCTTAATGAGCAGGAGCACCTGTCTGTTTGGGAGTTCGATTCCCCGCTGTGCCATGTAGGAAAAGAAGGAGCCCTGTGTAGCTCCTATAAAAAAGGAAAATGGTTGAGTCACTTCTGAGTACTTTGGGCCTAGGAAACTCTGGCAAGGGTTGCCATCAGTTAGAATCACCTTGTCAGCAGATAATTATGATTCATTTACCCTTCTTCTAGCTTGGGGAATGTGCTGTTCTCCAGGTGTTGTCAGATTGTAGCTCATATTAGCTTTTGTGCATAGTAGTGAGGACGATGGGAAGAGCAGTCTAACAACATGGAGTACAGATATTCCCTCACATTTCAATGATGTGAATAATGATATGGCTGTTATTTTGGCCTTTATTGCTAACAATCTTCTAGAATAAAAGAACAATGTATTACCTGATGTTTGGATCCTCTCCCAGACTGAGCCTCGTGGCACAGTGGTTAAACAGCTGTACTGCAGCTAAAACTGTGCTCGCGACCTGGGGTTCAAATCCCAGGTAGCCGGCTCAAGGTTGACTCAGCCTTCTATCCTTCCGAGGTCGGTAAAATGAGTACCCAGCTCGCTGGTGGGGCAATGTGTAGCCTGCGTAATTAAATTGTAAACCACCCAGAGAGTGCTTGAAGCACTGTGGGGCGGTGTATAAGCAGCACGCTTTTTTTGCTTTATCTCTTTTCCCTTCCAATATGGTTCTTGCTGTGTTCTTGTTCTCCTTAGCCTCACTGCTGCCTCCCACCACAATCTGTGATTTATCATCAGTTCTGTCTCCTTTTGGCCTGAATTCCTAGATTATCTTTGGCTGTTCTGTTAGCAACAGCCCTCCACCTGCTCCTGTACCTTCAGCAGTTTTGGAAAAATATTCAAAGACTGGGTAATGATATATTTTCATGCTGAGGAAATAATTCCTGCCGAGATTTTTCTTCCATGCAAAGCAGGGAATACTTCAGAGGAAGACAAGTCGCTTCCCCACTGTCAGTGCACCCGAGTCAACCTTAATAACAGTTTACAAGAGCTCACTGAAGCTCATGTATAGCTCAAGACTGCAGTTGTTAGGTAACTGGGGAGTGGCCGAATACATTGCGTCTGCATACTCTCCCCGTCCTCTGTATATATGAATGACATTATGCTGTTTTGCGAGTTGTGTTTAAACAACTGAAATGTTATCCATGTCGTTACTTAGCCTTTCACAGTTTTACAAATTGAGTTTGCAGTTTTGCATGTCCATGCTCACCTCTGCCACAGTTCAGGGGGCTGCAGAGGGAAGAGGTAGAGCACATTGTGTGTGTGTGTGGGGGGGGTTATGTCAGCAAAAGTAGCTCTGCGGCGGCTGGTACTTACTAAAGGTAACAGTCAGGCTTTAAGGTGTCCCGATCTATCTACATTGTTTGTGCTTGTCAAACATCATGTTACATACTTGCTTGCAATTATTTGTTTTTTACATCTCAGTGTCTTCCCGATTATCCCCCCAAATTCCAACCATCTTTCAAACCATTCATATACAGATTTTAGTATATAATATAACTACTATCGTAATATTACTCTCATATTATATAAAGTTCTCAGGATCTTCTAATAACATTCTTATTGAAAGTGGTTCCAGATCCATGACCCAGCTTTATATCTAGTTTAGTTTGCCTAAAATAAAAAATCACCATATTACATCTTTACCCTGATTCGGGCTCCCTTATTTCAATTTAGTTCTCCTTTTAATATATAGAATATACCCTTTTACAGATCCAGATGATAAATATAAATATGATTCCAATATTAAGGGGCCCTTCCTTGTTTTCCCTTTTTTCATCTTTCTAGGTAATTCCCTCTCTGATTCCTCTTTTTTCATTCCCTGCTGTATCTCTAAACATTCTGTCATCTTTCATGTCCTCTGACACCATTTTGTAGTTCTGATTTATGTCCACTGACTCCTTTTGTACTTGGTCTATCTTCAATGAGTCTTCCAGGCTTTTTTTGGTTAATTTTGCTGTTTCTTTCCCCTTGTCTTCCCCTAGTACTCTCCTCTGGTCCAAGACTGATGTTTCTCTTAGGTTAACTTTCTCAAGCTGCTGCTTGGTTTGGCATACATCATCTGTGATACTCCCATTTCCTTCCTTGTTTCCTGTTGCTTGTGGACTATAGTCCTTCTGATGTTGATTAGATAATTTTGCCTCTTGATAATGAGATCTCATGGTCGTTAATATTTTTTGAAGCATAGATTTTACTTCATTCCAAAATTGTCCTTGTTGTGCCATTCTGTTTCTGCTGCCTAGATGCTTATAAACAGATATTCCAAATTTCCAGAGTCATTTCATGAGTTCCGCTTTTGCTATGTAAAGCTGAACCAAATTCGACCCAAGGAACAGTTTTTGAAAAGTCAACTTTAGGGTTAATTCCCAGCCAGAAGCTCACGAGGAAATAAACAGTTTTTCAGACTTAAGCAACAACAGTATATCCAAGGTCACATCTTCTGGGAATCATTCCAAATGCTCTGGATAGTCAAAACAATGTCCGCACTTAATTTGCAGGAAGGTCTCTTAAGCTTATAACGCCAGGTTGTAAATATTCTTAAAGTATAATTTTAAAAAGTTACTTTCTTCAGCTATCCCTCTCACCAGATTTTCTGCCGCTTTAAAAAGTTACTGAGATAAGATAGTGTGACAACCCCAGACCTACTGGAGTATACCACCCTATAATTATGCTGCCACCAACCATTCCCTATAAGGAGTCACACAGACCAGGAATGGATTTTACTAAACAAAAGAACAAGGTTTATTGAAATAACAAACAGGGTAAATAAAAGGATCAGGTAAATAAGGTACTGTAACGTGGCATAGTCCCAATCATATACCCACAACAGATTGGTTCCCACTGAACACTTTAAGGTAACGCACAGACCCTGAACCTATCAGTTCTGGCTACCTAGATAGAGACCTGAACCTATCAGGTATGTACTAACTGACACACAGTTGTACCCAGTCTGACACACAGACTCCAACTCTTATCTCCTAACTTCTCCACACAAGCTCCAAATATATATACAGTACAGCTCCTCCCCCCTGATGTCCCGCCTTCCACTCCCCATAGGATGGAACTTTCCCTCCAAACCCATGACAGACAGGTACCATCAGTGCTGTATGTGACACCTCCCCTCTTTATAAGTTGTTTTGCAGGGGAAAAGCTAAAGTGCTTTTCTCCAAAAAAACAACCAGGATCAAAACACAAAACAGTTATACATTATAACACAATACCATACTTACTCACTCTAGGTCAAACATATCACCTAGGCATTTAAACATTAACATTTGCAATACATTAAGTTACCTTTATTAATACAAACCAAGCCTGTTCAATAAACAGGTACATTTAACTTTTGGTCACCAAAATATACATAGTCCATGGTTTCTTCGCCGTCTTCACTCGTCGGGTCTTCTTGACAAGGCGTCAGCAACACAGTTCATTGACCCTCTGACCACCTTCACTTCAAAGTCAAAATCTTGCAGGTTTAAAGCCCACCTCATAAGTTTACTATTATGGGTTTTCATTGTCTTTAACCACTGCAGTGGTGAGTGGTCAGTGCACAGAACAAAATGTCTTCCCCAGATGTAAGGTTTGGCCTTCTGAATCGCGTATACTATGGCCAGGCACTCCTTTTCCACGGTTGCCAAATGTCTCTCACCTTTCTGGGGTTTCCTACTCAGGTAGGACACTGGATGCTGGTCACCATTTTCATCCTCCTGGCAAAGAACTGCTCCTACCCCGCTGTTAGACGCATCGGTGTAGATGATGAACTCCCGGTCGAAGTCGGGAGCACGCAGCACTGGATAATGGATGAGCGCCTCCTTCAACCTCCGGAACGCCTCCTCACAGTCGCTGGTCCACGGGATGCGGTCATCAGTCTTCTTCCGCGTCAGATCGGTCAGCGGAGTCACCATCTCGCTAAACCTCGGGATGAACTTTCTGTAGTAGCCCACCAACCCAAGAAATGATTTGACTTTTTTCTTGGTGTTGGGTCTGGGCCAGTCACGAACGGCTTCTATCTTGGCCTCTAGGGGTTTGATCACTCCTCCCCCTACTATGTGACCCAAGTATTTTATTTCTGGGCTACCAGCTGCAGTTTGTTCTCTTTGCAGGGCCTAGGCCAAAGCACTTCCTCCCCTGGGTTAAAGTGCCTCTCCCTGGCTTTCTGGTCATACCAGGTTTTCTGTCTGACCTTCTGAGCTTGCAGGTTTTCTGCTGCTAGCTCTAGGTTTCTCTTCAGGTCATTCATTAAGGTGTCTATATACGTCACGACACCTTGTGGGTCATCCTGGGTGATCTGCTCCCAATTTTGTTTGATTAAATCAAGTGGACCTTTCACCCTTCTCCCAAACAAAAGTTCAAACGGACTGAACCCGGTACTGGCTTGGGGCACTGATCGATAAGCAAACAAAAGGGATTGCAGCTTCTGGTCCCAATTGTTTGGATTCTCTGCCAAGTAAGCCCTAATCATACGCATCAGAGTCCCATTGAACTTCTCCGTTAACCCATTACTTTCGGGGTGATAGGTAGTGGTTTCCTTGTGTTTAATTTCACAGATTTGCCATAACCGTTTCATGAGCTTTGATGTAAACGATGTGCCCAAATCTGTGATTATTTCTGAGGCAAATCCCATCCTGGACATATACCCCACCAAGGCATCTGCCACTGTGTTAGTTTCGATGTTAGTCAAGGGAATGGCTTCGGGGTACCTCGTGGCATGGTCCACAATGGTGAGAATGAACCGGTTCCCCCTCTTTGTGGCCTTGGGCAAAGGTCCCACAATATCCACTCCTATACATTTGAACGGGGTGTCAATCACAGGCAAAGGGCACAACTTCGCTTTGGTCCTGTCACGGTTATTCCCCTGCCTCTGACACACATCACATTGTTTACAGAACTCCTTGATCTGCTTCCCTATTTCAGGCCAGTAAAAATTTTGTGTGATTCTCTGCTGTGTTTTGTTCACCCTTAAGTGCGCAGCAAACATGTCAGAGTGCCCCCTTTGTAAGATCATGGGGCGATACTTTTCAGGTACCACTAGCTGACTTCTGATCCCATCTCCCCCTTTTGAGATATTCCTCAGGGTCTCTCTATATAAAATTCCCTTTTTCTCGCGAAATCTCGCTGTGGTTTCAGGTGTTAGGTGGGTGTCTGTCACCTTTTCAAAACACTTTCGGAGAGTGGTGTCTGCCTTTTGCTCTTGGCCAAATTTGCTGTCCGTGGCTAAGGTTTCTGCCACAGCTTCGGGACTACCCTCACCTGCTTCAACCTCGGGCTCTTCATTACCCCCCTGAACTGTCCCCGTGGTAGCTTGTGAGCGTGTAATCACTAGCACCCGTTTCGCATGTTCAGCCAGGTCATTTCCCACGAGCACGGCTGCTGGCAGAGTCGATGAAATCGCTAGCCGCCAAACTCCCCTCCAGCCTTGAAAGCTCACAGGTACCTCAGCTACTGGCAGTGAGATCACCTGCCCCTCAATCCCTGCCACCTTCAAGCTCTCATTTGGGATTATATACTTCCTAGGAATAATGTCTGGATGGCACAGGGTCACCTGGGAACAAGTATCCCTTAGCCCCCTATACTGATGGTCAAGTATTCCTACGTCCACCCCTGCGGTCTCAAACAATTGCGAATCTGTCCTCACTAGTAAGCAGCGCTTGACCTCCACAAGAGGACCATTTTCCCCAGCCTGATCAGCAGATGTAACTGGTCCAGATTGAGTAGCCATGGTAACAGGCTCCCTCAATGGCAAGGAGCTTTGCTCTGTCTGGACACAGAACACAGCTTTTGGCTTGGTTCCACTCAGATCATGAGGCAAATTTCCCTTTAGCTGCTTTAATTTCTCACACTCTGAGGTTAGATGGCCCTTTCCTTGACAGAAATAACATTTTCTGCTGTACTTGGAGTCTTTCTCATCTGGTTTTGGTTTTCCCTCCAAAATCTGAGGTCTTGGTGGTTTCATGTCTGAGGGCTTCCCTTCAACATGGGCCCCTCCCCCTTGCTGGTCTTTCCCTGGTCCCTGAGAGTACCTGCTGTAGGTTTCTTTGGGCTTACCCACAGATTTCCCCTCAGCACCTAAGGGCTTCCTTATTTGGTAAATAAAATCTGCGATCTCTGCCGCTTCTGTCACCGATTTCGGTTTCCTCTCCCTCACCTGGAACTTTAGTTCCCCATGCAGGACTGAATAAAATTGTTCCAGCGCTATCAGGTCTTTGAGCTGCTGGAAGGTCTCTGTCCCCTCCTGAGACAGCCATTTCTCTAGCAACCTCACCAGTTGGGCCCCCACTTGGGTAAAAGTCTGCTCTGGTTTTTTTGTGAGTGACCTGAATTTTTGCCTCAGCTGTTCAGCATTTATCCCATGCCGGGCAAACACCAGTTTTTTAAACTCAGCGAAGTCCTTCAGCAGTTCCACTGGCATCTCTGCATAGACTTCTGCCAGGCTGCCACTGATTAAAGATCGCATAATGGTCATCTTCTCGGTTTCCCTTACTGAGAAGTCCACAAACGCTCTTTCCACGAGGGAAAAGAACACCTCAGGGCAATCTCCCTTGTTGTACACAGGGAATTTCTTCAAGTCAGTTTTAGACAATTGGCCCACCTCAGAATATCTATTGTTATTATTGTTCTGGTTCATCATTTCCAATTTTCTTAACTCAAACGCCATCCTCTCTCTCTCCAATCTTTCTTCTCTTTCCATTCTCTCTCTCTCTAATCTTTCTTCTTTTTCCATTCTCTCTCTTTCCATTTCTAATTGTTTCATCCTAAATTCATGCTGTTGGGCTAGGAGCATTTTTCTGTGTTCTGAGGTCAGTTCTCCCGTTCTCTCATCCTGCACTGAGCCAAATTCCTCCTCAGAACCTTGGTCTCCCTGTGGTTCTCTCACTTTCCCCATTTCTG
Organism: Pogona vitticeps; assembly: GCF_051106095.1. NCBI lineage: Eukaryota > Metazoa > Chordata > Lepidosauria > Squamata > Agamidae > Pogona > Pogona vitticeps. The sequence goes on from NC_135783.1 coordinate 200,820,068, forward strand.
CCATTTGGCTTCGAGTCAAGGGCATAATCCCCCCCCAGAACAGGCTGCCTTCAAAAGTCAAGCCTCAAAATAAAACGACGACTTTTTTCCTTTTTCCTCAGAAACAGCCTTCTATAGACTGCTGCTGTCCCTCCAGCACCAACTTGCAACTGTTGCCAGGCAGAATCCACCCCCTCTGCTAGGCCTCTCAGCAGACAGGCTAGATCACTGTTACTTCACGCAGCTTTGCCTCAGCTCTTTCCCGCCAAAACGGGCTGCCTCAGAGCTCCCTAATCTAGTCCCTCCAATCTGAGGTTGCACGTTCTTCCACTAGCCTACCTCCCCGTGAGGTAAGCCTAGAAGATTACCTACGCGCCCTCAGATTGTCCCTGACTAGACCCCCCTTGCTCTGGGCACACTTGCCAAGGCTTTGCTGGACCACTGGACAACTGGACCAGTCGTATCCCACACGCTGGACACCAATCAATGTGACAACCCCAGACCTACTGGAGTATACCACCCTATAATTATGCTGCCACCAACCATTCCCTATAAGGAGTCACACAGACCAGGAATGGATTTTACTAAACAAAAGAACAAGGTTTATTGAAATAACAAACAGGGTAAATAAAAGGATCAGGTAAATAAGGTACTGTAACGTGGCATAGTCCCAATCATATACCCACAACAGATTGGTTCCCACTGAATACTTTAAGGTAACGCACAGACCCTGAACCTATCAGTTCTGGCTACCTAGATAGAGACCTAAACCTATCAGGTATGTACTAACTGACACACAGTTGTACCCAGTCTGACACACAGACTCCAACTCTTATCTCCTAACCTCTCCACACAAGCTCCAAATATATATACAGTACAGCTCCTCCCCCCTGATGTCCCGCCTTCCACTCCCCATAGGATGGAACTTTCCCTCCAAACCCATGACAGACAGGTACCATCAGTGCTGTATGTGACAGATAGCAATTCTTTTTTTCCATATGTAGGGGTACGTAGGCAATTAGTTGTAAAAAGATTCTCACCCGATGGAAAAACAGCGATGCCAGGTGCTGTTCCTTGCTTCTCTCAGCCGGCTGCCAGTGACTTGGAAGCTCGCCGAAGCTGCTTATTTCTGCCCGTTGGCTGATTAGGGAGTTTCTTGGATCGAACCGGGGTGGCCGCCGCCCCCCCATGATCAACAGGCTTTCTCCCCCAGTTATCCAACCCTCCAGGGTGGTTCCGACACCCTACGGTGTCCCAAAACGGGTCAGAATTCAGCCCAGGGGACAGAGCTCTGCCCTCCTGCTGCTGTCTCGTCACGACGTCAAGCCGGAAGTCGTAGTTTGATCTTGATACCAGCAAGACAGCCCTGCTCGCTTGGTATTGGCAATACTACCCAGGTAAGAGACAGAAAGGGCTATGAGAGCTCCTTTGGCCAAGATGATTTGGAGACTCAGTAAAAGGCTGTCACTTCGTTCCTTGTTCTTCAGTCTGGGCTGCTCATTGCTTAGAGGTTCCAATCCACGCTTCCCCTCATTCTTCCAGAATGCCAGCTTGTGGAAATCAGCCCTGACTCTGCATCTGCCTCAGACCCCTCTGACCTTTGTTCAGTATAGTGTTTTATACTTTGTCCTCACCTGGTTTCCAGGTAGGGTGACGTGATCTCCATCTGAAAGTCAGGAATGCCTATCTCTGACGAGAGTCCTGACTGAGTTGGATCAACGTTGGAAGCTGCAGTGGTGGAAGTGTTAATTTCAGAGCTGGGGCGGGAGGAAGAGGCAGAGAGACTTAGTATAAAAGCAGCTCTTATATTCCTAGGACTTGTTCCAGATAGCCACTTGCATGCATGACCTGACATGACCTGGACGGAAAAGGCACCTGTGTATTCCTATAAGGATTTCTGAGTAAGACAACAGCAGCACAGCAATACAGTGGTGCCTCACATGACGACGACCCCGTAGAATGACAAAATTGCATGACGATGACTTTTTTGTGATTGCTATAGCGATTGCAAAATGATGTTTCCTATGGGGGATTTTCGTTTGACGACAATTAGGTCCTTGCTTCATGAACCATTTGTTCGCAAAACGACGATTTTTCCAACTCCGCAAAATGGCTGCCCTGTCTTTTCCGGACCCATGCTTTGCAGGGCAGCCATTTTAACAGCTGGTTGGTGCTCGGAAAATGGCTTCCCCTATGGGCGATCTTTGCTGGACGACAAGGTAATTTCCCCATTGGAACACATTAAATGGGTTTCAATGCATTCCAATGGGGAGTAGTTTTTCGCATGACAACGATTTCGCTTAACAGCGATTTTCCTGGAACGGATTATCGTCGTCATGCGGGGCACCACTGTATACTGAATTTCTCATATAACCCAAATGAGAAAACCTACAAAAACGGCTTCCTCTTTTGGTTTTGGGTTCACTCAACTCTTCCCCCTGCCCCTTTCTCTTGCTTCACACCTGCAGCACTTCAGCCAGCCTCCCACTCTTTTCCCCGACCCTTGTCTTGTAGTCCCCACCACTGCCATGGGACTTCTGAGTAGACATGTACACTTATACACATCCCCTCCCTTCCCCTAGCAAGGGAAGTTTCTACTGTGGCACCTACGTGGTGATGTGGATTCCACTGTTGGTGTTCATCAAGGTAGTGCTCAAGAAGAAAGACAGGTGTCCTGCTGTCCCAGTCACGGTGCACCAAAGAGGTGAAAGTGTGCTGGCTCAGGCAGGGATGGGCAGCATAAAGGCCAAGGGTCACGCGAGGTTTGTTTGTTTTTTCCAAGCCTTCCTGTGGTGGTGGGTGAAGTCAGATTTCCTCCTTGCCATCTCAGTGGTGTGCAAGCAGGAGCAGAAGAAAATATAGTACAGTCTGTGAAAGGGGCAGAGAGGTAGGGATGTTGTCTGAGTAGATGTGTGCCCACATGGTTCTGACAATGGAGGCTGCAGTGGCAGAAGTGTTATTTTAAGAGCGAGTGGTGAGGAAACAGAAAGCGGGAGAGGGAAGTCAAGCTGTTAAATTGTAAGGCTTCAAATTCCTGGAAGGTACAAGTGGGGGAGAATGGGATTGTGTCCCCTCTGAGCTGGGACCATTCTACTTGTCTGTCAATAATCTTTAAGAAACGTGATGAATACCATCTCTCAGAGTGGTATTTGTTTGTTCCTTTTTAGTATTTGCATACTTATTATTTTAGCTTTAATGTTGTCTTGTAATGTGTAAGCTGCCTCTATGTACTCATTGTTCTTAGCTTTAAATACTGTCTTTTAATGATGTAATCCACTTTGAGTGCTTTTTAAGGAGAAAGGCAACGTAAAAATGTTTTGAATAAATAAATAAATGATTTTTCAAGAAAAGGAAAAACTGAACACCAAGGTATGTTTGATATATTATTTATTCCTTAAGCAGTGCAGTGAAAAATCATTAGATCTTTTCAGGCCTAGGTAGCCAGATGTGGGATATGGGTCATTCCCTAAGCTCAACTCTCCACCCCTTTGCCTTTCCCCTCTTCCTCCACAGGGCTGCCCTGTGATTTCAACATTTCTGTCTTCTGAAATCCTGTTGACACTGAACCCTGTTATTGGCTTCTTCCCTCTCCAGAAAGGGGATCTCTAGAAAGGATCCAAAGCAAAATCCACACAGAGAATTCTCCTCTGAACTTCCAAAATGAATTTTCTGATGGCAGGTTTTTGTTCAAACCTGTTCTGTGTGGTACTGATAAATTTCAGATTTGATACCAGCATCATTGATAATGAGGATAAATGTTTGTCTGCCTTCTTCTTGTTTTAAAGGATGTCAGTGTTTTGCCCCAAATTTGAGGAAGCGCCACAATTTATTCAGCAAAACATCACTTAGTAGAATGTCACTGGGTAAAAACCAAGGCACAATAGATTTTTTTAAAGTTTATGTAATTTTCTTTGTATAAACAAACAAAATTAGACTGTTTTATGTTCATATCTAAACTTGTATATTCATGGGTATGTTTACTCCTGGTGTTATTTGCCTGCTCCGAGTGCCCAAAAAAGTAAATTTGCCTTATTTATATATATTTTTTCTCATAGTGTTGCTTAAATAATAAATATGGAACGGACAAGAAATTTTAATTGGCATATAATTTTACAGTAAGGATTTTTTAGCTTTTTTTTAATTAGAAGTGTACAGCATATAAGCCATCATAGCCAGAATTACATTTGAACAACAAATACTGTTGAATGACAGTTAAATCCACCTCCTATATGTCTTGTTTATGTAATCCTGGACAAGAAAAGTAATGAGGTAAATAAACTCAGCCAAAGTACCATCATTTATTAGCACAATAACACTTGTTTCAGGCAGTGCTAAGCTACTAAATACATTTCACTGAATCCTTTTTTCTAATTAACATATTGAAGGCAAGTGAACTGACAACTAATCGCAAAATCAATACTCTTTATTCTGCTTTTAAAGTTCATTTTCTATTTTCCTCTTCTTCCCTGTGATTTCAGGGGAATGGGTTGGGAAAAACGAGTGTGTTTGAAATATCTGCATTGTGATCAATCTGAGCCGAGAAATTTATTATAAATAAACCTTTGTAGACCCTAGCAACTTCCTCTCCAAATGGTTCCACAGTGTTTAGAAATTACTAATGGGCGTGTCATGTATCACTAATTCATCCATGAGCAAGGAATGGTAATTTTAGAAACAACACAATGGTCCGGAATGGAATGTAAATGCATGGTGTTCAGATGTGGCAGGGTGATCCACATGTATATCATACAGTATGCCTTCAGGTCCTACAAAACAACAGCCAGCATCTCCATTAGTTGGGGACAAGCACCAAAATTGTGTGTGTGTTGGGGACAAACACAAAAATTGGGTGTGGGTGTGGGGGGTTTGTGTTTGTGTGAATTGGACATTGGACATGAAAAAGACTGCCTCTTTCAAGTTCTGGCTCTAGTTGTTAAAAAAGCTCTAAAAAACCTGGAGAACTAGCCAGAAAGGCAGGAGGAAGACAGGTCAATGAGAATCCACCCCCAAATCAGACAATAGTACAATGAACAACAACTACAATTACCAGTCCCCCACAAACTCCACTAAAATGTACTCCTACAACAGAAGAATTAATAGATTAACAAATGAATGACAAAGAAAATGGAAAATCTACACCTGAAGTTCCAAAAAAAACAGGAGAAAGGTTGAAGAGAAAGGCTTCTCTCATTGGATTAACTTCATTTGGCTAAAACAAAAAAGTTGGATAGGATGAGGGTAACGATGACAGATATATGAGAGTATGGCCTCTAGCTGCCATCAGACACAAAAGCATAACGTAAAAATACCCACCCTGTTATTTCATTCTTGCAACTGTTCCTGAAAAGGTGTCAAAATGGTGTGCAAAAGAGAGCAACACAACACAGACAGGAGCACAGGTTTTAAAGAGTCAGAAATACCAACAAAAGTTTGCCTGAACCATTGGTTCCCAAACCTTTTACAGATTCACAGCTCCCTTTACTTACTGGCCTCTGGCTGCAACTCCCCAATACAGTAGAACTGCTGTATCCATGGAGTCAGTACCTGAGGTTTCACTAATCTACTGGCTGAAAAAAATAAAAGAGTAAAAAAATTTACATTATAAAAACACATGAATACACCTTTCCAAGGTGTATTACAAGGACTAGCCACTAGATGGAACCAGAGGCTATGCTATATACAGGTAGCGTTGTGGAAACACCTGACCTCTCTGAGGCAAGCGGCTTCCAGGTAAAATGGAGAAGCTGCCTTTTTTTCTGGAGGGTGGGTGGGTAGGGAAGGCTCCCTTGCAAACAGGAGGGCAGGAAACCCAATCCTTTGGGAAGACTGGGCCAGTCACTCTGCAGGGACACCAAAGAAACTGGAAATAAGTGTTGTATGATACTTTGGGGCGGGGAGGGTTAGGGTTAGAGGAAACCTAGGTGTCCCTGGGTGGGTTTCCCGGCGCCCCACGGAGCCACGGTGCACAGTTTAGGAAACACTGGCTTAAGCCTCCCCTTCCCCTGTCCTTGTTGTTCGTTACCTTCCCAATTCTCTTCCTTGAAAAACCTCTTGTGGTTGCAGAACCTCAAGTTGCTGCCTTCTTCTCCTCCTCCTCCTCCTGCCCCTCCCTCCGCAGTTTCTTCTTGTGCAGCACAATCCCCTTGAAAAACACAGGAGATAACTGAGGCCTGGCAGGCAGGAAGGTTCAAGGCAGCGCAAGGTGGGGAGTGCCAGCACAGAGCTTGCAACCCCTCAAGGAGCAAGAGGAGTTATTGAAACAAACATAATTGCTTGCCTCCCACATTGTGTGGAGGAGTCAAATTGTGCCCTTGGTGAGCCACAAAGAAGCTCAAACTGCTCTTGACATCTTTGTACCTCACCCAGACCTTGAATGTCCATGACATTGTCCAACGTTATTCATATAATTTGTCTTTTATTTATTTGTTGGTTACACACATGTACGCAGGTGTGCACGCACGCACACACACACAGCCTTTATCCTCACAACAGCAAGGCTGTGAGATAGGTCGAGATGAGTGTAATATGCCTGGGCCAAGGTCAGCCAGAATATCAGATCAGTAAATTTCCTAGAAAATAACAAAAGGGCTCCTTGGGTAAATATGCATGTGCAGCACTGCATGTTTTGACAGTCAGGCACTCAAAGTCAGAAAATAAAAGCATTCACTAAACATTTTTCCATAATCCTGGTTAAAAAGCAGAATAAAACATTAACACATGGAATCTATCATGTTTTTGCTAATGTATACAACTCTTGAAGATGCATTTATCTTATCGTCTCTAATGTACCACTACTTGATGGCACCTTCAATAGATTTGTTGTGATATAAAAGAAATATATAACCATAGTTCACCAACGCAAATATTTTTCCACACACTGCAGGAGTTTAATTTTCAGGTCTATGAAATATGTTAGTAATTAGGAGCGATTGTTGCACAACATACTATATAATCGTTTAGATCTTCTAATGTATGGTGGCAGAAATACTGTTTATAAATATGGTACAGGATGAAAAAACCAAGGACATCTGAATTAAAGAAAACACAAAAACTTAGGATGGTGTGGGATTCTATAATTGTTTTGCAGCACACAGTAATATGTTCACAGCACTGAAATAATTAAAGTGTCTGTCCTAAAGAAACAATGCTACAGTAGGTTAGATTACCTGTCAGTACTATAAATCTGTATAACAATCTCTTGAAATGGGAGGGGACAGCAAGATAAAATCCTGCCCGTACATGGAGTAGTCATTTGCCTATTGCCTAGCCTGGTTGTACCAGCTACCTTAACTTTTGGTCCCAAAATGGAAGATCTCAGATGGGAAGCTGGCTAAATCTCTGCCTTTAGTTAGATCACGGCCATAAACTGCTAGATACCTCAGTGGGTTCAGTCTCTGGCTGAGGAGCCACAGTTTGGGATTTCAGTTTCCCATTGGGCCTCCTTGAGAGGGGCTGGACTCGATGATCCATAGGGTCCATTCTAGCTCTGCAGTTCAAACATTGTTGTTGTATTCTTGAAGGCTTTCACGGCCGGGATCCGATGGCGGTTGTAGGTTTTTTGGGCTGTTTGGCCGTGTTCCAAAGGTTCCTTTGGAAACCTTCACCCAAACAGCCCGAAAAACCTACAAAAGCCATCATTGTTGTTGTTAGTACTGCTAATACTAATACTACTCCCCTGAGCATGGTGTGTTCCTTTGGTTCACTCAAGGTGAGCTGTGCTGTCTGGGCATGTCTTTGTAGGCATACAAGAACTCTTTTCTTCTTCATACACTGTGATATGGATTGTATGGGTTGACTTGAGAGTGGCTAAAGCCTGTGGTAAAGGGGCTGGGGAAGAGGAGACCATGAATGTTTGGGGGCTCTTGCACTCATGTCCTGGTTGTAGCTATTAGGTGGGTAACTGGCCTAGACCCGTTGCAGAGTTGCTGTTGTTTTTAAATCAGAGACTAACACATTTTTGATCCAGTTTTAACAGATAGCTCTGCACTGCCAGATTTTTTTACTCAATCATTCATTTATTTAAATTTCAGCAGACCAGATTTCAATAGACAGCTTTGTACTTCCCGGCTCTCCTGCTGCAAGCGACATCGATGTTAGAAGAGTTGGAAGTCACTGACATTTTGGTGTCAGAGCAAGCAATACTTACTGTAGTTGGTCTCTGTGGCAACTGAAATACAGAGCAAAGTTTGACGCTCTGTATTCCATCAGTAGGAGGTCTTTGAATGTTGGGCTCACTGCTACTACCCATGTAGCAATTGTACTTTAACATGATACCTATATTGGAAAGCCATCTCTTGATTCATAGCCAACAAGAATTTTGCCAGCCTGTTCTTTTTCTGTTCTTTTCCTATTTAAAGAAGTGGAAGTCTCCAGAGAAGTGTGATCGAGACCTACGTTGGCCTTGTCACTCATAGGCTTCCATCTTTCAGAGTCCTCAATGCAACTTTAGCAGAGCTGTGTCCTACCAGAGCGGTCAGTCCCCTGATGTGTGTGTTCTGCAACACAAGAAAAAGAGAATTGAGAGCATTTGCTCAATCTGGGTCCCACACATGTAACTCGGTTTCCATGAAAACAACATGTCACGGTTGTCGGATTGTGTGATAGGAGGAGCTGGTCCAGCAGGCATGATCTGCTGTAATTTCCCCCTTCTCTTTGCTCTCCTGAGCTGGAAGAGCCAATACATCCTCAGTCAAGTGGATGGGCCTCTCTTTCCTGACCTCCCCTGGCGATGTCACAAGCTCCAGATGCAAGGAGTCCAATGTTAATGGTGTGTTTTGTTAAGCTAGAGCTGTCCCTCTCCATTTAGCTTCCTTTCTCAGTGTGCATAATTTATTCCATCCTGCCGGTCAGCCAGAAAGACCAGACACAGCCATTCCAAACAACTTTTAATTCAGCTAAGTCATTTATTTTAGGTCTGCTGCTTGCAAACAAGTGTGCAGTGGGGCCATTAAGAATGTCCTGATGACACTGTCAGAATCTGTTTTGCATGTTCCTAGAATAGCATTTCCACAGGCCCCTCTCAAGACATGTGTATGCAATTATATACATTAATTCCCTGTTTAATAAACAAAGAGCAGCTGTTATGACAGCTTCTGTTATCATTGCATTTCTAACATAGTAAGATTTGCAACATGCTACATTTCCTGGTACCAGAAAGGTAAACGAATGCAGAGAAAATGTAAAGTAAAGGACCGAAAAAGCACTATTTTAATAATGATGATTTCTTGCTAGTAGATGACAGCCGCATTTACATAATACATCTTGAAAGCTCAAAGAATTTTGCTACATTATTTCAGTCCCTATAATAGCGCTGACAAGTTGCCCAGTGTTACCATCCTCACGTGGCAGACCAGAAGCACCAGGGCTTGAAGTAGGAGAAAGAAAGACCACTTGGATTTCCTCGAGCCACCTGACCTTGCATATACCTGTACTGTATCTGCTACAACGAATCTTAAGTTACGATTGCTGGTGAACAGCCTCTCTGTTTCCCATTTTCAGGGCACTTGTAGGGAATGAACCTTAATTCTAGCTTTATAGATCAGTAGTGGATTTGTATTTCAGGACACATGCAACAACTTTTATCATTTCCTTAGCCATTTTGCAATACAAAAATCTCTTTGGAAATTGGAATGCAACTCAGAAATCGAAATTTTCATAAATAGCAAAGGATTTCCGGGATGGTGTAGTGGATAGAGTGGCAGACTAGGAGGCCTGAGTTTGAATCCCCATTGAGCCATGGAAGCTCACTGGGGGAGTGGAACTGGGGGAAGCCACTCCTGAAATATCTCACATACCTTGAAAGCCCTATCAGGGTTGCTATAAGTCAGTTCTGGCTTTATGGCATATACAACAAATTGCAAAAGGCTGTATCTAATAGTGTCATATTGTAGGATGTTAGAAGAAGGCAGAATTTGGAAAGAGAACTTTTAAGTACTTGGCTATAAAATTCTAAATATCAATGTACCTACTGATCATCACACTTGGGATCAATGGTGAGAAAATAATTTACACTGTACTACATGATCTTCAACCATTCTTTTTGATAGTTCTAAATAGCAATCCAAGGCACAAGGAAGTTACGTTGGGACTACAGATTTTGCCCAAAGTCTGTGGGCTCAGATCTGTCAACAGCAACGTGAGCGTCTGAGGCAGTGTTTCCCTCAAGACAGAGAGCTCACCATTAGCAGCTCTTCAGAGTCTTTTCTGCAGTTCCCATTAATAGCTGACCAGAAGAAAACCTCCTTCTTGGAAACCAGCCTTGTCCTCAAACCAATGAGAAGGATTTCTGGCATGTTTTTGCAGCCCTACTTCAGAAGAGGCCCTGTTAACTTCCTTCTGAATACACTTTGACACAAAGTTTCATTTGGCACACAGTCCATTGGTGGATATAATGTATGATTCCATTTCGATCAAGCCATCATATTCTTTACTAACTCACTACAAGTTTTATTCTGTGTAGAACCTTGTCTCCAGCATGATTCAGTTTGGTTCTGACTTTGCTCTGCATTTGCACAGCTTGTTAATCGGAATTTTCATTTGGTGTCTGAGGATTGATGCCAGCCTTTTGATGTACTTAGTGATGACAGACCTTGAGAGGCTTGTCTGTGATGTTATCTTTCTGGTGATGTGCAGTAAAATGATTATAATAATCTAATGAGACAAGAAGATTGATGTGACCTTCAAATGTGTAAACCTCTCATCTATTTTTTAAAAATGTCCCAGAATGCTGAGCTGGGTCCGGAGTTGTGCAAATAATACACAACCCGTGCGGTCATGATCATTCAGATTGATACCAAACGCCTGTGACTTCAGGTCCCTGTGTGACCTGAAAAAGTGTTGCGCATTAGGACACAGGACAACGTAAGGGAAGACTGGCATCCACAGAAATATGCAGGCTCAAGGAAATGGGGCCACAGTGAGGATGAGAAAATCTCATTTGTCTTCTTCTTTCCTGATGTAAAAAGCCAAGAGCAAAAAGGGTAATATTTCAATTGTGGCAACGTGAAGATTACTATTGTCCCCTAGCAGCCAATTCTGCCTCCCCCCCCCACTTTCTGAGTGCCATCTTGATGTGCACTATTTATAACTATCAGCTTACATACCCAAAGGTATGTTGGTGCCATTCCTACTTCTTATGCCCACCTCCTTTCATTCCTGTTCCCCTCCCCAGCGTCCATTAAGTATTCTTTATGTTAAATGTGCATCCACACACACACACTGCCATTGACAGTCTTGAGTAAATTTGATTCCATAAGTTACTCTAACTTTTTATGTCATCTTTCAAATACCAACTCTGAATGTATTGATTGCACCAATTCCTCTGCCAGATCGCTATTGTTATGAGCTAAAATACCCCACTCCATTTTATGTGTAATTTGGGGAATTTAATGAATACATCCTCCAAATAAATAATTTTCAGATAATACTGTAGAACCTACTGCCGCCAATCTAGTCACTGATAAATAGCAAAGGATTGGGCAGTATTTAAGAAACAAAGAATTGATTTTATTGAGGCCCAAAGACTTAAACAATTACCAGAAATTGCCAGCCACCCATGTGAGATTTATTTCAGACGTCCAAGGGCCCCTGCCTTTAAACTGGATGTTTCATAGATGTAAAACTTCAGCTTGCTCTCATGACAAAAATCTGACATCCAGATTCAATTGCAAAATCAACTTCCATTTTACATATTCAGTATATTATAAAGGTTTCTTTGAATTGTGAACTTAATAAGGTGAAGCCATAAGAGAGCTTTAAAAGTTAGTCCTTGGTCTTTAGCCATACCTGAAGAAAGCTTGTCATTGTGCTAGTCTACCCCTCATCTCTGAGTTATGGCATTAGTTCCACCCAGTGTCACTGTCAGCACTTAATCACAACCCTGCAAGATACACAATTGCATCAGATAGCTGTGTTGATAATTCTGCAACAGATAATCCTCTGTTGTGAACAGTTACTGCTTCATAGAAAAGCAGCAGAGCAAGGAACGTTTTGAAAATATAAACCTCAGCTTGTCTGAAAGATCCTTAAGTAACTGAAGGACAAATTATGTATTTCAAAGCCATGCACATATTTGGCTTTCCTTCTGTAGTTGTTGGGTGGTTGGATTGTTTTTTGTGAAGCTCTGATATTGTGCACAGTAGCTGTAACTGACAATTGAAGCCCAAGACTAACTAGTCTGTGTTGCTCATCAAGACCGTACACAGAATATTTAAGTATCTGAGAATCTTTATTGTGTGCAAAGTTATTTTGCTAAAGGGAGAAACAATATTTTCTATTCCATTGTGGCAGATTTGGAAATCAGACCAGGAACTTCAGACTCTACTATGATGGAAAACACTTTGTTGGAGAGAAACGTTTTGAGTCGATCCACGACCTAGTGACAGATGGATTGATCACCCTTTATATTGAAACCAAGGCAGCGGAATACATTGCCAAGATGACCATAAATCCAATTTATGAACACATAGGATATACAACTTTAAACAGAGAGCCAACAAACAAGAAGCATACAGTGGCTGTGAAAGATAATCTTGATTGCAAAGAGTCCACAGGAGACAATGACATAGCAGAAAAAAGAGTAAGTTACTCAGTTAAAATGTTCTTCTTTCAAGACAATAATTTAACTCATCTCATTTGAAAACCAACTGATTGTTCTGCATTTTAGAGCATAAACGTTTGAAAATTATGTTTTATATAGTATAGTAGGAAAACAAGAATTACAACTCAGGCATTTAAGTATAAATTAAACATTCCTTCTCATTTTGCATCTGAATGTTCAAACTGTGAGTTATTTATTTTTGAAGACATTCCCGAGCTTTCCACTCTGAAAGTCCCTCAAGAAGTAATGCATAAGGCATAAATGAAGTTATATGCATTATAAAACAATATTACTTATATGATGGGAAAATCATATTGCAAAGAAATAGAGATTGGTATCATAATTGGATCAAGAAATCGAGGAAGGAAGTGTGAATGTATAAGATCTTGCTCGTAAACCAGGGGCTATGTTCTTGGTAATTAGAATAATCATTCAACAATCAAAGTATTTGAGTCCATGAGATATTTATCAAGTTAAAACTCATATGTTGGTGAGGTTGGTGTAGTTCCCCACTACCCCCAAATCAGTTTACTTTAACAGCGCTTCTTCATTGTTGTAGGGCTTTTCTGTTGAATTTGTAGTGTTAATTTTTGGTGGAAGCCTACTAAACTAGGCTTTACACCTAAATTAGTTGGAAGAGAAGAATATCCATAATCATGTTTGTACTTGTTTGTATTTAAATTATATTTAACGAGTTGTTACGAAACAGTGCATCCATCATCCTTTTCTTATGTTGCAGTGGTTCTCTCTCTCTCTCTCTCTCTCTCTCTCTCTGACACATACACACACACACACACACACACACACACACGCCCCTAGAAAAAGTTGTTTCTCAATCTAAGAATCTAAAATCAAATGGAGAAATACAGTAAGGAGACAGATATATTGTGTCTTCCAAGAATGCTTCTCTTCTTCAAAAAGAATGAATTCCATCTAAAGGAATCTCCAACAACCACTTTTTTTGTATTCGTGAAGGCTTTCACAGCCGGGATCTAATGGTTGTTGTGGGTTTTTCAGGCTCTTTGGCCGTGTTCTGAAGGTTGTTCTTCCTAACGTTTCGCCAGTCTCTGTGGCCGGCATCTTCAGAGGACAGCACCAGAGCACAGAGAGAGCACCGACTTCTGTGCTCTCTCTGTGCTGAGAGCACAGGGTGCTGTCCTCTGAAGATGCCGGCTACAGAGACTGGTGAAACGTTAGGAAGAACAACCTTCAGAACACAGCCAAAGAGCCTGAAAAACCCACAACAACAACCACTCTTTTCCTTCAGCGTTAACACCTGTTTTGTTAATGTTTTCTTTGACCCATAATTCAGTGTTTTGTTCTTGTCCTTAGTAGATCAACATAGGTGGCCATCTATCCATTTTTACCTTCTGTATTTGCATTATGAACAGAGTGCCATCACCTATGGTGGATTTTCATGTAGAAGTTCACAGCCTTCTATGCATCCCCACCCATCAACACCTTCTTGGAGTGGGGTGATGGAAGTTGGTCACAGGGGGGACCTGCTGAAGAACATCATTTTTTAAAAAAATCAAACTTAGTGGCAATTCTAGTTGTATGGAGAGATCACAACAACCCATAGTTTGTTACTTCTTAATACAGTATGTACAACAAACATAATTTTAAATGCATACAAATCCGTCCTTCTATGTTTGATGAAAAGCCTTCCTTAAACCCCATGAGACCCACTCTTGTGAATAGTCCGGCCTCTAAATTTGTACACTTGGTTGTGTTTTGCCACTACCCTGCCTTCTTAATACCCAGATCTCTCCAGTCTATATCTGCCTAACATCTTGATTATTCGAACTGTTTATGGGAACATAGTGTGAAGGTTTTCTTAGTGTGAGCCAAACAGGAAGAGCGGGTGCTGCCTTTTAAAATCTCCAAATGTGAAACATGTTAACTATATTAAGCAGAAGATACTTGATTTAAAAGTCCTAGATGCAAGACTGTCTCTGAGAACAACAACAACAACAACAACAACAACAACAACAACCATGTGCCATCAAGTTAATTTCTACTTATGATGACCCTTTCCAGGGTCTTTCATGTTTACAGTATTCTAAACTGGTTTCCCATTCCCTTCTTTTGCATTGCTGTGGGACCATGTAGCTTGGCCTGGCTCTTCTCCCAGGTGGCACAGTGAAGAAGCCAACTCCTGAACCCCAACATTATAGAGAGTGTATGGTTTTAATAATAGGTTATGTGGTTTTAAAAACCATGTTATAGATCAGGGTTCAGGAACTGGGGGCTATATTCAAATTTGAGAAGGGTCAGGCACATTCCAATTGTGGGTAGGATTAAGGGTATGGGTATAGTCAAAAAAAGTTGGCAAACCAGATCCTTTATAATTTGGACTTTACCCTACCAAAATGCAAAGCACATCTGCATTTCAGGTATGTCTCCCCAAGAGTAAGCCCCATTGCAACAGCTTTCCTGTCTCCAAGGCACAGCTCAACTCTCTGCAGGAGATTTAAAATTTAAATACATTCTTGTCTGCAGTCCCAGATCCAGAGACACCAGCAGATTCTTATACAGTAGACAGGAAACCCTGCAGGCCTTATCAGCCTGCACTCCAGAGGTTTCCTTATCCTTACGCTACATAGTACAATAACATTTTGGATAATTACTGCAGTCCTATTCATGCTTAGTTGGGAGCAAGATCCATTGAAATCATTGAGATCTTCCTTTGTGTAAAGGTGTGTAGGATTGCACTGTTGAAAACACAGTGATATAAGGCATAACCATTACATTCCTGAAAAGGAGAGGAGGTTCAAAGCTAAATTTAGCTCCCTGTCCCTAAATCAAAATTGTCTATCCCTCCTTTTATGGTGAAACATTTGCCTAGGTGAATAAAACAAAACTCTAAGCCACCAAACTCTGAAGAATAAGAACCATCTCAGTAAGAGTAAGAAAATATGCAAATGACCAAAAGTCATAATTAGAACAGGTGTTTTCAAAACACTATAGCGAGTTAGTTTTTTCATTCACATAAAGGCAGGTGTGCAAGTGATTGTTATATTTTGTGGGCTATCCATTACAAGATCAGTTGTGCTACTGGGGCATGATGAATCATTCAATATACACTCCACAACATAATATACATCACTGCCTGGTGACTCTTACATATTCAGTGATTCCAACAGGATACTAGCCAAAGGGAATTCCCAGCATCAGAGTCACCCATCAGTGTGACCAAAGTTGTCTTCATATCATAACTAAGCCAAAAATCAGAGTTTAATGGCTTTAGACAACCCGTCTCATCCAGGAACCATTGGAGCTAAGAAGTCCAATATGCCACATCTTGGCCTATGAGTGGCATATTGGACACAGTTTATTACATATCCATTACAGTGGAATTCCAGGAGGAAATTTTCTGCAAAGATGTTATCAGCTCCTCCATTTGACATGTTGGAACATTGTCTTGCTGCAGGCAGGCTTTCAGTATTCCTTTTACCCACTTGGTCATAGGTGTTTTTGAGTCTGGAGGATTAAGAATCCATCACAAATGTGGTAGCTTTCACTTTGGCAAGCATCACATCCTCAGGCTAAACCAATAGTTACTATTAGAGATGGGTGGACATAACGGGGTGGACATAATGAGGGTCCAGCCCCCTGGGGCCAGACCGATCTGCTGCTGCTGGGGGCTCCATGATCCCTTCCTGCCACTCCGTTGCTCCTGCTGGATTAGCCACTCCTGGCAGAAGGTGGGATGACGAGCCTCTTTTCCAGGTCAAAGAGTGGCTAATCCATTGTGATCAATAGGAAGGGAGCACGGAGCCTATAGCAGCAGTGAAATGGTGAGTGGTCGGTCTGGCCCCAGGAGGCTGGACCCTTGTTATCTGCACCTCTAGTTCCCAACCTTGGGTCTCCAGATGTTCTTGGACTAAAACTACCAGAAGCCTTTACCACTAGCTGTGCTGGTCAGGATTTCTGGGAGTTGTAAGCCAAGAACACCTGACAACCCAAGGTTGGGAAGCATTGGGTTATACAAATGTAATAGAATTGTATGACAGATTATTTAAAAATTGTAGATGGGCTCTAGGATTCTTCAGTGCTGTGATTTATTTATTTGGAGTTCTGTCCTGTCTGACTGGCTTCTTGATGCTTATGAAAATTAATAGTCGGGTAAAATCTTTTACAGTACTTCTTAATGTTTGTCTTGCCCACTTGAGGCAATAACTATTCAAAGGAGCAATTTGTGGTGAGACGGTGTCATTAATTGCTAGAAGGCGGCAGTTTTGCGACCCATTTCACACAGCAACTATGAACTGGATGCGCCCACAAACATGTTTATGTTTGGAGAAACAAGGAACTCTTAGCAAAGCTGCCAAGTATCTCTTCTGAAATCAATAAAATCATAGCAGATAAATAATAAAATAATTGTAATTAGAGCACAGATTTAACCTTTCACCATCTGACTTTTGCTTAACTTGTTTGTGTTTCTAAAATAATTTACAGGAGACAAAGTGTCAAATTATTTTGACACCAGTGTCAGTCAGAGAATGGCAAATCGCTGCTTTGAAATGCTTTTGCCAGTCTGTAGTGTTCATTTGAGTCACCAGTTTGGATCCTATGCACCCAATTAATTCTACAACAATTGATGTTTATAGTAGCAATATAGACCAAAGTCCTCTGGAGCTGAATCAGCGACATGAGCTGAAGAGGTTCAAATGCATATGCCAGATAACATTTTAAACTTATGTATCTATGTGGATCTAGTTAAGCTTGAAGTTCATTCACTTGCCTGTGGAAATACTAAGAAATTATGGCTGGAAGGGTGTGTGATTCTCAAAACAAACGATAAAGTATCATCTGCAAGATTGCCTGGCATAGTGTGTAATAACACAGAGATTAAATCTGTGTCAGTGTGAGGAGTATCACTGTGAAACTGTTGGGTTTTCTGAACATTTGTGATCTTCCTAAATTATTACCACTTTGAATCGGGAGCCCCTCCCGTTTTCATCCTGTAGAGAATGGTCCACATGCATGCACATACACTGTTCCTCAGTGTGTTATCCTTGCAGGAAAAGAGCAGTGGTATAGTACAGCCAGGGCTTGCAGGGTTGAAGCCCCCGGGGCCTTCTGAGTAGCAGGGACGATGACATCATCTGCTCCCCCCACAAACACAGACAGGTCAGCTCCCTTGTTCCCTCTGAGCTTAGCTGCAGTCCTCACAGTAGCTGAGAGAGAGAGAGAGAGAGAGAAACTCACAAAGCTGTCTTTGTCAAGTATTAGACACTTACTGATTCACAAATGGGCAGTTAGAAACTACAGTGGTGCCTCGCGCAACGGTCGCTCCGTAGAGCGACAAATCCACGCAAAAATGCCGTTTTTGCGATCGCAAATGCGATCGCAAAACGGCACCTAGATAGGGGAAAATTCACAGAGCGAAGGTCGGTAAGCGGTTCGCTTACCGACCTTCGCTTTGCGACCCACCAATCAGCTGTTCTGCGGCTTCAAAATGGCCGCCGGAACAGCCGAAAGGGCCGGGCGCAGCATTTTCACGCCCTTGGTAAGCAAGGGGAGGGTGCGAAAACGCTGCCGGAACAGCTAAAATGGCCGCGCGCATTTGCTTTCCATGCTGTGGGACAGGATCCATCTCACGTGCAGCCATTTATACATGTGCCTTTTGACAGTTGATGAAATGGGTCCCCTTTCTGCCAACACGACCATCTCCCAACGCCTGGGAGGAGTCATCTCCAGAGACTCAGGAACCAGACATGCCTGTCATTGGATCCTGATGGGCTTCGCCTGCAATTTCCACCTGCCCCAGTTTTTTTCTTAGAAATATAGATGGTTACTGGAAAAGCCCATTGTTATCTCATAGCCAATAATATGCTTCAAAATAAAAAATAGAAGGCAAGTAGTGAGGGCTCCCTGGAAGGTACAATTGGCCTCTTTTAGTCCAAAAAATGATTAATCCAAAATATTTTGAAAAATAACTTGAGGTGTTGAGTGTCCTGGTGGGTGGGGATGCTGGGTGACACATATGACCCATCCCTCTCCTAAGCAGTCTTCTCTTCAGGAATTGTTCCAACTGATGGAGTAAAGCCTGGGCTGAAGTGATAAAATTTAATCCAATTATTTGCAGGGGGGGAAGGAAAATTATATTATAATATAATCAGTCAATACCTGATCTCAAAGATGTAGACTATTTGGATGCACAACTCAAGTGTTTTTTCTGATTGGGATGTATTTTAGTCTCTGCATCATATACATCTGCATTAATAAGATTTGACATTATTTAACTGTATGTGTGTTTGTCCATCTCTGATAAAATTGTTCAGTGGAACAGTTTAAAAACCAGAAACGAGACCCTTCTTTTGTCCGGAAGCCCTGGATCTTGTGAGCTTCATAACCAATGTTTGATAGGTTTCTGTAGTGTTCCAAAATTGTATGAGCCTGGAAATTTATTAGGTTAGAACTACTTTTTCAGATTAAAGTCTTTTTTTTCCTTCCCCTTTTTCATAGTTGCAGCATTGAAAGGGTGATCCTTCTATGTCAGACAGTTTTTGTTGAGCTTTTTATTGGCTTTCTCTAGATTTAATTTTCAGGATCTAGAAATAATTTTCTGCTAATGTGACCCTA
This sequence comes from Pogona vitticeps, assembly GCF_051106095.1. Taxonomy (NCBI): domain Eukaryota; kingdom Metazoa; phylum Chordata; class Lepidosauria; order Squamata; family Agamidae; genus Pogona; species Pogona vitticeps. The sequence continues at coordinate 200,839,236 of NC_135783.1, forward strand.
AAGTATAATTGAAAATAAATCAAATTTTAAGGAATAGAAGCAAAAGAGAAACTGACAACTAAGAAATAAGCATGTCAAATCTAAACACACTCCTTGCCATGGGACGAAAGGAAAATATCAGAATGATTTATGATAATACTTACAATTATTTATGATATTTCAAGAGCCTCAGAAGGTGCAATCTAATTATATAAGTGCAAAGTTAGTGGCTTGTTTATTCCTACTGGTAATTGAATTGGAAAATATTTTATTTTGCTGGAGGGTCAATGCAATTTCATAAAAAGCTGTGTGCAGGTGGAAAGGATAGGTGGAGATATATGTGCAAATAAAGGTTTTGATCACAGCTGCTTCTCCCAACCTTGACATGCTGTGGATTGCATCCTTTGTACTAGCATCCCCAACACTGGTGGGCTCTATACTTGAAACGTGAATCCAACAAAAAAAGAATGCAAAAACTGCAGATTCAGAGCCTTTAGACATTGAAGTGCATGCCATTTGCAGAAGTTACAAGCAATAAGTGGAGATTAGGCAAGAGCATGCTCACAATCTCTTTATCTCTCCTTCTTTTCCCAGTATATGCATGTATATTTTCCTTTGTCATCTAACAGAAAAAAGTGCTTTAACATACAGACTTCTAAATAAAAGTTAATAAAAGAAGAAACTAAAAGGCACCCTTAAGTCTCTTCTGACATCCATGTCAGCAGTCAAGATGGTCTACAGCAGCGGTCCCCAACTTTTTCAGTCCACAGACTGGCTGGGGAAGGCGTGACTATCACACATGCTAAGTGTTATAACAAATTGGCTGTTTCCCCCTTTTGAAAGGCCTTTCTTGAGGATCAGTATTTCAGCCCCTATAATCTGGATTATTTTCAAATTTAAAAAGTGGGTGAGGCAATCATTCTATTTCAAGATAAACAAGACTGATCTTTTCCATTTATGTGATCTTTTTTAAAAATCTGGGGATAGTCAGGGTTGCCTATTTCTGAATTGGGGGAGCAGTTTTACTTCTAAAAAATCTTAACTCAAATATCTTTTTCCCAAACTTCCCCAACTTTGGCACAATGCAAGAGCAGACTGTCTACTACAGCTGTGCCCAATTTGGTGCAGATCTGAAGCTGAGATATAAATGTATACATTTTTGTTTGGTCTGCCCCCATTTTTAGAATCGTCTTATAGAATGTTGATTTGCTCTGCCAGCACAATATTAAGACACATTATTTTACAGCCATGGCTCTCAAACTTTTCAGCATCAGCTTTTTTGTGAAATCCTCGTGCCATCAACCTGTTCTTTACCATCATCCAACCCCCTTTTAACAAACAAAATTCATAATTTTAAAAATTAGTAAATAAAATCTTAATGAAATTATTTTAAATAAAAAATAAGCACAGATTGTTTTTCCTGACTGATTTTAATAATATGTTTCACACAAATTAAGCTGATGAAAATTTCCTTTTCCCCCCCTCAGTTTTGTGCTCCGTCGGAATTTTGGTACACTTTCGTAGAACAACAGTTTCACCCCACTCCAGTTTGGGAAGAAATGTGTCAGAGACATGCATTCTCCCATATGGGTCACCCTGATCTTTACGTTCTGTGGATACGTTTACCATATTGTGACTTCTTTCTGCTCATTTGTTGGTGGTACAGAGAAGGACCTGCTCAGCTGTAGCGTCCATCATATATAGTAAGGATTGGCAACATGTGCCCCTCCAGATGTTACTGAACTGCAACTCCATTCATCTCTCACTTCTGACTCTATTGGCTAATACAGTACTGTTTAGGGTTGTAATCAAGCAACCTGAAGGAACACAAATTCCCCATCTGTAATAATAAAGACCAGAGTGATCTATGTGGGAGAGTACATTTCTTCCCAAACAGGTAGGGTGGGGTGAAGGTGTTCCTCTATGGAGGTGTACCAAATTCAAACAGGAGACATTGGACTTCCAGACCGCCAGTAGTATGAACTATCCTTGGTCACTGTGAATGAGCTATTTCAATGTTTTATTCTTTAATGATTTTATATTAGTTTCTTATGAATTCAGGTTCATTCTGTGATTTGCTTTGGTATTTCCATCGTCATCATTAGTCATTTTGTTTTGTAATTAATTGTTCTGCAGAAAAAACAGTTTGACCGTGAAATGATTATGAATATTTCATTGGCCCATTCAGAGTCTCTTTTCATTTAATTTCCTTGATTGTTAAAAAAAAGGGGGGGAGTTACTGTTTAAGGTCATCCTGGAGAAAACAACATTGAATGCATATGTGGCTTTGTCCTGACTCCCCTTGAGAACATTACAGCTCTGAACCAATAATTGAGGTCTACCGGCAAGTCGAGGGAATTTAAGCAAAATGTCACTCATCAGCATGCCTAGAGTAGTTTCCATGGACAAGTTGTCTATAAGGAGCAACCCCTGTGAATTGGTAGAATGATTCTTTCTTCCCAATTTTGGGGGGTGCAGTGGGAATTATCACGTATAGTGTAATATGGCAGTATAAAGCAAAGTTGCGCTGAAACCCTTTCAGAATAATAGGTCTGAATGTTGTGCGTGATAAGTACCAAAGGGAAGGCATTTTCTGTCACCACAGGATTGTTATCAGTGGGGCAGGAAGAAGGACATGTATGAGTGAGCATGAACAGTGAGACTGGTGTTCATCTAAATCATCCATGCAATGTAAGGCTTTCCTGCCTTTCCTGTTTGTTCTTTGGTTTCAGTGCCCAAAAATTATTTGAAGCTGCTTAGCTTTTTAAATGGCAGAGATGCCATTTTGCAATGATGCATGACTCATTCATTGCTCATTATCTTCCTGCTGATATTTTTCTCTCTCCTGCTCTCTCTCTCTCTCTCTTTTGAGCCAACAAGAAAGACTCATATGGGAGGGGGAGAGGGATGAGTGAGTTGTGCAGCACGCTACTTAAATTCTATTGCTGGCAGTTCATTGGTTACATGCTCCCTTAATCTATCCAGTCCCGATTCATTTCTGCCTGCTCAAGCCCACCCCTCCTCCCACTCCTTGCCAGACTAAGGTTAGGAGGGTGTCTGTTAACTAGAAGCTGATTATGTGCAGTATGAGAGCATCTTTTGATACAAAATGGTCATCCGTATAGTTGAGGAGGGGCGAAAACAGTCTAGGGATCTGCCTGTTGACATGCACTGCATGAATCACTAAATGGATGAAGACACTTTAGGTTTTCTTTTGTTGTCAGTGACTCTGCCGATATTCCTATTCAGAACCACAAGTTTTCAAGCTTTAATCAGAGACCTTTAAGGGGGGAAAAAAAACTTCCAGTGAGAAGAAACTGTAGCCAAACTAGGGTTTTCTTCCAAAGTACCATAGTAACAGCATCTTCTCTACTGTGATGCATCTCTGCAGCTCAGCTTAGGCTATCTGGATAGTTTGGTTCTAGCTGCATTTGGAATCTGTACAGAGGCGGCTTGTGGGGCATTTTCCTCTTTCTTTCCTGCTAGTTCCAAAATGCCATCCAAAGATTCTTGGTCGGGGCAAAAAGCTAATAGATCTGCCGTTCAGAACTCGAAACAGGAGAGCCGGCAAAGAGATTTGTTGGTAGCAGCCTTGGGAATGCGACTGGGCTTTCAAAAGTCCTCTGTGACCATCTGGCAACCTCTTAAACTCTTTGCTTATTCACAGCTCACATCCCTCGTCAGAAGAGCCACTCTGAAAGAGAACGAACACATTCCAAAATATGAGAAGGTTCACAGTTTCAAGGTAAGACGTTCACCTGCTTCATTAACTGTATAGCTCAGCTAGCTAGCTAGATGATCAAGAACTTTGTCTGAGGTTGTCATGTTTACATGTCGGGATGCTTGTTGTGAAGCTGATGGGGAGGAACAGTGTTTCAACAGAGCAAGGTCTTACATGTTAAAATAATTCGTTGTTCTATAACTATTATTGAAGTTGATGTAGTGATCAAAACTGTCTTTTAGGTATATATACAATTTTCTGCATATAAATTTTAAAAATCTACAAAAGTATTTTAACTAGGTTCTTTTTGGTAGTTCAAGGATGCCAAAAAGCTGGTGGATTTTTTTTTAACCCTGCCTTTGATGAATGTATTAACCAACCTTATCTATGCTCATTGCTATAAAATAGCATTACATGGCAGAAGCACACTCTGTTGCATCTGGACAGAGCAGATGGTCTGCTGTTCTCCTGTTTCCTGGCTTGTATTTCCTTCTTCCTTAATGAATTGGCTATGTTGAAGAGATCACATCTACACTGCTGGGATATGAAAGCCAGTGACTCTTGAAGATGCTGCTCAGTATTTTAAACACAGTTTTATCATGTGTCCTGTAATTAATTTTGTTTTATTTTTTGTTTGATGATTGTGGTGTCTTCATTATTTTGGGCAGATTGGAAAAACCATTATTACGGATATTTGTGTATGGTGTGTTAATATTATTGGTATGCAGCCTTTTCCACTCGTCCAGTTAAATGAGTGTGCATTTAACTCAGGTCTTGTAAACTGAAACTACACAGGATTAGAAACTGGGAAAAGTGGGGAATATGCTGCAGTGAGTTGATAGCCTAAGGCCATGGCCAACAATAGCGATGGGGATAAATATTTGCCTCACGCATCTGTATGCCTTCCTTTTGAAAACAGTCGACACTCAGTTGCTTCAGTCCAGTGACCTGTTGTAGACACAACAGGCATACAAATTGTCCTCTTCAGTAGCATAATGGGTAGTGCACCTGCAAATGGTCTCCCTTCCTCAGAGTAAATAGGGAGATCCACATGCACACAGACCTGAACGTCTTCCCTGTTGGAGATGGATGTGAGAGCAACTGTTACATCGCATACTGCTTCATCCTTCAGTCTTGCTGTTATATTTTGCCTGTCTCTGGAGTAAATTGTTTCAGCTGGTGCTCTCCAACGGTTCGGACTACAATTCTTCTCCTCTGTAATTAATTGTTGACCGTGCTGGTGGGGCCTGGTGGGACATGCTGTAGAAGACAACAGGTTGCCTGCTTTGCTGTAAGCATGGTGGCTAAGTTGACTAAAGGCATAAATTGGGATTTGAATCTCACCTTTACTGTGAACACCAGCTCTTTAAGTCACTGCATTTAGGGGTTAAGGCTGACTTCGCTTCCAGAGTTCTTGTCAGTATTTACATTTATGTAAATGTATGAGAGCAGTTTAGAAAGGCGCAGAGGCCACATTCACTCTCTCTCTCTCTCTCTCTCTCTCTCTCTCTCTCTCTCTCTCTCACACACACACACACACACACACACACACACACACACACACACACACACACACACAGGACCTTGAAGAGCTGTACCCACTCTGGCAAGCTCCCACCCATAAAGATGCTTTGTTTTGTGTTTTTAAAGAAATACTGGGAAGGCCCCCTCATACTCCTTAGTGGGCACAGGTAGCAGCTTCACCGTTTTGGCTCTTCCTGAGCTGCTCTGGTGTGTGTTTTTTTTGGGGGGGGGGGAAGCCCTTACCTGCCTTCAACAGTTGGGGCAGGTGGGCATGGCAAAACAACAAAAGCTTGAGAAGCCGTGGGGTTCTTTGGGGAAAGGAACAAACGGTCCACAGGCCGTACTTTGCCTACCGCAGGCAAGATGCGGATGAACTGCTTTGAACACTTAAACCAGGGGTCTCAAACTCAATTTACCTGGGGGCCGCTGGAGGCAGAGTCTGGGTGAGGCTGGGCCGCATCAGATTTTCCGCCAAGTGGAGCAAGAGCCTGAGGAAGCTGCCCAGGAGTTTCCTTTGCCAAAAGGCTGGGCGCTGGCCGGGCTGGTGTTGGGGGTGCCAAGAGAGAAAGAGAGCCAGAGAGCCGCTTCCCTGGAAGAGGCGGCGGTGGCTGCTGTTGGTGGCTTGGAGGCGCTCTTCAAGGATGCTCCGCTCTCGGGCATCACTCAGCAGTGGCTGAGGCGCTCGGGTAAAAGGGCTGGCAGCACACCTCAATTGCCGGCTCTCCCCCAAGATAGCACCTCTTGAACCTTCCATCCGGAACTACAGCCCGCCAGCCAGCACACATGCGGGCTGGCAGGCTGCAGTTCCGGATGGAGGGTGCAAGAGGCGCTGTCTTGGGAGACAACCGGCGAGCAAGGTGAGGCTGGATGTGTGGGTCCTTCAGGGGGGACAGGCAAGGTGGGGGCAGCAAACTATCATCCGGCAGCAAACAAATGCCCCCCGCCGCATGTTTGAGACCCCTGACTTAAAATGTAAAGCATTAGCCACAAATTATTGTTGCTTTATCACTTTTCACAGTTAGCTGGGGTGTGGGTGAGAGATTCTGATTCAAGATGACGTGATGCATATTTTCTGATTGCTAATCAGGGTATTTCATCTTATGTCTTCTCTTTGTAGCTCTTTCCATGCAATCCTGAACCCAGTTATAGCCAATCTGTATCAATTTCCAAAGGGTATAGTATGTGTGCATCACTGAGGGCCAAAGTGCAGTGAGGTTGTATTAAACAACTCCTTCAGTCCTTGAGACAATCTCCCATACAGTTCCTGAAACGTCCCGTTAATCGAAACGCCCTGAAGTCTCCGGACAGTGTAAATGTTAGGCAGATCATCCAAAACTGTTGCGAGTGACTCTACAGAGTTTGCAGTGTATGAATATTGATATATCCTGGGGGAGGGGGTTTGCACGTCCTATATTGTGCACAATGTTTTAAAAATGGAAACCAGCATTTGAAAAACGGGAGGCAAAGCCAACAGCTAAAAAAATGTCTGAAGATAGCTGCTAGATAGCTCAGTGGTTTGGGCATATGGCTGCAGAACCAGAAGTCAGGGGTTCGATTGCCCACTGGGACTCCTTGACAGGGGCTGGTCTTGATGACCCAGCTCTGCAGTGCTAAAATGATGATGAGACCACTTTAAAAAACAAAAAACAAACAAACCACAAACATAAGAGTTTTCAACCCTGCATGTGTCTCCATCCGGCTGGGTACCACAGAGCTAGAGATAGTACTGAAGAAAGATAAAAGTTTTCAAAAATCATGGCTGGATGTGTGGGCCAGACTCCTTTGTTTAAACTAGGAAGTCCCAAAATGGAGGCTGAAAACTTAAGCCAGAAGGGTAGATTTCAGGTTCTGCCTCCAGTGGTCTGGGTTAGAATCTCTGTCCCAGTCTTGTTAGAGTCGACAAAGGCCTGCCCGGCCCTTCAGCATTCTCCCCCTTGCCCCCTTGCCATGTATGGAAACACAGGGCTCTCTGGGGGCTGTGGGAGGAAAGGTCCACAAAAGTGTGTCACACTCTGTGTAGAAAGTGAGCTTACGTTTCAGATTTTTTTTTTTTAGTGGCATCACCTACCTTTGCCTTCAGATGGTGTACAAGGACCACCTTGCTTTTCTTCCCCCCCCCCTCCTTTTCTGTTGAGCTAAAAAAAAATCATATATGTCTCCCTGGCAACCCAACAGCTTGCCTGGTGATTTGGAAGTTTGAACAAGCGCTGCCTTGGGCAGATCTTCAGGGGAATAATGGGGGAGTGGAGTGAAAAAATACCTCTCTGTATGCCCTCACCAATCATGAGTGGTACTCAGGGGGCACTATCAAAAGACTGCCCTAGGTTAACTCTGAAGATTATGATGGCTGCTATAGGAAGACACTGTAGGCAGCTTAGGGACCCATTACAGTCCTGTGAGGAACACTGCAGTCAACATTTCCCCAGGGTGTAGAAAGATAACAATGGGCAAAGAATTAAAAGAAAATAGGAAGCAGAATTTGATCTTGAGTGAAAACAGAAGCCGTTCCACTTAAATAGTGCAAATTTTCTATAACTCGATTGGATACTATGAGCCTTGTGTGTATTAAATCTGTGTCCCTATCATTATAGTTTAGATAACATTGTTTAAACAAAATGTCTGGATTCTCCCATTCAGAAATGTTGGGGGAAAGCACTGCAAAAAGATTTTCTGATATAAACGAGCCATGTGACATTTATTCTGCATTTCCAGAGCTTGAATATGCAGAGCTAATGATCATGCCAGGACCCATCTACATTAAAAGATTTAAAGTGTTAAATGTAAATACCTGTACACCCTCACCCAAAAAAGATGTTTTGGGTGAATGCTGCCAATTTGTATTTATTTATTTTAGACATCTTTTTGTTGAATTGCACTTCCTGTGGTTCCTAGAGTGGGAGAATGTATTGTGCTGAAGTTACTATGTTCAGACCAAAGCAAATGCCATGTGATATGGGAAAACTATTTAACAGTTTGAATGGTTTTTTAAAAAAAATCTTTAACCATCTTTAAAATCACAATAAGTGAGAGTGTTCCTGGGTGCACTGCTAGTGACCGAACACTAAAGGCACTTGCAAAAGAAGTAAGCCGGCTGCTGGTGCCAAATAGGCCTCAAGATCATGCGAGACACATACTGTTATCCAACCAGTTGCATAATATTTTCTTTTCTTAGAATAATTAGACATTTTTCCAGTGGCAGATGGCAAGCTACACATCCGGTTGGTGAGCTGTGTTTCTCTTCCACAAGTGTTTGGTCGGTTCCAGTTTGGTTTTGCTTTCAAAAATGCAGTGACTTTTTCCCCTCACTCAGAAGCAGAGTCTGCTCCAAAGGGGAGGATCCTGAGCCCTGGTGCTTGTGTTCCACACAAAGAGCTCCTCCCCACCCCAAGCTGTGTATGTCCCAACAGAAGACAGACAGTTGTCAGATTCTCTCCTGTTTACCGAAGCGGTCGAAATCTAACGAGGAAATTTCTGGTGGAAGGCTGGCTCTGGAGCAAAGGGTTAAGAATCCTCTCCTCTTCCTACCAACTATGTTCCTCAGAGCCTGCATTTAAAAAATAATCATGAAGCAAGGAATAATATGTACTCGTGTTGCCCTCTATAAAACAAGTTCCCTTCGTGTCAGTTTTCCTTGGTCTGGAGCCAGACATGTTTCTTCTTTGACCACTGAATATTGCTGTGCCATCTTATATTAAAGCTTCCCTGACTTTGTCTGTCTGCTTCTGAGCTGCTGCAAGTCATCGTGCTTTTCCATAACTCCTGAGCTGACACTGTGTACACTCTCAATTGGTTGGATCAGTCTTTTTTTTTTCAACAGCAGCCCAAAGTAGTGTAGTTTCCATTAAACACAGTTACACAATCCTCCTACACTCAGTCCAGAGTATACCAGTCATTTTCTACAAGAGGCTCAACTGACCGTCCTGTTTTGATTTTTCCTTATTCTTGCATTTTACAATTCCAATCAGACTAGGCAGGTACGAAGGTCAGTTTCCAAAACCGAGCTTTTTCCATTCATTTCTGCTTATGAAGCTTCATAAACTGATGAATGCTTGATGGGAGCAGCTGATACTCGAATAGGATGAGATCTGGAGCAAAATTGTTACTCTCCTTAAATATAATCTTTCACAGTCAAATAATTTTAATAGCAACAGCAGTCTGTTGGCCTCCGCATGACTAAGAATGCTAGGCATAATTAAAATAAATGGGATGTATTGATTGCATGACTTTATCAGTTAATTACAGTTCTTGTTTCTATAGATGTTTTGTTTGCAAAGTCTCATCTGTCTCCTTTGAGCCATAGTTTTTTTTAATGCTTTCATCTCTCTCTCTCTCTCTCTCTCTCTCTGTGTGTGTGTGTGTGTGTGTGTGTGTGTGTGTGTGTGTGTGTGTGTGTGTGTGTGTATGTTTAATCTTCTGGGACAGTGACTCTAAGGTGACTTGGTTTCGTTCAGGCTTCTATGCATATTCTCTCCATCTTTGGCATTTCATTAGTCTTATATGCATAATGCAAAAGTAACACACCCCACTGCTTTCTCTGTATTTCAGATCATTTAAGATTTTTTTTAAAAAACCCAGTCTTCTTTTTTCTTCTAGTTAATGTGAACCTCTGTGTATGTTTTCCTAGGCAAATCTAGCTTTGACACATGGCTGCTGTGGCTGGCGAGTCTCCTGCCTGCGCACGTGCGTGGCCTGAGGAGCTGAGAAGCTCCCCTATGTGGGAAAGTGTGGAAGGGCTCTAATGAGGCAACCCAGTCGCATGCCTCAAGGACTTGATATGGTGTGTCACAGCCTCTTATCATCATCAGCTTTTCCTGCAAATTTGCTAGAGCGTCAGAGCCAAGTGGATTCTCAGCTTTGTGTAACGTTTGTGTATATTGTTACTGGAAAATTTGGCTTTTGCTGCGATTTTGGATTTTCATCTAAAGACTGCTGAAAGGGATGTACGGCTTTTACTAAACTCACGTATTGTGGCAAAACGTACGTGGATCCTACTGCTTCTGAACGAAAATGTTTAGAGTGACTTACAGTAAGGAATGCACATGCAGTAAAACCAACATCACAAAATGCAATAAGCAACTGTCAGAAAATACCAGCTCCACGTACGCAAGTCCAAATGTACAGGCTGTAGTGTGCAGTACCACTTAGATACAACTTATAGCCCATTGTATGCCACTAAAAGGAAAATAGAGTGTGCCTTATTGTCTTCCACTTCTGAAACCAGTTTGGATGCAGCCTCGCTGAAGTACAATTTCTGCTTGTTCACAGTCCTGCTGGTACTGTATATTCAATATGCACAGGAAAGTCAACAAGGCAGGACAGAACTTCTGACTGGCAGTGCTTGGTTACTTGGCATTCAGACCTGTACTGCCCTCGCTGATAAACATGCTATTTATATACAGCAAGGACGGATGCTGGATTGCCTAGTGCAATATGTCCCCTGCGGTTCTGGGCAAAATTGTTGGCCACAATTCAGGACAAGTTCAATATATCTGCTAGCTCAGCCTTGTTGAGAAAGGAAAGAATGGCGCACATAGGAATCTAAGTGACCTTTTCTTGCTAAAGCATCACATGAATGCAAGCAAATACTGTGTATAATGTCCATGGTTTAAACCTGGATCCCCCTGTGTTGGACCTGAATGACCAACGTTTTATGTTGGGATCTCTCCACCAAAAAGGGCTCCCTTTTTAATCTCTTTATCTAAGTAATTGGGATGCTACCTCCCAAACTCTCAAAAGAAATGTAATGTCCAAGTTCTGGCTGCTTCAGGTCCGCACTGTCCTTTCAACTGCCTTCTCTCATAGCATTTTGTTCGGCCCATATCTGCTCATTGCTAGGTGTCTGTGATCTGTACTTTTAGAATAATTCTTCAGTATTGTCACCAGTGAAGTGGAAATAATATTTGTTTTGCAAAAATGTGCTTGAATCACGCTTTAAGCGTTCCTGAGAAGTTTGTGTGGAAGGGAGTGTTGGCAAATCGTAAAATGCAAAAGCATTACAATGCATTTAAAGCGAGAGTAGAAGCCTAATTAGCAAATTCCGTACCTTCTGCTGATCCGTTGTTTCATTCATCCAAAGTGTAGAATAGTGTTTGGTAGGAGCCTGAGTTTCCCATGCAGTGACTGGCCTGCTGCAAGGCAGGGAAGAGTCTACATTGCTTCAAGTAGGCCGACAAAAATTTCAGCCCTCTCTTTGCCCGCTTGGAACTGCATTACAGGTCGTGGCACAACAAGTACCCTGCCTAAGACAGGCTGCCCCATGGTACGAATCTCCCACCTGGCAGCACTGATTCCCGAGTGATCCAGTGTACAGTATCTTCACCTTCACTCTCTGGCTTCTTGTTTCAAGCTTCTCTTGTTTATGGTCACAGGGCACAATTGCTATGCAGCAGAACAGGCACTGCTGTGATCAAAGGTGATAGAGTCTTGTTGTCATTTTAGAGGTATGACAAGATATATTAAAGTAATTTTTCATCTCTTCTCCTGGTTTGTTCCCCCTCCCTCCTTCCCCCCTCCCCTCTTTTTTTAATAAGTCATACTGCATGAGGGAGACTAAACCTATAAAGGCAATAATCTTATCTCAGCAGCTGAAGGAAAAGCTCACGCCTGGCAGCATTCACAAGATAGCAGCTGTTCTTTATCTCCGGGTGCTCGGAGTGCGCTTTTGTTTGCCTTGCTGGGTGTACTGCTTAGGCTTCACTCATCCCATTGCATGCATATAGCCTTTTAATCGCAGGCTGTATGAGTCTTTCTCTAGTCACTGCCATGCATTTCAGAGGTCACACTGTGCTGATTTTCCTTCTTATCATTTAGTAGTTTTCCTAGAAATACATATTTGCTGAAGTACTAATACAAGTACTGGAAACTCTCCGTAAGATCTCTGGGGAAAGAGGTGGAAAGGAGAGCCACCAGCCTTTTCTGTTCATTTCCTCACTCCCATATTGCATTGCCAGGATTTAATTGGGAAAATAGCTCAGGCCCACATTTTGTTACTGAGGAATCATTGTCCAGCCCATTAAGGCTAGAGTTCAGCCTTTTGCTCTCTTTGCTGGTGGAGGGCATGTGTTAAAAGACATTTGTACCCCTTTGCTCTTTTGATTTTGGAATTAGCTGTGTGACATTTTATTTTATTTTTCTCTCTCTCTCTTAAACATCTAGCTGATTTTCTGAGTTTTCTCTCCTCTGATTCCCCAGGATTGTGTCATGAAAGCATTGTCTTGAAAATACAGTGCTCAAGCATTCCCGGTTTTAGTCAGCTGTGAAGCATGATCAGGTGCATCTTTTCATTTAGAGTCATTGGTAGGCTTTTACAAAAACACAGAAAGAGGAAGGAGGGACAGAAGGAAAGGCTTGCCCCTTGCCTAGCTCTGGATTAATCAGGGTGAAGTGTCTAGTAATCACATTGTTCCCAAAGCCTACAGAAAATGAGGTAAGCAGCAGCATCAGATATAGTTGCCTTTGGAGACTAGTAGTACTGACACACATGAATAAAAAAACTTACTATGTTGCCTGGAAAGAGGGCACAATTAAATGCCCTATATCTCAGGCTTTAGGACAGGAGGCTACAGAAATTGTTTCGGGTTTTTTTCCCCTCCCAGAAAAAAATGATTGGGTTCAGTGGGACTCTTCCACAAGTGATTTGTGGACTTGGAACTTTGAAATTGCATTTTGTATTTTAAAGAGAGAGACAGGAATAACCTAGCATCTATCTGTTATTTGATGCAACATATGCTTTAATAATTGGTAGAAGTACAGTAAACCTGTTTTTTTCCCTCCGTCTTTTCAAACGGCTTTACAATTTTCAGTACAAGATCACAAGTGGGCTTTTTGTCTGTAGAAATGTGCTAAACAGCTGTGCTCCAAACATCTCTGAAAAGGCATTAGAAATTGGCACATGGCTGATACCGCATTCAAAAAAAGAGAAAAGATTCGAAGTCATCCTGCAATGCAAGTCAGCACCACAGGAATGCTAGTGCTGTGCAGCTATGTGCTGAGTAGAATACCACATATGCTTTTGAAAAAAGCCAAGATAGTTGGTGAGCTTTTACACTGGAAAAATAACACCAACCTCAAGGATATTGCTGTGACCTGCTTTCTTGCCCTTGTGGACCACCGTTTGCAGGCTCACAGCTTGCTTCTGATCAGTCTGCTAGAGAGATTTGGATTCTGCCCTGACTTTCAGAGCCACCCTCACCTCCTGCTCCCCAGAATTCTCCCAAGAATACCCTAAAAGCAGATATATGAGAGTTTCTGCCCACAAACATGCACCTATAGACACTTACATTTTGCTCACCTGGAGCAGGACCTTGATGCATAGCTTTCTCTAGCCTTACTCCCTGTTGTTAATGTTTTTTAAAAAAAGAGGAATTTGCGGCAGTGGTTCTTGTGAGTTGTAGTCTCACATTGCCCATTAGCTCTATAGAGGGTGCCTGTTGAACAACTATGTCTCCCAGGAGTGACTGCATAGGTTTTACTCAGTTCCCAAACTAAGCTCCTTGTGCAAAAAGGAGCTTTTACACATGGTGGGGGGGAGATCTTGCTGGACTGGATGAACAGTAAAATGTTAAAGCAATAAACTTTGTTACAACGTCTAGCAACACAGTGCTCATATTCTTAGTAGTACTGGATCTGTACATGCCCCAGACAAGCTTTTATCAAACCACTTAACCTCTTATCCTTTTCTATCCCAACCAACGTTCTCCTCAACTGCTGCAACTGGATTCTGTTCAAATGGCAGAAACTTATCTCTAACAGACAGCTCCAGGTCTCAGCTGCCAAGCCTTCCAGATCATTTTGCTACAAACTGAATGCTTTAATACACATCTTCAGATTTGGACTGTTCAATATTCAGTGCTCGTCATTGATCGACTGTAAGGGAGGAGGAAAATACCGTTGCGATTCCTTCCTTCCTTTCCTCTCTCTCTTCCTGAACCAATTGTGTTCACAAGGCTGTATAGCTCAGTGGTTTAGGTATTTGGCTGTGGAGCCAGAGGTCAGGAGTTCTGTTCCCCACTGTGGATCCTGGAGATAAGAGCCACCCTGTGCAGCCTTGGGGGCAAGCCGCACAGTCCCAGGGCACCCCCAGAAGAAGGGAATGGGAAACCACCTTTGAGTATTCTCTACCTAGAAGATTTTCAAACTTTGACTGGATCAAAGTGTTAGCCTTCAAGGCATCCCGTGATTCTTTGCCATTTCAGCAACAACAGATCAATATATGTAGTGCTCTGGAATTAATTAGTTGGTTTTATTTTGCTATTCAGCTAGAAAAATTGTTAACCTGGAACTGTAGTTCTAAACCTTGGGTCCCCAGGTGTTCTGGGTCCAAAACTCCCAGAAATCCTGGCCAGCACACCTAGCGGCAAAGGCTCCTGGGAGTTTTAGTCCAAGAACATCTGGGGATTCAACATTTTGAAAACATTTATTTAAAAGCCAATATAGAAAACTTAAAAATGAGTGTATAGATGGGACTGTAGTTTAGTGTGTAATTCACATTCACATTTTTCACATTCAGTGGTAAGAACATGCTTAAAATTTCTGATATTTATGTGTTTAGGATTATGAGTCAATACTGGATGACTTCCAGTCTGGTTTCCAGTTATATTTATGGCTTTCAGTACCATTAGCAAATTCCTTCTAATTCAAATCAGACTGATTTAGAATAAACTAATCTAGTATTCTTTTTAAAGGGAATTAGCAGGACTTATTTCTAAATGAATCCAAGGATGTTTTCACCATCTTTTCCTTCAGATAAGACAGACAAGGAGCATCCAGGTTTAGCCCATTGCATGGTGAAGCAGAAAAAGTGGCACAGATTTTGCTCGTCAGGCCTTGCATGGTTGACTCCAACCCTTCCTCTCATGTTTGGACTGGAGGAGGAGGCAGGCTCAGCATGCAGCTGCCAGGATAGCCCCTGCCCGTCTCCAGCTTCCAAGTTAGGAGGAATAGCAATACAAAGTTTAAAATGGCATACGTTAGAGGAGAGGTTTAGGCAACACCTGGAAGACAAAGAGGTGGGCATTAGAGCAGATCATTCCTGAATTTTCTAAAGAATTTTAAAAAATCTCTAAACTGAGATGGTTGCACTTTTGAGATACCATGACAGGACAACATTCACAGCTAAAAACAATAATGGTAGGTAAAGTAGAAGGCAACAGGAAGAGAGGAAGACCAGGCAAGAGCTGGATTCATATCTCCACAACCTTTGGTTTCCAAGACCTGAGTAGAACAAGTGAATGATGGGTCGTTTTGGAGGTCTCTGATTCATAGGCTCGCCATAGGACGGAAGTCACTTAACAGCACATAACAATAATGTGAATACATTTTAAAAAAGTTTCTGTGAAAAGAAGCATAACACGTTAGCATTGCTCTCTTCTCTTTGAATAGAAATGCAACCTCAGCAGCTCTTATGTTTGGCTGCCTGATGTATCCTTTTCAAAAACTTCGTATCTCCATAGAAGTACAAAATAGATGTCTTTTATATTCATATACTACCTGACACAAGCATTACAGCTTAGCAAGTAGACCTCCTGTTTTTAA
Organism: Pogona vitticeps; assembly: GCF_051106095.1. Lineage (NCBI taxonomy): Eukaryota > Metazoa > Chordata > Lepidosauria > Squamata > Agamidae > Pogona > Pogona vitticeps. Next base: position 200,854,993 of record NC_135783.1, read on the forward strand.
ACGACTAGCTGGCTAGCATGCCTAATAAGCATTCACTGAGGTGTGGATACTCTTTTCCAGGAGCTTACAATCTTCACAAAAAGCAAAAACGTTTCAGGCAATTTACTCAGAATTGCCTTCAGCTGAAAAGAACATTATTTCTGTGGCTCTTGAAGCAGTCTCTCCCATTTAAATGCATCTCTTTCAGCTTGTGTTTCTGGAATCTTTTCCTATGTGGTTGGTACAATGTGTGAGCAAAGCTAATCAAATTATTTTGATGAGAGAAAGACAGCTAGGTTGGTACCATTTTTGAAAAATGTGCCTGCAAATCATTGCGCTCACTTTTTTTTCCTTCTGTTTTTCAGGTTCACACATTCAGGGGTCCACATTGGTGTGAATATTGTGCCAACTTTATGTGGGGCCTCATTGCTCAGGGAGTGAAATGTGCAGGTAACAATGATTTCTGTCTTTTTTTTTTCATTTCCAATACACAATGAAATGTGCTCTCCCCATTTTGAACTGAGCTCCAGTCATAGATTTTAAAAAAGATTCCCATTTGCATTGAGAAGAATCTGGATCAGCCCCTTGTGTTGGTCTATTCATATATCAATGATTTGCCATTCTACCTTTTAGCATAAAAATTCTGACATTAAAAAACAGAAGATAAAATAGTAGCAAAGTAATAATAAAGCAACCAAGGGCGCAACAAAAAATAACTGAAAAATCCTGATTGCTCAAGGCTTCCCCAGTTACATATAATTATTGGTTGCTAGAATATCAGGGAAGAAAGAGAGAGAGAGAGACTGAGACATCAACAAGGTGTTTCAGCATTTCAAAACCAGAATAAAGTCAAGCTATAAAAATACAATGCAGATGCAGACATTAAACACTATTAAAAGGTGTAGGAAAGAGCATAAACATTACACCCATAGGAGGTAAAGTTGAAATTACAGACTCCTGCCTGTCTATACTAGATACCAATGCCAAATGAAGACAAGGAGCGACCCATGTATACACATCACACATGATATTCCTTATATATCAAATCCATACACAGGATGTGTATCTACTGTTTTGTGCAAACTCAGGTGTGTCTGCGCTGTATATTTTGGGAATTCATCCTGCATGAAAATCAGAGAGAGAACATTTCAACACAAATTGTTGCTGGTATAGGTACCGGAATGTCATTTTAGGGATAATCAGTCATGTTCACACTTGTGTGGCATCAATTATTGAAGTTAATTTCTTTTGTCAAACAAGGACCTTAGAATGTTTTCTGGGCAGAGAAAATTTCTTCCCCCCCACCCAGGCAAACAAATGGTTGAAGAACTATTCTGTTCCATCATCTGTTATTACGTGTTGTAGACACATGATTTCCCTGCCTGTAGGGTAAGGTTTATAATATTGAGAGGTCTGGCCAAACCCCCCAAATTGTGCCCCTCCACTGAAGTGCACAGGAAGCTTGCAGACTGAGCCTAATGCTTGGGGTCAGGTTGTTTTACTATAAAGGCAGTAGTAGTAGATGGCAATAGCTTGTAAGGCTCTGCCAGCCCTGTTCTGATTTGAGACAGAAATTCCAAACCGTATCTTCTCCCTCTAGGTATACCACAAGGTGGTTTACTGATGATCAGAGATGGCAAAAGTTACTTGCTTGAATTTCAGACAAGTCAACTCCCCCCCCCCAGAAAACCACAGCCAGGAGCCATGCTGGCTGGGGCATTCTGGGAATTATCCGAAAAACAACTTCCCCTCCATGTAGATAAGGGATATAGCATCATAGGTAAGCCAGCTGCCCAGTGAGCTCTCTGCCATTTAGACGGGCAGCCCCCTTACCCAGCTCAGTCTTCGTGGGGAACTCTTCCGGTTTTTTGCCATCATTGGCTTTGAGCAGGTCCTTGAATGAGTCACTCCCTCCCTTCCCATTTGAAAACCACGGGTGTCTTCAGGAGGGAGCAGCAGCAGTCCTTGCCTCCCTCAGAATCGTGAAGGTAGTGTTTTAATGTATGCAGACAGATGCACTGTTGCAATGGCATGCATGCAGCACGCCTGAAAATTGCATCAATGTACCACTGTGCAGCCCTACCCCCCAAAAGACACACCAGTTCGGCGCTGGGATGTTAATAGAGCAGACAGGCAACCCTTTTGTCACCCACAGCACCAATGTCTGTGCCTCTTTGGACAGATTTTAAGGTAGCCATTTTTTTTAAAGAACTGCAACATGAAAGCTGATTTAAAATACCCATGGAAAGGCACAGAAGAAGGAAGAAAATGGGCAGCCTGACTGATGGACAGAAAGGTGGTTGAACAGTAGAACTAAGTGAGATCCCACCCACAGGCTCCTTGTGCCTCTTCGCAGGTGTCAAGGCAGTGTAGGGTGAGCGACACAATGCATTCCGGAGCCCCTCCTGCCCCAGCCTGGTGCTATGTGAATGTCTTGGTCGACCTGTCCATTGTCCTCTGCCTGTATGTGTACCACGTGTGCAACAGTTGATGGTTTGCTATCTTCTAAGGACAGCACCAAAAATTTGCTGCCTGCGAAGGCTTCCTCACTCTGGCAGCACTGTGGAAGTCTTGTGTTCCAACTGATTTCATTTTACACCCCTCTATACCTTTCTTGGGCTGACTGGATAGTTCAGTGGTTAGCTATCTGGATGTGGAGCTAGAGGTTAGGAGTTTGATTTCCCCACTGTGCCCGATGGGAGAAGAGCCAGCCTGTGTGGCCGTGGTCAAGCTGCACAGTTCCGAGACTCCCCCAGAAGGAGGGAATGGGAAGTCAATTCTGAGTAAGCTCTACCTGGAAGATCATGAAAAGGGTTTCCATAAGTCAGAATGAATTTGACAGCACAGGATGATGATGATGATACCTGATACTTTTCTTGACTAATCTCTTAAACCAGTATAGTTATGATTGAATGTAAGGCAATATAAAATGCATTAAAAACATAGAGGGAGTGGCAAAATGCTTTCTCAGAAGTTGGTGAGGAGTGTTCTTGTTCTTGAGAGTGCAGAGCATTGCATTTCCCTGGTTGTGGCCTAAATAAAACAAAAGCAAGAAAAGAGCAATTCTGCCTCAAAATACAATAAAAAGAGCTCTGCTTATTGATTCTCCCTATCCATCATTAACATCTTTTAAAAGTAACTAGGAAAGGCAACTAGATCATATTACAGTGGTGCCTCGCAAGACAAATGCCTTGCAGGACAAAAAACTCGCAAGACAAATGGTTTTGGCAATGGGAGGGTTGATGACTCGCAAGACAAATGTTCCTATGGCCCTGCTTCGCAAGACGAATGTTTTCTGTTTTTTGTTCCTGCCTCATGTTTGCTGATTTTTAAATGTTTTTCTATGATGTTTAAAAAGTTAATGTTTTTTGATTGAAATTTTTGAAATCATCTGCACAATATGTATGGCTTTAAAGAGCACCTAATAAAGCCTTTGTAAACCAAATGTGACTTTGTTCTGCCTTTTTTTGCCCATAGGAACGCATTAATTAGATTTCAATGGGAAAACACGTTTCACAAGATGAATTTTTCGCAAGACAACATTAACCACGGAACAAATTAAATTTGTCTTGCGAGGCGCCACTGTATTTGTTATACCAATAGAAGACCTTAATTCCCCATCATTATATGACTTCGCAAATATAATTTTATATTGTCTTCATTGCTTCCCCTTCCAAAAGAATATTGTGTCACAGGTAACAGCAATGTAATTTGTGGCTTGTTGCTTCCAAGCAAGGAAAGTGTGTAAGCCTACCGTTGCTATCTTAACCTCCTACTAGATAGAATGTAGTTAGATCTCTGGTGCGGCAGAAGAATGCTGTATGTAATTAAATGAAAATAAGGATGACAGGAGCTTAAAGCTACCCACATTTTGTATTCACTGTCATTATGACAACTTAGTACGATAGAAAACCAGGCCCATCAGGAGAAAGCACGAAACAGGCAGGAGGAAACCATCCAAGAGATGGTCTCCTGAGGCTGTTGCTTGTAGGAACAGTTGCTGCGGGTGGGGCGAGGAGACAGGGAGCAGGGAAGTGGAATGTGGGTCTTCATACATGGTTGGTAAACTGGCTGTCCAGTGATAGAGGGGCAGGTTTCTATAGGAGAGCCCCACCCATCTACAAAGCTGCAGGTACGCACCACAGAGCCATGTAGGCACAGAGTTGTATTTGGGTCTCTTGTTGCAAGTCTGCTGGTGACAAACCAAGAGCTCAGTCGCCGCCTTCCTAGAAATCATTATCGCGAGAAGGGTTTGGGATGCAGGCCCCTTGTTTTCTTTAGAGGAGGGCTTCATCGGAGATGGGCTTTTTGACAGGGATCTCATCCCTGGAGCCTACTTCAGATGCCAGGAGGACGTAGCAAGCAATAGGGATATCCGTGCAGAGCTCAAGTTCATCCCCACCGCTGCCTTGATAAACTTGGGACATTCAGAGCAGAGATTTTAGGTGAAAGACGGTATGTTCAAGTTTTAAAAGGCAGTCTGGCTGTCAGCCTTTTGGTTTATTTACGTCTTCCAGGAAAACTTAGATCCTGTGGGTCAAACCAGCAGTGCTCTGGATCCTAGTTAGTGACGGCTTCAGCATGTTCTTGTAGCCGTTCCCTTTCAAAAGCAGCTTACCAACTCACAAACCATTTGGTGTTCTTAATACGAACTTCCAAGTATACTTGATAAGGGTGTGTTACCAACTTGCAAGTGGCACATGCGAGAAGATCAAGATTGTATTGTGGCCCTTCTGAATCCAACTCTTGGTTGGATTGTGCACTTCCCCTCTCCTCTCCAGAAGCCGTACATTCTATAATTACCTTTAACATCATTGCATGTCAGAAGGAAGGAAGAAGTGGGGGAATCTGTATGGAGATTTGCCCAGTAAGCAGCGGGTTAGATTAATTTTTAGCATGAGAACTTGTTGGTCCTTTCTCAGAGTAAATTCATAATAAGTATCTTTTCAGCAGTGCGTGACATACCATGGCAACCAGCTTGCACCTTCTCTCTTCGCTGGCACGTGGGTGGGTTTGTCTCCTGCTTGGATATGGTTTATATAATGTTCTTTCACACACCATGCATAGCCACCTACATTAAAATAATCCTTCAGGGCCAGATTTTTCCAAAGCCTTGAGTGGGAGAGATGGGGGGGGGGGGAGTGGCTGGCTGCTTCATTCTGAACAAAGCAGAGCAGAAACTAGGTCCCAGAAAGCTTTGCTCCGTGACGTCTTTCAGTTTTCCTGAGCTTTGTGTTTGCACACCGTCATCCCGATGATTGCAGGGTCTGAATCACATGCCTCCCTCTAAGGGATCACAAAAAGCTGCTCTTAAGGTCTCACAAGTTCCCCTTCAGTGGCTGTCGAGGAGCTAAAGACTGGGCGCAGTGTGTGGTGGCCGGCGACTGGTGGTGATTCAGCCATTGTGCTAGTGTTAGTTCTGGATATGTTGGGCCCCTCACATGGCTCTCCTCCGTGTTGACATCTGCTGGTTTCTGGGAATTTGTCTTGTATCTTAATGCACTTCATGTATTCATCATATCTGTGTCCTCCCCATCCTGGGTGCAGCTGAAGCAGGCCTAAAGGGCACCATTTCGGGTTGCTCTGCCAACACCACGTTAGGCTGCAGGAGCCACTCCATTCTGGCATTCCCCCCCCCCTTTGGTGATTAACTGTTATTAACTGATTGTGATTCCTAGTGTTCACAATTAATTATCATGTGAGAGGGCTGTCCTGCCCCAGCAATCACATCGGGTCCATCTCCTGCATTATGTGGCATATTTGTAGGGCAGAGTCTTCTCTCGGTGTGAAAAGAATCCTCCTGTTATTTCTGGTGGCAAGGACCACAAAACTGCTGAGAATTGCCCTAGCCAACACAGTCAGTAGCCTTCAGGACTGGGGAATTCTGGAATTTTTGTACTCCAGAAAAAGTAACGGTTCCAAGCTCTAGTGTGCCTACTAGCATCAGACCAAGTGAACAGGATGAATGGGCCCATTCATCTCCTTAAATGTGGTTACTTGCATTAGCAGAACTGTATACACAGGGTGACACCAAATAGTTCTGTGTCATCCAAGGGTTTTTGCGTCTAACCTGGAATTTATACCAAGGGCAACATTTATCCTTCTGTCATTCTGTTTACCCCTATTGGATGACTTTACAGCACAGAAATACTTGGCCCTGGCTGAAGTCCTGTTGAATTTGTGGGGATTTTGTGAGTTTCCTCCTCTGTACATTCCATGGGCCCTACTGTCGTTGTGACTCAGTAGGCTAAGTAACAGGATTTCAGCCCCTGAAACAGAAATGTTTGTCCATTGGTGTTTTACCATTCGGAAATGCATTAGTTGATATTATTACACCTCCTTGAGGGCTTTGGTTTTTAATACTAATTTAGGGTAAACCGCAGACTCTCTGCTCCAGGGTCAGAAGACCAGCAGTTGTAAGATCCAATCCACGCGACAGAGTGAGCGCCCGTCACTTTGTCCCAGCTCCTCGCCAGCCTAGCAGTTCGAAAGCATGCGAATGCAAATAGATAAAAGTAAATTAGTACAAAGTTTGCATCAAAAGTTGTAGCAGGCTTTTGTATGCATGCGATTAAAGTTTTTCTGGGTTCTGCTCTAATTATATTGATTAACCAAATTAATCAAGAAAACAATTAAGGTGCATTTCAAACACACTGCCCTTCATTTTCTCAGACATAGTTAGAATTCATGTGGAAAAAAGGCTAACAGCGGAAGTAACTCTTGCTTTCTTTGTTTTTCTCAAGCTATTAGATGTTTGTACCCTTTCAGGGTACAAACAGGTAATTTTATTTCTACATTTGCTTCTGTGTCCAGAATTCTACTAATAATCTTGAAGATGTATTCAAACTAATTTTCTTCATTGATAATATGACCGCTTCTTGGAAAACGTACTTCATGCCTACTAGCCATAATGAAGAGTGCCTATGATTGGATGATCTGGTTTTGCATTGTTAATGTGTGTTGTGTCACTATGCTCTTCAATTATTTAATATATTTTCACACTGTCAACAAAAACATTTTACTCAATATATTGCTGTAACTTATATATTATTAGACTATAGTTTTCCTCAGCCCTGACTGTCACCCATGTTGTGTAGAGATGCCAAATATTTCCATAGCCACACATTGCCCACTTGTGCTTTAGTGAATTGGGCTTTGAACTACACATAGTTGATATTTTGGGGGGGAAATGGCAGTGATTTTAATAGTGTCATTGTGACACTTGCCAATGAGGGCAAGCAGGTGTAATATGGTTATTGTGCTCAACCTTCCATGGCATTGGTAGTGGACTCTTCAGCCGATCTGATGTAATCGCCACAGTTGGCTTTAGTTGTAGGAAATCTGAATTCAGATCCAGTCTCAGCTGTGAGACAGACTGGATGGCTCATTTAATTGTCTTGCCAAAAACCTACTTCATAGGACTGTGGTAAAATCAGAAAGAGAAAATCCATACAAAGTGCCCTAAACTCCAAGGATGCAAATCGAAGATCAAGAGATCCTGCTTTCTGCTGCACTCGGCATTCAGTTGTGCTGCAAAGATCAAGCAAAACAGTCTTGCCAAGACAATCCGCATGAACAAAGAGGCCAAGAGAGAACGCTTCTTCCTGGAAAGGCAAAGGCTTGGCTGCAAGGCAGCTTGGGAGACAATATTTATAGCCAGATCTTAAAAGGTTCCTTTTAAAAAGTTACAAGTTATAATTAGAATTCCAGAGGACCCCTCCAATGTAGTTAATATTTGTTAATGTTATTATCACCATTTTAAAAGTAAATGTTTGATATTCAGTGGAAGCCACTGAAATAGTTATTTTTAGTTATATTTTGGAAACATCCAATTGTTTTCCATTCAGAAGCACGAGACACAGGGCAAGCCATGACTTCAGCCGTGGGATGTTCCTTTTCCATGCTTTGATAAAGACCCTCCCCCAATAACTGTAAAAGTAACTTCAAAACTGTTCCCAAAGAAGTGAGGTTACTCCTTGTCAAGTTACAATTGCAATGTAATTAATTTTATATTCATTGTTAGGAAAAGGAACTACTGTAATTATAATCAAGTTACAGGAATCTAGATCTCAATTGACTATCAGGAAAAATATCCTAACTGTTAGAGAAGTATGACAATGGGACCAATTACCTCAGGAGGTTGTGAGCGTTCCAACCCCCAAGGCAATCAAGAGAAAATTAGGCAGCCCTCTTTCAGATCTACTTTAATTTGGATTCCTGCACTGAGCAAGGGTCTGGACTCAATGGCCTTCTAGGCCCTTTCCAACTCCATTACTCTCTGATTAAATGATTTGTGTGATTGGTTCTTTATAAACAACATTTTATTTGTGATGAATTACTTCCAAGGTCTGTGCTTTGAAGACTTAGAGAAGATGAAAGTAATATGAGCTGGGTAGCTCATGATGCTACTGAATGGCATCATTAATGCTTTTTTCCAGTTCAAGAAAAGATCTACCCAAAGAGACCTTTGGGTAGAGTGGGCGGCATCATAGTAGGCATCCTTCAGTCTCGAAAGACTATGGTATCGTGCTCTGTATGGAGGACTTGGAACAGCGTCTAGTGTGGCTGAGGAGGCCAATTCGAGAGTGACAATCCCTTCCACACTGGAGACAAATCCAATCTGTCCCCTGTCCAGCTCCCTGGTTTTGCTTCCTTTGTGACTTCCTCTTTGCCTCAGCCTGCTGGACAAGGGTCTCTTCAAATTGGGAGAGGCCGTGATGTACTGCCTGCCTCCAGGCTGAACGATCAGATGTCAGAGTTTCCCATCTGTTGAGGTCTATTCCTAAGGCCTTCAGATCCCGCTTGCAGATGTCCTTGTATCGCAGCTGTGGTCTCCCTCTGGGGCGATTTCCCTGCACTAATTCTCCATATAGGAGATCCTTTGGAATCCGACCATCAGCCATTCTCACAACGTGCCCAAGCCAGCGTAGACGTCGCTGTTTCAGTAATGTATGCATGCTGAAAATTCCAGCTCGTTCTAGGACTACTCTATTTGGAACTCTGTCCTGCCAGGTGATACCAAAAATCCGTCGTAGGCAACGCATATGGAAGGTGTTCAGCTTCCTCTCCTGCCGGGCACAAAGTGTCCAGGACTCGCTGCAGTACAGGAGTGTGCTCAGGACACAGGCTCTATAGACCTGGATCTTGGTATGTGTTGTCAGTTTCTTATTGAGCCATACTCTCTTTGTGAGTCTAGAGAACATGGTGGCTGCTTTCCCAATGCGTTTATCCAGCTCGACATCTAGAGAGAGGGTGTCAGAGATGGTTGAGCCAAGGTACACAAAGTCATGAACAACCTCCAATTCTTGTGTGGAGATGGTAATAGAGGGAGGTGAGTCCACACCCTGGCCCATGACTTGTGTTTTCTTCAGGCTGATTGTTAGTCCAAAGTCTTGGCAGGCCTTGCTGAAACGGTTCATGAGTTGTTGGAGGTCTTCAGCAGAGTGGGCAACAATGGCTGCATCGTCTGCAAAGAGGAAGTCCCTCATGCATTTCAGTTGGACTTTGGTCTTCGCTCTCAATCTAGAGAGATTAAAGAGCTTTCCATCTGATCTAGTCCGGAGATAGACACCTTCTGTTGCAGTTCCAAAGGCATGCTTCAGCATGACAGCAAAAAAGATCCCAAAAAGTGTTGGTGCGAGGACACAGCCCTGTTTCACTCCGCTTCGGATGTCAAAGGGATCTGATGTTGAGCCGTCAAAAACTACAGTGCCTTTCATTCCATCGTGGAGGGACCTGATGATGTTAAGGAGACGAGGTGGACATCCAATCTTGGGAAGTATTTTGAAAAGGCCATCCCTGCTAACCAAGTCAAATGCTTTTGTAAGGTCTATGAAGGCCACTAAGAGTGGCTGTTGTTGTTCCCTGCATTTCTCCTGCAACTGTCGGAGGGAGAATACCATGTCAGTGGTGGATCTATTTGTTCGAAATCCGCACTGTGATTCCGGATAGACTCTGTCTGCAAGCACCTGGAGCCTCTTCAGCACAACACGGGCAAGCAGCTTCCCTACAACGCTAAGAAGAGAGATACCACGGTAGTTATTGCAGTCACCCCTGTCACCTTTGTTCTTGTACAACGTGACAATGTTTGCGTCCTTCATGTCCTGTGGTACTCCACCTTCCCTCCAGCAGAGACAAAAGATTTCATACAGTTCGGTGATGATGATCTCCTTACCGCATTTCAGCACTTCAACAGGGATGTTGTCCCTTCCAGGTGCCTTGCCAGAGGTGAGGGAATCCAAGGCCGCATTTATTTCTGCTAGGGTTGGTTCGCTGTCCAGCTCTTCCAAGACAGGCAGGCACTCAATGTTATTTAATGCTTCTTCGGTTACTACATTCTTTCTGGAATATAGCTCGGAGTAGTGCTGCACCCAGCGTTCCATCTGCTGTGCTCGGTCCTGGATGATCACACCTGTAGTAGACTTTAAGGGAGCAGATTTCTTCTGTAATGGACCTAAGGCCTGCTTGATACCATCATACATTCCTTTGATGTTACCTGTGTCCGCTGCTATCTGTATCTGAGAGCAAAGCTGAAGCCAATAGTCATTGGAGCATCTCCTGGCAGCCTGTTGGACTTGGCTACGAGCGGCTCGAAGAGCTTGCAGGTTGTACTTGCTAGGACAGGCTTTGTATGCTGCTAGA